>NW_008705565.1:1308171-1340604 GCF_000186865.1 Aureococcus anophagefferens | reverse complement strand
GCAAGAACTACGAGGTGAGCCCCTACAACACGGGCGGCGGCGGCGACACGGCGGACTACGTCTGGATGCTCTGCCTCGGGTCCGCGCTCATGTGCGGCCTCTGCACGCTCCTCTCCATCGTCATGCCCGCGCAGGGCCTCACGTTCATGGTGCTCTACGTCTGGAGCCGGCGGAACCCGGCGACGCAGGTGTCGCTCTACGGCTTCCCCGTGCAGGCGCTCTACCTGCCCTGGGCGCTCCTCGCCTTCAACATGCTCATCGGCAACCCGCTCACCGTGCCGCTCATGGGCGTCGCCTGCGGCCACGCCTACTACTTCGCCATCGAGGTCGTGCCGGAGACCTACGGCGTCGACGTCGTCGTCACGCCCCAGTGGCTCTGCGGCATGTGCGGCGGCGGCGGCGCCGCCGCCGCGGCGCCGCGGGGCGCGGGCTACCAGGCGACAGCGCCGCCGGGCCGCGGCGCGCCCGCGGCGCCCGCGGCGCCCCGCGGCGGCCACAACTGGGGCGGCGGCCGCGTCCTCGGCGACAACTAGGGGTGTCAAACAAGCGAGGGAAGTAAGATCGAAGTCGGCCATCTTAGCGCGCGGTCACCGCGTCGCGCGGAGCCGGGCGACGAGGCCCGCGTTCTCCTGCTTGACCTGGCCCAGGTCCGCGAGGATCTTGTCCAGGTTCGCCGTCGACACGCGGGCCTTGAGCTGCTTCTTCTTCGAGTCGAGGTCGCGGGCCTCGCGCTCCTTGGCGCCCGTCTCCGAAATCACGGTCACCGTCTTCTCGAAGAGCTTCCGGAGGTCGCTGAGGCTCCGGTAGGCCGCGACGAGCTGCGGGTCCTTGCCGCCCGCGTTCGCCTCCTGGAAGACGCGCTCGTCCGCGAGGGCCTCGGTGCGCTGGAGCGTCGCGCCGATCTTGTTGTTCTCCTTCTGCACGGAGCGGATGTCGTCGACGATCTTCGTGATCTCCCCCTTCTGCTTGGCGATCTGCTTGATGATGTCCATGATGCGGTACGTGTAGAGCGCGCGGTTCACGTTCTTGGGCATGGCCGCGTAGCGCTCCTCGAGCAGCCGGTGGCGGTCGTCCTTGTCGCGGACGTCGAGCACCATCGCGTTCATCTCGCCGCGGCACCGCTTCATCTCGTCGACCATGGCCTTGGCCTTGAGCTTCCGGCGCCGGAGCTCCGCGCGGGACGCGCGGATCTTCTCGACGAGGGGCACGCGGTGGCCCTCCCACTCGCGCGCGAGGTCGACGAGCTTCCGCGCCGACGCGCCGCAAATCTCCGCGAGCTTGAGGATCGCGGCCTCCGACTCGGGCAGCATCTCGAGCGTCTTCCGCCGCACCGTGTACTCGCGCTCGGCGTGGGCGCCCGCGTCCTTGAGCGCCGCGAGCGCCGCCCGGAGCTCCTTGAGCTCCGCCGACGTCGCCGCGTCCTTCTCGTCGATGAGCGCGTCGTCGCCGACCTCCTTCTTGTAGGCCTCGCCGAGCGCGCGGAGCTCGTCCTTGAGCGCGGCGACGCGGGCCTCGGCGGCCTCGCGCCGCGCCCTGGCCGCGGCCTCCGCCGACGCCGCGCCGTCGTCCGCGGGCGGCTCGTCGTCGCCGCCGCCGCTCGCCTTGGCGACGCGGCGGCCCGGGCCCGCGTCGTCGTCGCCGCCGCCGTGGTCGAAGCGCGCCGCGTGCGCTAAACGCCCGAGGCGCGCGCGCTCCGTCTCCGTGCCGCGCTCCAGGGACGCCAGGAGCTCCTTGAGCGACGGCATCTCGCCGAGCGTCCCCCAGCCGAGGTCGACGGCGCCGCTGCCCGACAGCGGCGCGCACCGGCCGCCGCCCTCCTGGAGCAGCTCGTCGGCGTCGCGCTCGAGGGCCGCCTCGCGCCGCGCCTCCTGGACGGCGCGCGTCGCCGCGGCCTCGAGGAGCGACGGCACCGCGTACTCCAGCGGGCAGTCGCCCATGGCGAACGTGCGGAACCGCGCGCCGCGCGAGAAGCCGCCGCGGTCCGCGGGCAACTGCCAGCGCTTCGCCGTCCAGGCGCGCACGGCCTCGCCCAATCGCGCGCGCCGACCGCCCAGGGGCGCCGCGCCGGGGCCCGCGTCGCCGCCGTCCTTGGGCAGCTTGTCGACGAGCCACGTGAGCAACGGGCGCGTCGACGACTCGCCGGGGTAGAGCAGCTCGTTGTAGCCGCACTCGCCCTTGTAGCCCATGGCCTTGAGGCGGCTCGCCGTGCGGGCGCAGGCGCGGTGCTTCGCGGCGACGCCGCTCGGCAAAGCCTCGGGCAGCGCGTCGCCGCCCGTGGTGTCGACGAGGGCCACGCAGCGCGCGACGATGGACATGAGGTCGCCGGCGCCGAGGGCGCCGAGGCTCGTCACCCGCTCGGGGATGCCCCCGGCGAGCGCCATGCGCAGCGCGACGAGGATGATGTCCGGCTCCTCCGCCATCGTCTTGACTGGCTCGGTGTGCGAGCTCGAGTGGGCTGCCCGATTCGCTTCGAGAGCCTTGGTTTGTTGCCGTGCAAGATGCCTTGCGGCAGAGGCGATGAACTAGTCCCCGACGAGCTTTCACACCACCACCGCCGCTGCCGACGACGCGCTCCTTGAACGATGTGCGCGTTGAACGATAAGCCCGCCGACGAGGACAGCGACAGCGACTACGAGATCGAGTACGAGGAGAAGCAGTTCGTCATCGGCGGCCACGAGCTCTCGGTACGCACGATCGCGGAGCTGCCCATGGAGCTGCTCTTCGACCTCGAGCGCGCCCAGGACGAGATCAGCGGCCAGCGCGCCTGGCCCGGGAGCCTGCTCCTCGGCTGCGAGCTCGCGCGGCTCCCCGGCGTCGTCGCCGAGAAGTCCGTCGCGGAGCTCGGCGCGGGCTGCGGCCTCGTGGGCATGGTCGCGGCGCGCCTCGGCGCGGCGTCCTGCCTCGCCACGGACGGCGACGACCGCTGCCTCGGCCTCCTGCGCGAGAACGTCGAGCGCAACGGGCTCAGTGGCGCGTGCGCGGTGCGGAAGTGCCTCTGGGGCGTCGACGACCTCGGCGCGACCTTCGACGTCGTCCTCGCCGGCGACGTGCTCTACAAGCGGGAGCTCGTCGACCCCTTTTTAGCCGCCGTCGACGCCGCGCTCGCGCCGCATGGCACGGCGCTGCTCTGCCACCTGCCGCGCGCCGGGGTGTCGCACGACGTCGTCGCCGCGGCGATCGCCGCGACGGGCGCGCTGCGCGCGGACTGCCGGCGCGTCGTCCTCGGCGCCGCGGAGCTCGCGGCCGTCGCGACGTTCGGCGACGACTGCACCGCGGAGGACGCGGCGAACGCGCGCTTCTACGAGATCGCCCGCGTCGACGCCGGCGGCGACGCCGCCGGCGACGACGAGACCGGCGACGACGAGACCGTCGTCGAGGAGCGTTCCTGCGCGACGGACGACGGCGACGCGGGGACCGAGCACGCGCGCTACGCCGTCAAGGTGTCGAACCTCGGCCCGCGCGCGAGCTTGGGGGACGTCCGGGCGTTCCTCGGCCGCTGCGGTCCGACGCTCGTCTACCGCGGGAGCCCCTCGTCCGTCGTCGCGCACCTCAAGGACGAGGCCGGCCTCGCGCGCGCGCTCGCGCTCGACGGGGCCCCGTGCAAGGGGCAACCCGTCGCCGTGGCGCGCCACGAGCCCCGCGCGTCGCGCGAGCCCTAACTTTTTCGAGAGGCGCGACGACGACGCCGTGCGAGCCCGGACTTTTCGAGAGGCAGGACGACGACGCCGCTTCGCTTCTTCCGTCGGAGGGTGGTGTTCGAAAACACCGGGTGTGGTTTGTGCGCGAGCGCGGCTGCGACCGGACGCGCCGCCCGGAAAGGCGAGCGCGGCCGGCGACCGTGCAGCGGGGTGGGGCCGCTTAGAACTCCTGGGACGAGCCCGAGGTCTTGGCCTTGCCCTTCTTCGGGAGGAGCACGGCGTGGATGTTCGGGAGCACGCCGCCGGACGCGATCGTGACCGAGCCGAGGAGCTTGTTGAGCTCCTCGTCGTTGCGGACGGCGAGCTGGAGGTGGCGGGGCACGATGCGCGCCTTCTTGTTGTCGCGGGCGGCGTTGCCCGCGAGCTCGAGGATCTCCGCGCAGAGGTACTCGAGGACCGCGCCCATGTAGACGCCGGCGCCGACGCCGACGCGCGACGCGTACTTGCCCTTCTTCAGGAAGCGGTTGAGGCGCGCGACCGGGAACTGGAGGCCGGCCTTGGCCGCCTTGGACGTGGACTTGCCAGAGGCCTTGCCCTTGCCGCGGCCACCCTTTCCTTTGCCAGACATGATGCGAGTTGGTGTTTTTTGCTAACCTGCGTCGTCGCGTCGTCGCGCGTGCGCGCGGGGGAGCGCGCGGAGGCGTGGCGGCGTGTGTGGCGCGCGCGCGCGCGCGTCGCAAACGGACGCCGTGCCAGTTGCTTTTTGGAGTGCTCTCGATCGTGTCTTTGAATCGCTGCACCTTGGAGGCAAACATCGCGAACTTCGCGAAGTCGTTTCGGCTTCGCGTGCGACGCCTCGTGCGCGTCGTTTTAGGTGTCCGGTAGGCGTGCGCAGCGGTGAGCTAGAGCTCGCGAAGTGGCGCCGTCGAGGGTGGGCTTTAAAGACGCGTCCTACTCGGCGTCCCCGCGCAGGCGCGGGACTTGGCACGGGTCCGCCGTCCGCCGTCCGCGCCCACTCGTCGATTCGAAGGTCGAGTATATACAAGACAAGCGCGCCGTGTCAGCGGAACGCCCAGGGCGGCGCCCAGGTGGGCCCCCGGGGGATCGTCGGCGCGAAGGTCGGCTCGAGCGGCGGCGCCGGCGGCGAGAAGGGCGAGATGCGGTAGGGCCGGTCCGCGTCGTCGAAGTCGAAGAGCGCCCGCGCGAGGTCCCGGCGCCGCGCCACCGTCTCCTCCTCCTCGCCCACGACCCGGCAGACCTCGCGGCGCCGGCGGCCGACGACGTCGCGGCGCGCGCGCGCCGCGAGCGCGAGCGCCGCGTAGATGGCGACGACGGGCCCGCTGCCGAGCGACCCGTCGCCGGGCGGCACGTCGACGTCCAGGGCCGCGCGGTCGCGCCGCAGCAGGCGCGACCAGAGCGCGTCGCGCGACGCCTCGACGCGCGGGCCCCGCGCGGTCGCGGCGACGCGGCGGACCTGGCGCGCGCCGAGGCACGCGAGCACCTGGGCCGCCAGGGGCGGCGGCAGGCCCGCGAGCGTCGCGTGCGGCGGCTCCGCGGACTGGAGCGGCCGGAGCACGCGCGTCGCGAGGCGGCGGCCGACGGCGGCGCGCGGCGCGGCCGCGGCGACGTCCGAGCGGCTGCGCTTGTCGCCGTACACGGCCGAGATCTGCACGAGGCCGCAGATCGCGAGGAAGTCGAGGACCACGGGGCCGTCCCAGCCCGCGTGCGTCAGGCGGCAGGTGCGCGAGGCGTAGGGCGCGTCGTCCGCCGCCGCGCCGGTCGTGCGGCTGAGCCACTCGACTTCGAAGCCCAGGTCCTCGGCTTCGAGGGCTAAAAAGTGAACGCACCGGTCCTCGGGGCGGGCGTCTGCGGCGGAGAGCATTGCGCGGGCACGGAGGCGTCAAGGTCGACGTTGCCCACGTGTTGCACTTTTTGCCGCCGAGCAGCTCGAGTACACTTTGCCACTTTTTGCACGCGCCCCCCCGCGTCCGGCCTGCATATGCACGCCCCGAGCCCCTCCGCGATTCACATACCCTCTACACACGTGCCACTTCGATTCGCGCTCGAAAACCCCGTGCGCGCCGTGCCCGAGGACGCGCAAATCGCATAGAAACCGTCAGCTGCGCGTATCCCACTCGGCGAGAGCGCGAGCGCCCAGGGCGCCGTTCACACGCGACGCGCAGGTAAACATGGTCGCCACGCGCTCCGGTCGCAAATCCATGGGCGGGTCCGCCATCTCCATGCCCGCGCTCAAGTCGAGCGGCGAGAAGTTCCTCGCGTTCAGCTGCTTCGTCGTCGTGTCGACGTCGATCCTCGCGACGGCGAACCCGGCGCTCTACCTCGAGAACTTCGCGGGCATCGGCGCGCTCATGAAGGAGGCCGGCGCCGACTTCGAGGTCATCGCGCCGCTCTTCACGACGTTCGGCCTCGGCTGGGGCGCGGGCAAGGCCGCGTGCGTCGCGTCCGGCCCGGCGGCGGTCAAGAAGTTCTCCCAGTTCAACTCCATCCCCATGGTCGGCATGATCTACATCTCCCACGTCTACGAGGACCTCGTCGGCGTCGCGACGTGGGGCGCGTTCCTCGCGGCCTACGCGTACTTCGGCTTCGTCGACAAGCCCAAGAAGAAGTAGGCGAGACCCCGCGGCACGACCAAGAGCGCCCGCGGACGACCCCCCCCCCCTTCCCTCGTCACCTAAGCTCGCGGCGCACAAAAAGTTGGAAAGTCGAGCGGGCCGCGATGCTCGGAGGACGTCGGCCTCGAAACCCGAGTCGGAAACTTAGTCTACAGGGCCGTGAGGACGTCGGCCTTGGACTCCTCCGCGCCGTCGTCGGCCGCGTCGTCGCCCATGAGGAGCCACGCGTGCTTCGTCGTCACGACGCGGTCGGACACGGCCGGCGCGCCGTCGCACTTCCGTTTCTCGAGCGCGGCGTTCCACACGTCCGCGGACTCGTCGTCGTCGGACTCGGACGCGGCCTCGCGCGTCCGGCGGCCCGCGAGGATGTCCGCGACGGACGGCGTCTTCGGCCGCGAGTGCGCGGGCGCCGCGGCGCGCGCCTTGAGCGCGCGGCCCGCGCGCGACCCCGGCCGCGCGGGCGACGGCGGCAGCGGCGCCGCGGCGACGGCGGCGGCCGAGTCGGCGTCGCCGGAGGGCGACGACCAGAGCGGGCGGCCGCGGACGTGCGCGGGCGTGTCGACGTCCGGCTCGCGGTCCGTCTGCCCCGGGGGCGGCGTCGCGGGCTTCGCGAGCGCGATGGGCGCGACGGGCGCGGCCGCGGGCGGGCCGACTGCGGGCTCGACGCCGACCTCGAACTGGAAGGCCTCGACGTCGCTCCGCAGCTGGCTCAGCGACGCCGCGTTCGCCCGGAACAAATCCTCGAGCTCGTCGTCGATCTCGCCTGTGTGGAATTCAAATCTTCAACCCGAATTCAACGTGAGCGTATGCGACAGTTTCGACGCAATCTCGTCGGCTGTGCTTCGAGAACTCGACGAGAGCAATCGATTCGTCCAAAATCAGCCGAATCGACTTCGATTTGACCGAGCTAGGGAATTCTGAAGTTTGGTCAGGACCACCCAAACCAGTGGTTGAATTCCACACAGGATCTCGCCCGCGCACTCGTCGATGATCTCCGCGGCCGTCCGCGGCCGCGGCGCGGGCGCGGCGGCACCCGAGCCCGTGATGGCCGCGAGGTGCAGCGCCTGGAGCTGGGCCTCGGCCTCGCCGAGGCGCGCGGCCAGGTCCGCGTTCTCCTCTTTGAGGCGCCGGAGCTCGCCCGCGTCCGCGTTTTGTTCGCCGACGCGCTTCCGCAAACTCGCGTTCTCCTCGCGGATGAGGAACATGTTCGCGTTCTCGACGCGCAGCCGCTCCAGTTCCCGGGCGATGTCGGCGACGTCCGCGGCCGGCGCCGCGGGCGCGCGCGTCGCGTCGCTCTGCAACGACTCGACGAGCGCCTGGGCAGGACAAGGGTGATTCAAGTTCGCTTCAACGTGAGTGTTCCGCGCGCGCGCGTTCCAGAAAAAGCATCCACGCTTCGAGACCGTTCCGAGAGATGATCGCTCGTCCAAAAATCAGCCAAAACGAGTGGAAAACGGCCGAGATATGAGCCTTTGAAGTTGGGAATTTCGCTCTCTTGTCCTGCCCTGACGAGCGCGATGAGCCGCCGGATCGTCAGGTACGGGTCCGACGCGTCGACGGCGGACGCCACCCTTGTGGCGCCGTCGACGTCGGCGCAGCCCTTGGCCGCGGGCCCGCCCGTGACCAGCGAGTCCTTGTGCGTCGCGCTCCGGAGCCGGAGCCGCTCGACGAACTTCCGCGCGTCGTCCGCGCGCCAGTCGCCGTCGCGGTACGCGGGGCCCTGCATGGGGTGGTCCAGCATGTGCTTCGCGAGGTAGCCCAGGGCCACGGGGTCCGCGTGGAGCTTGTCGTCGGCCTGCGCGCCGAAGAGCCGCGGTTTTTCCTTCGGGAGGCACGCCCAGTCGAACGCCTCGTTCTTGGTCGCCAGCGGCGGCCGCTTCTCCGGCGCGGGCGCCGTGCTCGGCCGCTGCTTCTTCCCATCGTCGCCGCCGCCGGCGCGCTCCGACGCGAAGAACGCGCGGCTCATCTCCTTGTCGAAGGGCACGACGCGGTCGCCGTCGAGCGCCTCGAGCCGCACGAGGCACCGGACGACCCGGTGCTTGTAGCCCCGCTCGTGGGCCAGCGGGTTCCCCAGCAGGTCGACCTCGCGGAGCTTCGGGCAGCGCCGCAGCGTCTCCAGCGTGCCGTCGAGGCCGCTCAGCTGGTTGCCGAAGAGGCACGCGGTCCTCAGCAGCGGCAGCCCGCAGAGGCCCTCGGCCTTGGCGAGGCGGTTGTTGCTCGCGTAGAGGCGGCAGATCTTGACGCACCTCTCGAGGCCGTCGAGGGACGCGAGCTGGTTGAAGTTCAGGTTCAGCTCCTCGAGCGACACGAGCTCCGCGAAGCCGTGCAGCGACTTGAGCAGGTTGTGCGAGAGCCTGCGCGGTTTCGCGTGAAGCGACGGTGTCGCGCACGTAAAACGACGCCGGACGCGCGCGAGAGGACCTGGAGGTTGATGAGCCCGGAGGCGCAGGCCGGCTCGAGGCGCCGGATCTGGCACTGGCGCAGCACGAGCTGCGTGACGAGCTCGAGCTGGCACTCGCCGGACGCCTCGAGGGCCGCCTCCTCCGTGAGGCTCCGGCCGTCGTTCATCTTCACCGACGGCGCGAAGCGCACCTCCCGGGGCGTCGCCGTCTCCGGCGCGCTCAGCATGGCGGCGGGACCCGGGCTGCCCCGGCGCCCAGACGACGCGCACAATCTACCCGCCGGCGCGGCACCTTTGGTGCTCGAGCCAACGGTGCCGTGGTTGATGGCCGAAGCGCCGGGCGGACGCATCACAGAGGATGGTCGCGCCGCTGCCGGAGCACGTCTGGAGCGAGGTCCTGGGCTACAACGGGCTCGTCGACGTCGAGGTCGCGGGCCGCGTCGCGCGCGCGCTGCGGGCCGCGTCGCTGGCGCCGGACCTGCCCTGCCGCAAAGCCATCGACTGCTTCGAGTTGGGGCGCTGCGTGCCCGGCGCGCTCGGGTCGCGGAGCCCGCGGCTGGCGTCGCTCGCGGGCCCCGCGGGGACGCTCGCGCTCTACCGGACGAGCGAGGTCGACGGCCACGCGCCCTGCTTCCCGTCCGTGGAGCGCCTGCGGCTCGTGCACCACCGCGGCGGGCCCGAGGGCGGCCTGCGGCTCTGCAGCTTCCAGCTCGGCCTCGGCGGCTACGGGCGGTTGCGGTCGCTGGAGCTCTCGGCGTCGCCGGACGCCTGCGCGCCCTGGCTCCGGCGCCTCGGGCGCGGCGACGCGGCGCGCCTCGCGCCGGGCGGCCGCGCGGGCGCGGACGACCGCGCGCTCTACGGCCTCTGCGACGCCCTGCGGCGGGGCGGCGGTGCGTCGCCCCTGCCGGCGCTCGAGGACCTGCTCCTCGGCGGCTGGCGCGAGCTCTGGAACCTCAAGGCGCGCCCGCGGGGCGACCCGCCGATCCAGTCCGTTATATCGTCGCTGCCGTCGCTGCGGCGGTTCTCCCTGCCCGGCGCGCCCGGCGCGCGCCACGTCGACCGGCGCGCGCGGCCCTGGCGGGCGGGCCTCCGGCTCAACGCGCTCTCGCCGCGGCTCCTGCCGCCGCTCCGGCTGTCCTGCGGGCTCTGCGGCGCGGTTTTGTACGAGCGGCTCGACGCGTGCTTCCTGGGCCCGGGCACGCAGCCGCACATCGCCTTCGAGCTCTTCACGGACGCGGACCCGGACGCCGGCGCGGCGGCCGTCGAGGGCGCGGCCACGCGGCGCAACTGCCGCCGCCGCTGCCACGCGGCGCGGTGGCAGTTCCTGCTCGCGGGCCGCGGCGACAGCGTGAACACGCGGGGCTTCAAGTGGGCCGTCGCCTGCGGCGCGGGGCTCGCGGTCTGCGCGCCCGCGGACGGGTCCGGGCCGCCCCTCGACGACGCGGAGTTCGCCGCGGCCGACGCGCGCGACGGCTCGTCGTCGGACGACGACGACGACGCCGCCGCGCGCGACCTCGCGGCGCGGCTCCGGGGCCTCGGCGCCGCGGACCGCGCGCCGCCGCCCCGGGACCCGCGCGCCGCGGGCGTCCGGCTCCTCGAGCGCCTCTCGCGCAACATCCAGGACCTCGGCGGCGCGCACGACGTGCTCTTCCCCGAGGACGGCGACCGCCCGGCCTTCCCGGACGACGACGAGCCGCCGCCGCCGCGGGACGACGAGCCGCCGCCGCCGCGCGACCCGCGGGCCGCGCGCGCGCTGCTCCTCGAGCGGCTCTCGCGCAACATCCAGGACGCCCACGACGTCCTCTTCCCCGGGGAGACCGCGCTCCGGCGCGACGGCGGCGGCGACGGAGACGGCGGCGGCGGAGGCGGCGGCGACGAGCCGCCGGACTCCGTCGCGTTCTAACTTGCGTGCGAGCGTTCGTCGGCTTCGATGTCCGGGAGGCCACTGCGACCTCAGGCTGCATCCCACCGTGGGACCGCTGTGGCAAGTCGCGTCGCGATGCATCGACCGCTCGCATGGCTTGCACTGTGCGTCGCGTCGTCGAAAGCGCTCGAGGACGTCGGCGAGCGCGGCTTCCTCCTTGTCGCGACGTCCACGACTTTGGAACGCCTCTGGACCTACGAGGCGCGCGCAGAGAAAGGAGACCTTCATCAGATCGACCACTTCGACGACCTCGGCGCGGTGCTGCGCGACATCTGCCGCACGTCGTTCCGCGCGCGACTTATCGTGGGCACGCCGAAGGAGGCGGCGAAGGCGGAGCGCGTCCTGCCCTGCGAACAAATATCAGTCGCGCCGCTCGAGGTCGACGAGCACCGCCGGCTCGAGGTCGCGCCGCTCGACATCGAGCACCGCCGGCTCACGGATCTCGAGCACCGCCGGCTCGGAAAGATCGACATCAGGCTCCGCTTCTTCAAGGTCGACGCGATCCTGAAGGGGTTGGACTATGCCTTCCCGGGCGGCACGCTCTACATCGACAACGACGGCGCCATCCGGCGCGACGGCGTCGACGGCCTCTTCGCGATGTTCGACGCCATGCGCAAGGAGAAAAAGGCCGTGGGCCTGCAAATCGCGTACACCTGTCTCCCGAAGGACCACGAGACGAAGGTCCCGGAGAGCTTCTGCGAGCGCAACGGCGGCGTCATGTTCCTCGGAGACGCGGGAAAGGCGCGCGAGATCCTCGAGCGATGGAGCGAGGAGCTCCGCGCGCACCCGAGCAAGGACGGCCACGACCAGGTGTCGCTTCGGACCGTGCTCTTCGATTTCCGGGACGACCTCTACGACCTGCATCCCGTCGTCCAGCACCTCGGCGTGAGAGCGGACGTCTGCAAGCGCGTCGACACGCGCAAGGGTCCGACGCTCCCGCACCTTTGGCACGAACACCACCACGGCCGCCTCAAATTCTCGCAAAGCCTATTCGCAAGGCGCAATTCCCTCGTCGATGCGCAGGGCCTCGTTTGCGGCTTCGTGCCCTAAAAGCCGTTACTTGAGACTAGATCTACATCGCCCCCAGGAGATCCCCAAGTCTCGCCCTTGTGGCTCGGCCCACCGGACCCGCTGTGGCGAGATTTTTAGGCCTGGGTTTGGTCAACATTACCTCCTCGGCCCCCCGGACCCGTCCACCTCAAGCGTCCCCCTCGCCCTTCTGGAATTCGGCCCCGCGGGCCCGGTCAGGATCGGTGTGGCGAGACGCGTTGCGATGCATCGACCGCTCGCATGGCTTGTGCTGTGCGTCGCGTTGTCGAAAGCGAAAGACGTCGGTGAGCGCGGCTTCCTCCTCGTCGCGACGTCCCTGACGTTGGAACGCCTCTCGACCTACGAGGCGCGTGCAAAGACGGGCGAGATCGACCGCTACGACGACCTCGGCGCGGTGCTGCGCGACATCTGCCGCACGTCGTTCCGCGCGCGACTTATCGTGGACACGCCGAAAGAGGCGGCGAAGGCGGAGCGCTTCCTGCCCTGCGAACAAATATCAGTCGCGCCGCTCGAGGTCGACGAGCACCGCCGGCTCGAGGTCGCGCCGCTCGACATCGAGCACCGCCGGCTCAAGATCGACATCAAGCTCCGCTTCTTCAAGGTCGACGCGATCCTGAATGGGTTGGACTATGCCTTCCCGGGCGGCACGCTCTACATCGACAACGACGTCGCCATCCGGCGCGACGGCGTCGACGGCCTCTTTGCGATGTTCGACGCCATGCGCAAGGAGAAAAAGGCCGTGGGCCTGCAAATCGCGCACAATTGTGTCCCGAAGCTCCACGAGACGAAGGTCCCGAAGAGCTTCTGCGAGCGCAACGGCGGCGTGATGTTCCTCGGAGACGCGGGAAAGGCGCGCGAGATCCTCGAGCGATGGAGCGCGGAGATCCGCGCGCATCCGAGCAAGGACGGCCACGACCAGATGTCGCTTCGGACCGTGCTCTTCGATTTTCAGGACGACCTCTACGACCTGCATCCCGTCGTCCAGCGTCGCGGCCATAGCGCGAGCGGCAAGAGCCCGAACCCTTGCAAGCGCGTCGACACGAGCGAGGGTCCCACGCGCCCGTATCTCTGGCACGATCACCACGTGCAGCGGCTAGTGTTCGCGCGGAGGCCAAGACACCAAGGCCAAGACACCGTCTGCGGCTTCGTGCCCTAAGAGTTTTTGATCAACACTACACTACATCGCGGCCGCTCTCCAGCACGCTCGAGGCCTTAACATCAGAAGTGTCGCCGCCAGGAGAAGGACCGAGGGCGCCGCGGCGCGCGCGCCGCTGGCCTCGGCGTCCTCGCAGAGGGTCACGTTCGCGGCCGCGCCCGTGGTCGCGTAGAGCTCCGCGAGGTACTCCAGCGCACCGCAATTCTCCGGCCACAGCTCGAGCGCCTCGCGGTAGTACTCCTCGGCGCGCTCAAAGTCGGGCTCGTCCTTCTTCCGGCTCACGAAGCCGAGGTAGTTGAACACGGCGGACTCGCATTCGTCGCGCTCGTAGAGCCCCGCGGACGCCGTCGGGCAGGCCGCGCGAGAGCCGTCGCAGTCCTCGCAGTGGGCGACGACGCACCAGAGGTAGGGCTCGGCCTTGTCGTACTGCGCGCGCGCGTCGACGAGCGACGCGGCGCAGTCGTACGTCGCGTGGCCGTGCGCGTCGGCGTCGTACGCGTCCTCCAGGGACTCATAGCTCGCCTTAAGCAGGTCTTGCGTGTCCGCGGCGGCGATGACGTCGCAGTGGGCCTCGGCCTCCGCGGCGGCGGCCTCCTCGAGAGGCGCCAAGTTGTCGCGCCCGCTCGCCGGGAAGGCGCCGGCGCCGGCGACGAGCAGGCACGCGAGCTTCATCGTCGCAGCGCGCGACGGTGCTAGAGGTTGCAGCGCGCGACGGCGTCCCACAGACGACGGCGCACGAGGCGGTCGTGGCGGAGATGGTGCAAGTTTCTGCGGTTGAACTCAAGGAGCCGTCCGTGAGTTTACTTTCGACGCCTCTCTGCGCACTCAGCAGCGCTCGAAGAGCGTCGCGTTGGCCGTGCCCGCGCCCTCGCAGATGGCGAGCAGGCCGAAGCGCTTCTCCTCGCGCTGGAGCGTGTGGACGAGCGTCGTCGCGAGTTTGGCGCCCGTCGCGCCGAGCGGGTGGCCCAGCGCGCAGGCGCCGCCGTGGATGTTGAGCTTGGCCTCGTCGGCGCCGCAGCGCTTCGCCCAGGCCATGGGCACGACGGCGAAGGCCTCGTTGACCTCGTAGACGTCGACGTCGCCGATGGCGACGCCCGCGCGCGCGAGGAGCTTCTCCGTGGCCGGGATCGGCGCCGAGAGCATGAGCACGGGGTCGTTGGCGGCGACGGCGAGGGAGTGGACGCGCGCGAGGGGCGTCGCGGCGCTCCCGAGCTTCTTGAGGCCCGCGTCGTTGACGACGAGGAGCGCGGCCGCGCCGTCGGAGATCTGCGACGCGTTGCCCGCCGTGATGGCGCCGCGCTCGGGCCCGCCGGCGACGGCCGTGGCGACGCCGAGCTCGACGAGCGTGTCGAGCGAGCCGAGCTTCTCGGCCGTCGTGCCCGCGCGGACGCCCTCGTCCTTCGCGTGCGCGACGGCGGCGCCCTCCGTGTCGACGCCCTCGACGGGCACGATCTCGCCGTCGAAGACGCCCGCGGCCTGGGCCGCGGCCGCGCGCGCGTGGGACCGCGCCGCGAAGGCGTCCATCTCGTCGCGGCGGACGCCGAACTCGACGCCCATCATCTCCGCGCCCACGAACTGCGAGAAGAAGGGCGCTTTGGTGGAGAACTTGGCCGCGATCGCCGCGTCGACGGGCCCGCCCTTGTCGCCGGGCATGTTGGAGAACATGGGGACGCGCGTCATCGACTCGACGCCGCCCGCGACGACGATGTCCTGCGTGCCGGACATGACGGCCTGCGCCGCGAAGTGGATCGCCTGCTGCGACGAGCCGCACTGGCGGTCGATCGTCGCGCCGGGCACGCTGATGGGCAGCGTCGACGAGAGCACGGCGTGGCGCGCGATGTTGCCGCCCTGCTCCTGGCACTGGGACACGCAGCCCAGGATGACGTCGTCGACGTCCGCCGGGTCCAGCGAGGGCAGCGACGCGAGGATGTGGTCGATGACGGCGGCGCTGAGCGTCGCCGGGTGGGCGTTGCGCAGCGCGCCGCGCTGCTTGCCCGTGGCCGTGCGGGCCGCGGCGACGATGTAGGCGGCCATGGTGTTCTCGCGCGTCGGTTCTCGCTGTCGGCGAGGTTGCACGCGCTGGTGGTCGCGGTGTTCTTGCACGTCGGCGAGGCAGCCCGCGAGGTGGACAGAAACTGCTCCTCTTCAAGTTAGCTGAATTACACGCTGAGAACTCCATCGAAGCAAGCGCGTTCTTCGGCGCGCTCCTCGCCTCGCATTCGAAGCTTCAGATCATGATGGCAGTCATTCCCAAACCAGACCGCAGCACCGTACATCGCAAAAGCACCCACCATGACCAGCAACCACGAGACCACCACCAACAACGAGCACGACTACAAGGCCGACGAGTTCGTTGTCGTCGACGGCGACGGCAGCCCCGCGACGACGCGCCTCCTCCCCACCGAACCCACGACGCCGCCAAGCAGCCCCGCGACGCCGAAGGCTGAAGCGCGCAGCCCCACCGACCAGCTCCGCCCCACGGAAGCGAGCAGTCCCGAGCCCCGAGCCAAGGCGCACGTCAAGCTCGCGCTCCGCCGGGCCGGCGGCGTCTCGGAGGTGCGCCGCGTCGAGCACGACGCGTCGACCTACGGCGCGCTCGTCGAGCTCGCGGCGCGCACGTTCGGCGAGCTCGCCGGCGCCCGCCTCAGCTACGTCGACGAGGACGGCGACGACGTCGTCGTCACGTCCGACGCGGAGCTCGAGGCCGCGGCGTCGTTCTTCGCCTCTCGCGGCACCGTTGCTAAGTACGACGTCGCGCCGGCGCCCGCGACGCTCGGCGCGCCGGACTGGACGACGACGGACGAGAAGGAGCCGGGCTTCGAGGGGCGGCCCTTCGGCGACGGCAAGCGCGTCGTCGGCGAGACGCTGGCCTTCGACGACGGCCGGGAGCCCTGGCCGGGCAAGTGGCTGGCGGACGACCGCTTCGTCGCGACCGCGGGCGAGGACGAGGCGCGGGGCATCGCCCAGGCGGGCACCTGGCTCGGCGTCTTCGACAAGGAGGACGGCGTCCGCACGGCCTTCTTCCGCGGCGAGGTCGGGGAGGAGGCGCTCCTGGCCTTGGAGCCGACGCGCGTCGAGCCGTGGTCGATCCCCGCCGAGGAAGTCTTCGCGCGGATCTTCGGCCTCAAGACCCGCCAGCAAAAGGTCGGAAGCAATGCCTGCTCGCAGAAGCCATGCGCGCCGAAGCAGAATGCCTGCTCGCAGAAGCCGCGCGCGCCGAAGCAGCCGACCGTCGGGGACGTCGTCGAGCTCCACTCGCTCTCGCGGGCCCGCTACAACGGGGCCAAGGCCGTCGTCCGCGAGGAGCGCGCGGACCGCGTCGTCGTCGAGCTCCTCCAGGCCTGCGGCGCAGAGATGCTCTCAGTCAAGCGCGCCAACTGCCGCGCGGTCCGGGGCCCGGACCCGCGGGAGCTCCTCGCGGCCGCGATGCTCGGCGGCGGCTTCCCATTCGCCTGCATGGGCCCCGTCCTCGTCAGCCAGGGCGGATGAATCCCCGACTTCCCTTTTTGTGCGCGCGCCCTGCCCCCTAGCCCCGCCCCGAACCCGCCGCGGCTAGCCCTGTAAGCTCCCATCCATACGTCATCCTCGAACGGAAGCAGGAAACTTGCCTTCAAAAACAGACGAGTTGAAATTCTGGGCTCTATCAATCGAGTATGGCTGCCCTTCTCGCCGCGCTCGCCAGCATCGTTGTCGCCGCCGCGGCGGAGCCCAAGACCTGCGCGCTGTACTTCGACTTCCACGAGAAGAAGAGCCCGTCGCGCGTGTCCCACCTCTATTTCGGCGAGGTCGCCGACGACGGCACCTTCGAGGGCGGCCAGCGCGCGGACCTGGGCCTGCAGTACGACCCCCAGGGCCAGCTCACCATCGCGCCGGACGGCAAGTCGCTCGCGTTCACGGGCATCGACAACCGCACGGCGCACGACCACTACGGCTGCTGCGACCGCACGGCGGTGATCAAGGTCGACATCGCGAGCGGCGCGTCGACGATGAACCACCTCGCGCGCAAGAAGCCCGTCGCCGGCGCGACCTGCGGCCTCTGGGGCTGCGGCTTCCTCGAGATCGGGCAGCTCGTCGGCGACAAAGTGCTGGGCTGGGTCGAGCCGCTGCTGCCGCCGACGCCGCCGGGCGAGGCCGCGGCCGCGCGCGCGCCGAGCGACGACTTCGGCCTGACGTTGGCCGAGTTCGACCTGACGACGGGCGAGGCCACGGCGACGCGGCCTTTCGCGCTCCATTACGGCGACGCGCACTCGCCGCAGATGACCGTGGGCACCGCGGCCTTTAGCGGCGACAAAATCTATTTCGCGTGCAACCCGGACCAGTCGAACGACGCCGTCGAGGGCGTCTGCTCCGCGCCGACGGCGCCGTCCAAGGACCCCGCGGAGGTCGGCGCGATCCCGTTCGAGGACCAGAGCTACACGATCACGTCCGTCGAGTACTCGGAGGCTCTCGAAGCGCCGGTTGTGCTCGCGCAGAAGATCCCCAACGAGAACATGACGGCCACCAAGGTCTACGCCGCCACGTCGCCGACCTTCGGCGTCGAGGCCCTCGTCGACCTCGGCGAGGCGCTCGGGTCGCTCCACCAGACGACGATGTCGGCCGACGGCCGCTACCTCATGGTCCTCGCGACGACGCCGTCGACGGAGCCGCAATACCCGAAGCAGCAATTACTGACCGTGGACCTCGTGGCCAAGAAGGTCGTCAAGACCATCGACGTCAAGGACACGGGCGCCTTCGGCATCGCGACGCTCGCGGCCGTCGCCTGCTAGAGGCTCAAACTTCATCCGCCGTCCGGAGTCCCACGTCCTCCTTTACCGAGGCCTCGCGTCGCTTCCGCTTGCGCCCGCCCCGGTCTAAGACGCACGGGAACCACACTAATCCGCGCGGGACTCAGGGGGGCGCCTCAGACGTGGAGCATCTGCATGGTCGTGTTGTAGGCGATGGCGACCCACTCGTGGTGCGCCGTGGACCACTGGAGCTGGTTCACCTCCGCGTCGGCCGTGTAGGCGAGGATGGGGTCGTCGATGGGCTTGGGCATGGCCGTGAGGTCCCAGATGAGCGCCTGGTTGTCGTCGGAGCAGGTGCAGAGGTGGCAGGAGCTGTGGGGCGCCCAGGCGATGGAGTTGACGCACGCCTGGTGCGCGCCGAGCTCCGCGACGGGGATCGACGGCACGCGGACGTCGAGGATGACCGTGCGCGGGTCGTCGGCGAGGATGGCCGCGAGGTAGTTGGGGTCCTGCTTGTTCCAGGCGAGGCGCAGCAGCGGCCGGAGGCTCGACGTCTCGTAGATGATCGTGCTGTGCTCGAGCGTCCGGAGGTCGAAGAGCCGCACGGACCCGTCGGCGCCCACGGACGCGAAGATGTCCTTGCCCCGGGCGAAGGCGATGTCGTAGACCTCCTTGTCGTGGGCGATGAGCTGCGTCTTCACCGCGGGCACGCTCAGGTCCCAGATCGTGCACGTCGTATCGATCGACGACGTGCCGACGAGGCTCGGCTCCGTGTCGTTCCAGTCGAAGGACGTCAACGGCGCGCAGTACTCCGAGTTCTTGTTGTTGTTCAGCAGCGCCACCATCTCCACGGACGACGCGCTCTCGGCGTCGCTCGCCTCGCGCTGGTCCGGCACGGACCACACGCGGAGGTAGTCGCCCGTCGTCGCGAGCAGGTCCCGCCGGCTCGTCCGGTCCGGCGACCACATGATCTTCGTCGCGGGGTAGGGGTGCTCGAACTCGCCCACGGTGACGAAGGCCGCCTCGCTGTCCGCGGCCTTGCCGGGGTTGTGCCTGCGCGCGAACGTTCGTCGGCGGTCGGGCGCGCGCGCGGGGTGTACGTCGACGACGCCGGGGAGACGCACGCGCGCTGGAGGGCGGCGGCCGTGCGGTCGCGGCCGACGCCCGTGCCGACGCACTTCTCGTAGGCGTCGCGGCGCTGGACGATGGACACGCGGTTCGCGTACTCCTCGACGAACGACCCGAGCGCGAGGCGGAAGCCCCGCTCCGGCTCGTCGCGCTGCGACCAGGCCATCGCATCTGCGCGCGGGGGGGGGCGCTCGGGCGGGGGTCGCGGGGGCGGGACGCTGCGGTGCGCACAGATGGTCCAGTCGGCGTCGTGCGTGTAGATCTCCTTCTTCTGCGCGCTGGACGAGCGCGTCTCCGCGCCGCCCGCCGCGTTCGGCGCGGCGGGTTGCTCCATTTGTGTGTGGGTGCTGCTGTGTGGGATTTGCGGGTGGGCGCGTGTGTCGGGCGCGCCTCTCACGAACGCGAGTGAGCTCGGGCCATGCTCAACGTTTTGACTTTTGAGCTCTGTGAGCTGACGATGCCTTCGATGTGCCGCAGCGCGCGCCGCGCGCGCGCGTGACGCGTACGGCGGATTCGGTGACCGCCACGGTCTCCTCGCGGCCCCTCGATCAGTTCGTCTAGTCGATCTCGCAACGACAGGTAATGGCCCTGGAGCTGCCGCAGGAAGGCTTGAGCGTCGCGCGCGAGCGCCGGGTCGCGCGCGACGAGCGCGCCTTGCCCGAATATTCTGGGGCGAGGCCGCGCTCGACGCGGCCAAGGCCAAGCTCGAGGGCAGCACGCGCCTCGGCGCGCCGACGACGGCGTCGCCGACCTCGCTGGGCCAGTCGCTCTCGACGTCCGAGGTCGAGGCCATGGTCGGCGTGGGCCTGCGGCCCGACGAGGTCGGCGATCGCAGGGGGGCGCTGCGTCCATCGCCGCGGGCTACGGCTTCAACGGTCCGAACGGCGCGGACCCGGTCGCCGCGGGCGCCGCAGGGGCCGCCGTGACCAACGCCGCGGGCTACGGCTTCGGAAGCGGCGGCCCGGCGGACTACGCCGCGCCGCGACAGCGCGCGGCTGATTATGGCCGCTCGCGCGATGGCCCCCGGCGACGCGCGGCGCGGCGACGACACGCTCCACAAGGAATGGAGTCGCATCCCTCTGACGCGCTCCGCGCCGTCCGGCGCGCGCGCGGAGAACGGCGCGAAGCCGATGTTGGCCTCGACAAGACATTGCGCCACGGCAGCATCGCATCGACCTTCAGCGACGAGGTCCGAAGCCCGCGTCGTCCGAAGCGCGGACTCGCACGACACAAAACCATGCAGCTCTCGCGGAGCGTGGCGCGCATGGCCGCGGCGGCGGCGCGGCGGCCGGCGACCCAGTCGTCGAGCGCGCGGTACCTGAGCGCCGAGGCCGGCGACGTCGTGGGCATCGACCTGGGCACGACGAACTCGTGCGTGGCCATCATGGAGGGCCGCACGGCGCGCGTCATCGAGAACGCCGAGGGCGCGCGGACGACGCCGAGCGTCGTCGCCTTCGCCGACGACGGGAGCCGCCTCGTGGGCCTCCAGGCGAAGCGGCAGGCGGTGACGAACCCCGACAACACGCTCTACGCGACGAAGCGGCTCATCGGGCGCAAGATCGACGAGGCCGAGGTCGGGACCATCAAGCCCCTCGTGCCCTACAAGATCGTCAAGGCCGACGGCAGCAGCGACGCCTGGGTCGAGACGCGCGACGGCACAAAGTACTCGCCGTCGCAGGTCGGGTCGATGGTCCTCGGCAAGATGAAGGAGACGGCCGAGGGCTTCCTGGGCCGCGACGTGGGCAAGGCCATCGTGACCGTGCCGGCCTACTTCAACGACAGCCAGCGCCAGGCGACGAAGGACGCGGGCAAGATCGCGGGGCTCGAGGTCCTCCGGATCATCAACGAGCCGACGGCCGCGGCGCTCGCCTACGGCATGGACAAGACCGACGACGGCAAGCTCGTCGCCGTCTTCGACCTCGGCGGCGGCACCTTCGACGTGTCCATCCTCGAGATCTCCGGCGGCGTCTTCGAGGTCAAGAGCACGAACGGCGACACGATGCTCGGCGGCGAGGACTTCGACGAGGAGCTGCTCAAGCACCTCCTCGCCGAGTTCAAGAAGGAGAGCGGCCTCGACCTCTCGGGCGACGCCCTGGCCATGCAGCGCCTCCGCGAGGCGGCGGAGAAGGCGAAGCGCGAGCTCGACGGCCTCGCGAACACGGACGTGTCGCTGCCGTTCATCACCGCGGACGCGACGGGGCCGAAGCACCTCAACGTGAAGCTCGCCAAGGCCCAGTTCGAGGGCATCGTGGCGGACCTCGTGGACCGCACGCTGGCGCCCTGCGGCAAGTGCGTCACGGACGCGGGCGTCGACAAGGCGGCCATCGACGAGGTCATCCTCGTCGGCGGCATGACGCGCATGCCCAAGGTCCAGGACACGGTGGAGTCCTTCTTCGGCAAGAAGCCCCACCGGGGCGTGAACCCCGACGAGGTCGTGGCCATGGGCGCGGCGATCCAGGGCGGCGTGCTCCGCGGCGACGTCAAGGACATCCTCCTCCTCGACGTGACGCCGCTGTCGCTCGGCATCGAGACGCTCGGCGGCATGTTCACGCGCCTCATCAACCGCAACACGACCATCCCGACGAAGAAGGCCCAGACCTTCTCGACGGCGGCGGACAACCAGCCCCAGGTCCAGATCAAGGTGCTCCAGGGCGAGCGCGAGCTCGCGGCCGACAACAAGCAGCTCGGCCAGTTCGACCTCGTCGGCATCCCGCCGGCGCCGCGCGGCACGCCCCAGATCGAGGTGAGCTTCGACATCGACGCCGACGGCATCCTCAACGTCTCCGCCAAGGACAAGGCCACGGGCAAGGAGCAGTCCGTCGTCATCCGGTCCTCCGGCGGCCTCTCCGAGGACGAGATCGAGAAGATGGTCCGCGACGCCGAGGACAACGCCGCCGCCGACGCCGAGAAGAAGGCACTCGCGGAGGCGAAGAACGAGGCCGACGCCCTCGCCTACACGACGGCCAAGTCCCTCGACGAGCACGCCGACGCGCTCGACGACGAGACCAAGGCCGACGTCCAGGGCAAGCTCGACGCGCTCAAGAACCTCAGCGACGACGCGCCCCTCGACGAGCTCAAGGCCAAGATCGACGAGCTCCAGGCCACGGCCCAGAAGATCGGCGAGCAGGTCTACAAGAGCTCCCAGGACGCGGCCGCGGACGACGGCGCCAAGGACGCGGACTTCGACGAGAAGAAGGCCGGCGGCGACGACGCCGAGAAGAAGGACGAGAAGAAGGACGAGGAGAAGAAGTAGGCGGGGCCTCCGCGCGACCGATCTTAACAAGCCCCTCGACTCGACAAGGGAAGGACTGCCGGGCGGGATCTTCGGGTGCGCACCCCCTTCAATAACTAGTCCAACTCGTGAGCTTGAACTTTGCTGAGCTCGACGAGGCGCCTCCTCCGCCCGCCGCGCCGCGCCGTCCGCGCCGCCGCCCGGGCCTCCACCCGTCTCTCCGCAGCGCGCGCCGCCGCCCGGTGTCCGCGATGAACGCGCTCCAGAACATCCCGGAGCACCAGAAGCCCGAATTCATGCGGAGTCTGGAGACTATGCAGATGAAGGACTCGCTGAAGATGTACAACAACCTCGTCGAGCAGTGCTTCGCCCACTGCGTCGCCGCGCGCGACGGCGTCTCCTTCGAGCGCGCGCGCCGCACGGCTGCTGTTTCGTCCGCGCGCGCGCCGCGCGACGCGCGCGACCTCTCTTAAAACCGAATCCCCCGCGATGCGCCGACCTCTCTCAGAAACCCGACCCCCCCCGCCGCAGAGCTTCCGGAGCAAGGCGCTGGACAAGAAGGAGGACGAGTGCATCTGCAGGTGCGCCGAGAAGTACATCAAGCTGACGCAGCGCGTCGGCTTCCGTTTCGCGGAGCACCAGGCCGCGCAGGGCGCCGCGCCGAGCCCCTAGGCCCGTTAATCGCCCGTCTCGCTTCGCTTACGCCCGCCCTACTCGTCGTCCTCGACGTCCTCGTCGGCGTCGCTCGGGGGCGACGGGAGCTTCTTCGCGCCGGCGTAGAGCTGGTCCTCGGGCCGCGGCGGCGCCTCCTCCTCCTCCTTCGCGTCCGCGCCGCAGAAGCGCCGGTTGAGCTCGGCGTCCGGGAACCTGCGGCGGCGATACGTTCTCGAGGAGGCGCGAAACGACGGGGGCGCCGCGGGAACGCGCGTGATCCAGCCGTGGGCGATGTCGTAGGAGACGTCGCCGCGGCGGCCGCCGAGCGAGAGCATCTCCTTGACGGTGCCCGCGCCCTTGTACTGGTCGTAGAGGTCCGCGCTCTTCGTGCCCGCCTTCTTGGGGTTGTCCTTCTGGATCTCGATCGCGTAGTCCATCTGGATCATCCTGCGCGCGCGGCTCGAGCGTTTGCGAGGAAAAAAAGACGCGGCTCGCCGCGCTCGTCGATGTCCGCGGCGTCGACCTTGGGCCGCGGGTCCGCGAAGCGCCACTTGTAGCCGCCGGCCTGGGGCGCCTGGCCCCGGCAGCACGCGATGATGTCGGCGGGGTCGCCGACGGAGTGGAGCGACTCGGCGGCTTTGCGCGCGCTCTGCCAGCGCGCGATCTTCTCCTCCGTCGCGACGTCGAGCTGCTCCACGGACGAGTGGGCGCTCTGCCGGTTCGCGGCCTCGACGTGGCGGCCGCCGCGGACCTTGCGCCGCTTGGACCACGCGCTCTCGTCGGGCTTCTGCCACGCGCGGAGCTCGCCGAGGCCGCAGTCCGCGGCGGCGCCGTCGGCGAAGACGACGCGCACGGTGCCGGGCTTGCGCGTCGCGGACACGGACGCCGGCACGCCGACGACGGTCCCGGCGAACCACCCGGCGCCGCCGCCGGGCACCTTGGCCAGCACGCTGCACCCGACCTGCGCGCGCGCGGGCGGTGATGCGGCTGCGATCGCGCGCGCGCGCGCGCGCGGACGCACCGGGTACTCGGGATACTCGGCCACGCTCGTCGGGGCGGATTCCATGGTCGGCGTTGCGTCGATTCTGCAGCCGGACCGCGTGCTCGGTGCCAGAGGTTAGGCCTCAGCAAGAGCCCATTGCCCGGGCGACCCACCTCGAAATTCAAGATGCCGACAAGATCCCGCGAGAAGGCCTCCGGACGTCACTACGACCGCAGATTACATGGGCATAATCTTGTTGTTGCGGGCCTCTGGGCTCGCGACGGGCGTCTCGTCCTCGTCCTCCTCGTCGCCCTCCTCGATGACCGCGTCGAAGCCGCCGAGGCCGCCGCCGCCGAGGCGCGGCGGCGACCCGTCGTCCTTCGCCTCGGGCGCCGCGGCGTCGTCGCGCTCCGTGACCTCGATGAGGTTGTTCGCGTAGGGCGTCGCCTGCCGCTGGAGCTTCTTCTTGGGCGCCGCGTACGTGTGCTTCGCGCCGACGGCCCGCGTGCCGATGGCCCGCTGCGCGTCGTCCTTGCCGAAGGCGCTCTGCGTGTACTGCTTGCCGAGCTTGAAGATGGAGCCGACGCGCCGCCGGAAGGTGCCGACCTTCTTGCGCTTCGTGTGCAGGTTGCCCGCGTACTCCATGTAGAAGGGCGTCATCGCGTCCTCGGAGTCGACGTAGTCGGCGTCCTGGACGCCGTCGATCTCCGCGCCCGGGTCGTACTGCATGAGCATCTGCACGCGGTTGAGGGACACCTCCTTCATGTAGACGCCGACCTCGGGGAAGTCGGAGCAGACCTGGAGCAGCACCTCCGGCGGCAGCGCGAAGACCTCGAGGGCGCCCGCCGCGCGGATCGTCGCGGTGCGCTTGACGCCCAGCAGCGCCGCGCTCTCCCCGAAGTAGCAGCCGCTCGCGAGGAAGCGCAACGGCAAATTGTTCGCCGCGCGCAGCAGCACCTCGCAGAAGCCGTTGTTCACGAAGAACATGTCGCCGCGCGACGCGCCCTCGGTGATGACGATGTCGCCGTCGAAGAACGAGTTCGCGCGCAGGTGCGTCGCGATGGCGGAAAAAAAGGCCTGGGGCGAATTCTTCAGCACCGGCGTCTTCGGCCGCAGCGCGCGCGTGTTGTAGAGCGCGATCTCCTTCCGGAGCTCCACGTTCAGGTCCACGAGGATCGACTCCTCGTCGAAGAGCTTGCCGCCGACGAAGCGCACGTAGTAGTAGTCCTTGACCCGGTCGATAATGTTCCGCGGGAAGTTGTGCATGTGCATGTACTCGAGCGCCGCGCAGAGCTTCTCCTCGAACTTGTGGCCGCCGACGTTCGCGTTCGCGATGATCGCCGCCATGTTCGACACGAGCATGGCGAAGAAGACCGTGCCCACGTAGAGGCACAACAGCGTCACCCAGGACTCGACCTTGCACCAGCCCGTCGTGCCCACGCAGGTCTGCGCGACGCCCGGGTACTCGTACGCGACGGACACGAACGTGCCGAGCGTCTTGTAGACGCACCACGTGTAGCGGTCGAGGACGGACTGGCGGTTCTCGCCCTGTTTGTCCATGAGGCCCGCCTGGACGATCCACGACTCCTCGGGGAAGTCCCAGAGGCGGCAGAGCATGTACGTCGAGCACCCGAGCCAGTGCGCGAGCGCGAGCAGCACGCAGAAGAGCCGCAGGAGCTTGATGACGCTGTCGGAGATGCGGATGTTCGACTCATCCAGTAAAATCAGCGTGCTGTTGCGCAGCTTCCTGTACCAGGCCGTGTTCGACACGAGCTTCACGAACGCGACGATGCGCTCCCACCGCAGCAGCTTCAGCGCGCGCTTGCTCCGCAGCAGCGCGAAGGACCGGCCCGTGAGGCGCTCCAGCACCGCCGACGCCGGCACGGACGACGCCAGGTCGACGACGAGCCAGCCCTTGGCGTAGCGCGCGGCCGTCTTCCGCCGGTCCATGACGAGGTGCTGCTTGTCGTCCTCGAAGCCCACGAAGAAGTTCTTCACGACGTCCAGACAGAAGAAGACGTCCACAAACACGCCAAACAGGAAGACGTCGTGGCGCTCGGCGACCTCGTCGAAGGCGAGCTCCACGGGCAGGAACACGAACTGCGCGATCAGCAGACACACGACGAGCGCGTTGAACATCTGCACCGCGTAGTCGTCGGGCCGCCGCAGCGCGACGCCGGGCACCCAGGACTTGGCCCGCCGGCCCGTGTCGCCCTCGTCCCACTCGTCCTCGTTGAACTCCGTGAACCGCGCGCGGAAGTCCTCGCACGCGGTGCCGAACAACCGCGCGCGGCAGTCCTCGACCTCCGTCGTCAGCGCCAGGAACTCGGGCTCGCTGAGGGCGTCGCCGGGCTTGAACTTGGTGCGCTCGAAGGCCATCTCGATGCACTTGAGCGGCACGGGCCGCCGGATGTTGACCATGGCCTCGTAGACGTCCTTGGCCTTGAACTCGCCGTTCGCGTGCACAAAGGCGTCGTAGGCGAGCTCGGCGCGGTCGACGAAGGCGCCGACGCCCGCGGACCGCGCGAAGCGCGCCTCCTCGGCGAGCTGCTCGTTGCCCATGTTCTTCCGCGCGAGCGTCCGCGCGTAGCGGCGGTCGCGCTTCTTCCTAGCGCGGTCCTGCTTCCGCAGATCCTTGATGGCCTGCTTCATGCTCGTCCCGCCGAGGAGCTTGACCTTGTCGCGCCACTTCTCGAAGGCGAGCTTGAGCTTGGCGCCGGGCGTGACGTCGCGTTCTAAAGTCGCGACCTCGAGGCGCCGCATGATGCTCTGCGTCATGGGGTGGGAGATGGCCTTGATCGTGCGGTTCTTCAAAATGTCCTGGAGCTCGTTCTCCTTTAAACGGGTAAAGACCTTGGCCTTGCGCATGGCCTTGCCGCTGCCCTGGGCCTGCTTCCGCGCCTTCGCGGAGGGGCGTCGCGTGCCCGGGAGCTGGAGCTCGAAGGACTTGACGGGGCGCTCCTCGTGCTCGGCGAGGTGCCCGTTGCTGCCCATGGGCGCGAGGCGCCGCGGCGCCGCGGCGCTCGGCTTCTGGCGCACCGTCGCCTTCGCGCCGCCGGCCGCGGCGCCGGCGCCCGCGGCGCCGGGGAACGCCGTGCGCATCGTCGTCCCGAAGCGCGCGCCCCCGCGCTGCTGGACCTGCGGCTCCGTGAGCCGGTCGCAGTGCTCCAGCAGCTGCGCCACGGACGCCGTCTCCTCGAGCGCGTTGTCCGTCTCGAGCAGCACGGCGTCGAGGGCCTCGTGGGCCGCCCGCAGCTGGGCGCCCAGGAACTCGATCTGGAGCAGCACCATGGCGTCCTGCGGCCCGCCATCGGACCCGAAGGAGTCGGCGCGCTTCAGCGCGCCGCCGGCGCCGTAGGAGTCGGCGCGCTTCATAGCGCCACCGCACTCCCCGCGGCGACCAGCCTCGGGCAGCGCTCGTCGCGCGAGTTGCGAATTACGAGAGCTGTGTTGATTGAAGGTAAGGTGCCGCGTTTTGGCCGGGGTGGGGTCTGTTTGCCACGACGAGCGGGGCTGCGACGAGCGACTGAAGAAAGCGTACATGCCCCATCGCCCCTTAAGAAACGTTACATGAACGACACGACGCCCGGGATGGACTCGCGCGAAGGCGCGTGCGCCTCCGCGGTCTCGCGCGCGGCCTCGCGCTTCCGCGCGCGCTTCTCCGCGCGCTTCGCGGCCTTCTTGGCCTGCTTCGCGGGCTTCTTCGGCACGCGCGCGCCGTGGTCGGCGGCGGCCCCGGGCGCCGCGCGCCGGTTCTTCTTCTTGCCCTTGTAGACGGCGCCGCTGCCGTCCTCGGGCGCCTGGCCGCGGCCCGCGGCCGCGCGGCGCCGCGCCTCCGCGTCCGTGGGCTTGCCCGAGGCCATCGCGCGGCGCAGCGCGGGCTTCGTGCGTTTCGGCGGCCACGCCGCGTAGCCCGCGTCGTTCTGGAGGAAGAAGAAGGCCGTGTCGTAGGGCGACGCGCGGTGGCGGTCGCGGCGGCTGTGCTGCGCGCCGTCGACGTAGCCGTGGTCGTCCGCCGCGACGAGGAGCGGGCCGTCCCGCAGGAACGGCGACGCGGACAGCCGCGCCCAGGCGTCCGAGTCCGTCCAGCCCGGCACGACGAAGACGAAGGACAGGGGCTTCGTCGCGGCGGCGAGCAACTCGCGCGCGTGGTCCGCGGCGCGCGCCAGGACGTCGTCGACGAACGGCGGGTTCACCTCGTAGGACCCGCCCGTCGGGTGAAAGTCGAAGAAGGAGCCGATGGACCCGAAGGGCGCGTCGTCGACCAGCGACGCGGAGCAAAAGGGCGCGAAGTAGCAGTTGAGCGGCGACGCGAAGCACTCGAGCGTGACGCCGCCGACGTCGCGGAGGCACGCGAACGCCCGGGAGGGCAGCGCGGCGTGGAAGCCGTGGCCCGCGGCGCCCGCGTAGCGGCAGAGCACGCGGAAGAGGTCCTCCTCGAAGGGCGCGTCGCCGCCGAAGGCGTCGTGCATGGCCCGCAGCTTGGCGACGTGGCCGTGGTTCGCCTTCAGGAGTCGGCCGACGCGCCGGCCGCCCGCGCCGACGAGCTCGACGTCCGCCGTGTGCCGGTGGCTCGTGACGCGCACGGTCCCCTCGCGGGTTTCGCCGGCGTCGTCGCGGTTGCCCGCGGCGGCCTCGCGGACGACGCGCCGCGCGGCGGCGCCGTCGAGCCCCGCGCGCGCCAGCTCCGCGGCGAGCGCGTCCGCGGGCGCGCCCGACGACGACCGCGGCGCGCCCTCGCCCGTCGCGAGCTGCCAGCGCTCGAAGGCGAGGAGCGGCGCGCCGTGGGCGCGCGGCCGCTCGCGCGCGAAGAGGCGGCCGAGGCGGTCGCGCGCGCGGTCCGCGAGCCGCGCCCGGGCCAGCGCGGCGCCGGGCGACGCGGGCGCGCGCCGCGCGGGCAGCGGCCGGCTCGTCGCCGGCTTCTTCCGGCAGGCGCCCTCCCAGAGCTCTTGCGTTTTCGCCGGCGTCGGTGGCGCGGTGGCGCTCTCCGTGGCGGCCAAGCGCGGCTTCACGTGCGTGGTCTTGTGCAGGGGCTTGTTCGACGACGTGCGGCGCCGCTGTTTCAAGGAGATGGTCTGCTGCTTGCCCATCGTTCGATTTCCAAGTTTTTGGCGTGCTGCGAGCCCGTCAGATGCGCGAATCGCGTCCGAGAGACGGCAAAAATGCGCGGCCCATCGCCTCGGTGAAGTCGCTCGATGTTTTGTTGACGTTCAAGATGCCGTGCGCACAGGTGAGAACGCGCCAACGAGTTGTGGTGCGACGCGAAGACCATGAGGCTCGTGATCTTTGCTGCTCTCGCCCTCGGGGCGGCCGCGGGCGCCTGCGGCCCGGAGGACGATCTCATCCAGGAAGAGACGTGCTGCGAGAAGAAGGCGTCGGAGGAGAGGTGCCACCGGTTCTTGGGGTGCGTTTGGACGGGCCCCGGGTCCGCCGAGCAGTGCGTCAAGCGGCCGCCCCCGCCCCCGCTCACGCCGGTCCTCGCGGCGCCCGACGCCTTCGAGGGCGGCGAGGCCTTCACCGAGGGCGGCGACGCGTTCGCGGGCGGCGACGGGCCCTCGTGCGCGTCGAAGAAGGGCCGCGACTCCAAGTCCTGGCACCGGAAAGACGCCCCGACGAAGACCTGCGCGTGGGTCGAGAGGAAGCCGACGAAGCGGTGCCGCAAGAAGGGCGCGACCGGCGCGCGGGCCTTGACGGAGTGCGTCCGCGCCTGCGCGTCGTGCCCCTCCGGGGGCGCGTGCGTCGACGACGCGACGTGGTCGCACACCAACAAGAAGAACAAGGAGATCGACTGCGTCAGCGTCGCGCGCAACGCCGGGCGCCGCTGCGCCTTGCCGGGCGCCGCGGCGGCCTGCGAGCGGACGTGCGGTGGGTGTTCCGGCGACGCGGGCGCCGTCGTCGGCGCGACGACGACGACGGTCGCATTCGCGGGTGGGGCGGAGTGCGAGAACGACGAGACGTGGACGACGCCCAAGGGCGTGGGCTGCGGCAACCACCGCAAGAAGAAGTGCAAGCAGCAGACCGGCTGCACGTGGAAGAGGGGGTGCAAGGACGACAAGGCGAAGTCGTGCGGCGACCTCTTCAAGAAGTACGACAAGAAGAAGGAGCAGGGCAAGATGAAGGAGAAGGACGAGAAGAAGGTCAGCAAGTTGTGCGACAAGAAGAAGGACGCCGCGAAGACCAAAGCCTCCGCCGCGTGTCGCGAGAGCTGCGGTACCTGCCCGGCGGAGAGTCCTCCGGGGACCGCGAGCCCGACCCCGACGCCCCTCGGGCAATGCGGCTGCGGGCTCGTCGCGGGCAAGTCGTGCACGGGCCTCGTGGGCAACGAGGGCGCGCCTCCGGACAGCGCGTGCGTCCTCTACTCCTTCGCGGACTGCGAGACGAAGGCGCCGTGGGTCGGCTGCGTCTGGGAGCTCCCTCTGACGCCCGCGCCGACCTCGCCCGCGCCGACGCCCGCGCCGACGGTCACGCCGATGGTCACGCCGATGGTCTCGCCCGCGCCGACCTCGCCCGCGCCGACCTCGCCCGCGCCGACGCCCGAGGATTGCACGATTCCCTGCGCCCATGATCCTGACGACAGCGACACCGGGGCTTCGTCGCAGAGGATAGGACGGGCCGGCCGTGCCAGTACTGGACGTCGCAGCAACCCAACGCGCACACATATCTCGACACGGATTACGGCGCGACGGACCAAGACGGCGACGGTTGCGCCGTGTACCAGGGCAACCCAAGTTGGTGCGGCTTGTTCGACGACGACGACTTCTCCTCCAACGACATGTGTTTCGCGTGCGGGGGGGGGAACCCTTACCCGAACGCGGGCCTCGGCGACCACAACTTCTGCCGCAACCCGGACGGCAAAAGCGGGGGGGCGTGGTGTTTCAACGCGGATGCCGATCCGGCCGCCACCGGCCAATCCTGGGACTACTGCGACGTACCCCAGTGCAACCCGAATTGCGACCTCTCGCCGACGCCCGCGCCGACGCCCGCGCCGACGACGACGACGACGACGCGCGGCGCCGTCTCCTGGACGCACGCGGGCACGTTCCTGGGAGCGGGGTACGACGACGCGGCCGGGCTCGAGGGCTCCTTCGCCGTCTCGGGCGACGGGCGCGCGGTCGTCTACGGACTGAGCGGAGGCAATCCGTTGCGCGTCCGCGAGCGCCGGGAGGACGGGAGTTGGACGTCTCCGCAGCTCGCCGACTGCGGCGCTTACAACTGCGGGAGAGAAGCGGATATCTCGCGCGACGGCTTGGTCGTCGCGGGGAGCGCGTCGAAGGACTGGTCCGGCAGGGTCGTCGTCCACCGGCGTCCCGCCGGCGGCGCGTTCGAGACGAGCGTGGCCCTCGAGGGCGGAGCCTTCCTATACCCGAAGGCCGTCGCGCTGTCGGCCGACGGCGGCGTCGTCGCGGCGCTGCTCACCGACCGGGCGGCCGCCGCGGCCTGGGACGGCGCGTCCTGGCGCAGCCTCGCGCCCTGGCCCGACGCCGGGTCCCACCGGTGGACTTGCATGGACCTGAGCGCGGACGGTTCGACGCTCGTCCTCGGCTCCTACTACTCGCCCCACTTTGACAACTGGTACGCCGCCGCCGGGGCCGAGGAGTGTCGGGCGCGCGCGTACCGCTGGACGCCGACGGCGGACGACCCCTTCGAGGGCTCGTGGGTCCAGGTCGGCGGCGACGTCGAGACGGCGCTCGCGGGCGGGAACGAGCTCGTCCCGCAGTCGGTCGCGGCGAGCGCCGACGGGCGGGCGATCGCGGTCGGGAGCAACGGCTACGAAAACCACGCGTGGACGACGATGAAGGGCCGCGTCGAGGTCTACGACCTCGTCGACGGCGCCTGGTCGCCGCAGCCGGTCCTCGAGGCCGACGAGGGGGGCACGAAGTTCGGCGAGGACGTCGCGCTGAGCGACGACGGGAGCGTCGTCGCGTTCTCCGCGCCGCGGGAGCTGTCCGACCAGAAGGGCGTCGTCCGCCTCTTCCACTGGGACGGGCACGCCTGGACGCAGGACGGCGCCGACATCAACGGGGTCGCCAAGGGCTCCTTGTCGGCGGGAGGCCTCCGAGGCGTCGAGATCAACGCGGACGCCTCCGTCGTCGCCGCGGGCGCGTTCTACGCCACGGACTCCGGTAGCATCCGCGTCTACGAGCACGCGCCGCGGCCGACGCCCGCGCCGACGCCCGCGCCCACGGCGACGCCGAATTCGCCCGCGCCGACCGTGCCCTCGACGCCCGCGCCGACGGCGACGGCGGCGACGACGACGGCGCCGCTGGACGCGGAGGATCTCGCGAGCTACGAGGGCGAGATCGTCCGCCTGGAGACCGGGTCCAGCTGCGTCGAGGTCAAGGTCGGGCACTACGTCGGCTACTCGCCGGGCGACTGCGACGGCCAGGCGAACACGGTCGACTACGGCACCTACGATGCTTCGAGCGCCAACAAGAAGAAGGTCCAGCATTACACGGGCGGCGACCTTTGCACGACCTGCGAGCACCTGGAAAGTTGCTTTGGCTACTGGTGCGATTATTGGACTGGCCTCGAAGGATCCTCGCACACGTGCAATAGCCTCGACTGGCAGTTCGGGTGCGACTGCGACGGCTGCAGCTGCACGAAGCCGCCCAAGGACGCCACGGAGTCGACGCTGGAACTCGTCCCGACGTCGCAGCTCGCCGCGGGCGCGCGGGAGCTGTCCTTCGCGCAGGTCGACGGATGCACGTGGTCCTTCGAGCTCAGGGTCGGCACCTGAGCCGACGATGCCGAAGATCGCGACTACCGCGGCTGCCGCGACGACGGTAGGCGCGCGCGCTCCCACCCCGAAGGCAAGCTCTCCCCCTCCCCTCTCCCCCGAGACGGCCCCGCCCCGCGCCGCCGAGCGCCGCGTCGGCGAGGCCGGCCGCGAGCGAGCTCGCGCCCCCTCTCC
>NW_008705565.1:1277174-1308038 GCF_000186865.1 Aureococcus anophagefferens | reverse complement strand
GCGTAGATGCGAATCGCGGCGTTATAGCCGTGATCCCCTTCTTCCTTTCGAAACGTGGCCATCAAGTGGTCGAAGACCGCCGGGAGTTCGGCGCGCGGCAGAAAGGTAGCGTCGCTCAGGTCGACGCCACCGAGATACGGTCTGATGATTCGGAGCGGATCCTCCGTGCCCAGGTGCTGTGTGAAGATCTCGCGCGCGGATTCGAGTTCGCGCTCCCGGAGTCGATCTGTGTGAGAGTCTAACATCCAAAAGGGAACAGAATGGCTCATGTGCGCGAATAAGAGGTCGAATGTGTGCGGGATCGGCTGGAAGTGACCTTCCTCGCGGAGGTCGTCCCAAAGATCCATGAATATCTGATGCGGGAATTGCCATCCCATGGCGTTCTCGTGGATCGCATGCCGCAGGGCGCAGAGCTCGCAGAACTGCTGTCGGATCCACTCGTAGAAATCGGCCGCGGGCACGAGCGCGCCGCTTTGATCCTCGACCATGAGGGGGATGGGCTCGTCGTCATCCACTCGTAAGATGAGCCGCGGCAGATTTGCGTTCGCGCCGGGCGCCACGAAAGAACGCGACGCGCGAGATCCCTGAACGGCGGCCAACGCCAAGATCGGCGTTTGCTTGTCCTGATAGGTGTTCCACGCATAAAGTGCTTCATCCTCGCCGTATTTTGCTACCACCTCGGCATAAGTGCGAGGCCCCTCATGAGTGGAAATGATGTCATCGTCCTTCGGCTCACTGTTCCGCATGATGGCCTCGGCGACGGCGGCGCGACTTGATATCCAAGCTCGATGGGAGCCACGCAGTGCCTGGCAAGCCGCTTATCCAGGTGGGTTTGCGGGGTAACTCGGCGAACGTGCCAGCCAGCTGGTGCATGCCCAAACAATAGTAGTGGCGAAAAATTGGGATTGGCGATTGCCGACACTCCGACGCCTGCTAGGAGCCTGCTAGGACTCCTGCTCCGCGACCAGCCTACGACGGCGCGGGCGCGGTCGCAGTTGCAATCACACAACAAGCTCCTGTGTCAACCTTACGACGTAAACACGTGGGCGTGGTTGCCCGCGTGGGCGTCCTTGCGGAGGCACGCGGCCGCGCGCGTCGCGCCGAGGACGCGCTCCAGGGCCAGGGCGTCGAAGCGCGTGTAGAGGCACAGCGACCGCGTCGGCTCGTCCGCGCGCTTCGCGAGGTCGAGGAGCTCCGGGTAGAAGTGGGCGTGGTCCGGCGGGGACACGAAGACGAAGTTCGTCGCGCCGCGGACGCGGTAGCGGTGGTAGAAGTGCGCGCGGCCGCTGTAGAGCAGGAGCCGCTGCTCGCCGTGGAAGAAGCGGCTCCGCGCGCGCGACACCTCGGAGCCGCGGCTGTACTCGTGGATGGCGAGGAAGGGCGCGCCCTTGGCGCGGAGCGCGGCGCGGCACGCGACGAACTCCGGGTACGACGCGCAGTAGACGAGCGTGCGGTCGTCGCGGCTGTCGTCGCGGAGCGACTGGACGAACTGGGGCGACAGGACGTCGTCGCGGAAGTAGCGCACCTTCGCGTCGGCCGCGCGCGCCGGCGCGGACGCGCGCAGCGACTGGAAGACGTGCTCGCCCTCGCGCGCCGCGGCCAGGCCCAGCCCCGAGGCGGCGTCGGCCGTCGGCGGCGCCGCGAGGCGCACGGCGCCCGCGCGGTTCCGCAGCGACCCCGGGCCCGGCGCGTCGACGAGGCTCCGGAGCCGCGCGTCCGCGAACCGCGACAGCGCGACGAGCTGGCGGCACGCGGCGCCGTGGCCGTCCAGGTAGGGCTCGCGCACGCGCGACACGTCGGCGTCCACGGCCGACGGCGGGCCGTTGCAGGCGCCCAGCGCGCGCTCGACGTGGTCCCAGTTCTGGTACAGTAGCACGTCCGCCATGTCGAGCACGGCGAGCTCGACGCTCCCGAGATGGTCGAGGCAGGGCCGCTCGGCGCGCTCCGCCGCGAGGCGCACGTTCAGCGGCGTCGCCACGACCACGTCCGCGCCGTTGCGCTCGTAGTCCGCGAAGAACTTGCACGCGCGCCGCTTCCCCGGCACCAGCGCGACGCCGACCGACGCGTCGTCGTCGCAGTTGCCGCCGAAGACCGCCTCCCAGTCCGGCGGGCCCTCGCGCTTCGTCGCGCCGCCCTCCTCGTCGTCGTCGCCGGGCCCGCACTCGCGCCGGAGCCGGCCCAGGCGGCTCGTCGCGCCGCCGCAGAGCTCCGCGAGCGTTTCGCAGACCTCGAGCGCGGCCTTGCGCGTCGGCACGAGCACGAGCACGCGCGCCCGCGTCAGGCCCTGGTCCCGCGGCGCGCCGCCGTCGGCGCCGCCGTCGGCGCCGTCGTCGAGCAGCGTCTTGAAGCGCTCCGTGGGCTCGGGCGCCTCCAGCGGCGCGGACCGCGCGACGCCCTTGCGCGCCTCGACGGGCGCCGCGGCGGTGTCGGCGACCCTGCGGTCGTGGCGCCGCTGGCGCGCCTGGGACCGGAGCACGTGGTCGACGGCGTGCGCGAGCGTCGCCCGGAGCAGCGGCTCGCGCGCCGTGTCGCCCGAGGGCGTCACGCACGTCGCGAGCACGTCGCGGTAGGCGCCCAGGCTGCGCAACAGCGCCCGCTGCGTCGTCGACGGCGCGCCGAGGGCCGCCCGCACGGCCGCGCCGAGGCGCCGCTCCTCGGACTCGAGGCGCTCCAGGCCGCCGAGGTCCGAGCCCGGCGACGCCGACCAGTTCTTCGCCGCGCCGGACCCGGCGCCGACGGCCGCGTAGTCGCGGCCCGCGCGCCGCGCGCCCAGGGCCGCGACCTCCGCGGCGCCGAGCGCCGCGCCGAACTGGCGGTCCATCGCCGCCGCGCGGTCGCGCGCGGCGTCGTCGCCGTCGTCGCCGTCGTCGTCGTCGAAGTCCTCCTCCTCCTCCTCCTCCTCTTCCTCCTCTTCTTCGTCTTCCTCCTCCTCCACCTCGATGCCCTCTTCTTCCTCGGCGTCCTCGTCGACCTCCGCCTCCTCCTCCTCCTCGCCGTCCTCCTCCTCCTCGGACCCGGACGCCTCCTCCGGGACCTCGCCGTCGTCGTCCTCGCCGCGCGCGCCGATGCCGAGCTCCGCCGCCGCGTCCTCGAAGGCGACGCCGCCCGCGGCCTGCGCGCGCACCTCGCGCTTCGTCGGCCAGGACCGCGCCGGCGCCTCGCCGAGCGCCGCGCGGCGCCGCTCCGTGCGCCGCTGCGTCTGCGTCTTGCCCTTGGGCTTCGGCGCGGGCTTGGGCTTCTCGAAGCGCTTCGCCTGCGCCTGGAGGTAGCTCGCCTCGCGCACGCGCGTCCAGCGCGTGCGCAACGCCTCCATGCGGCCCTGCGTCTCGCGCGGCCCGCGGCCCTTGGGCGGCGCCGAATCGACCATGACGTCGTCGCCGTCGTCGTAGTCGCGCTGCACGCGGCTGCGCTTCTTCTTCTTGCCGCCGCCGGGGTTGGCGTTCTTCGGCGGACGCTTGCCCATCGTCGATGTGGTCTTTTTTTATGCGGTGGCTGCGGCAGTGATCGAGCTACTCGATTGCCATCATCGCTTATTTTGGCCAGGTTGTTGAACGTTAACTTGCACTTCGTGTCCACGTCGTGGTACACGTTCGGAGCCCACTATTTACAGCGCCTCCTGGGGAAGCGGTCGGTGTCGGGGAAGAGCGGCGGGGAAAGCGACGGGCGGAGCGCGGACGACCGGCCTACTGTTCGGCCTCGGACGGCGCGGTCTTGGAGATGCCCGGGATGGGCAGGATCTCCTTGTACGCGACCGTGCCGTAGACCAGCAGGACGAAGCCGACGAACTCGAGGTAGGACCAGTTGGTCCACTCCTCGCCGCTCTTGGAGTCGTGCCAGCCGTAGTAGATGACGATGGACGTGACCCAGACGCCGAGCGTGCGGCACGACTCGAGGATGGAGCGCATGATCGCGGAGAGCTGCTTCGTGACCATGTTGCCGACGAGGTTGTAGACGAGGAGCGCGACCATGGACGCGATGGTCAGAATAATGAGGTCCGTCGAGTTCTTGAGCTGGTCCCAGGTCTCGGCGAAGTTCTCGTGCCAGATCGTCGACGCGGACGCGAGCTCGCCGTCGTCGTTGACCGTCGGCGTGTACGAGAGCACGGGCGCGAGGATGAGGAAGTAGCCGACTCCCCAGACGCCCTCCCAGCCGACCAGCAGCGTCGGCGTGACGTCGCACTCGTTCATGAGCCACTCCTCGAGGACGAACTGCACGGCGCCGACGACCTGGCCCAGGAGGATGAGCAGGAGGCCGAGGATGTATTCGCCCGCGGACGAGCCGCCGGAGTCGGACGCGCCGAAGACGCCGCTCACGCCGACGACGACGATCGCGAGGCAGACGATGATCACGGAGACCCAGTGGACGGCCTCCATCTTCTTGCCCATGTAGCGCACGGAGAGCGCGCAGGTGAAGACGATGACGGAGCCGCGCGTCATCTGGTACGCCGACGAGCTCACCCAGATGAGGCCCGCCTGGCTCAGGACCGTCTGGAGCAGGTCCGTGAGCGCGGGGATGGCGATGAAGATGATGGACTTGATCGTCGGCTCGCCCGCCGCGGCCCGCTTCTCGCCGCCGAGGAGGCCCGCGCCGAGCTCCGGGTCGCTCGGCGCGGACGCGGCCTTGGCGCGCTTGTTGAAGTACTTGGCGACCATGGAGATGACGAGGCACGTCGACATGGCGATCTTCATGACCAGCGTCTGGAACCAGGGCTTGGTGAACAAGCACTCGCGCCGCGTGAGGTCGTCGTCCGCGTGGCCGTCGTCGTCGTGGTACTTGCACTGGACGAAGCCCGCGGACCGGACCTCGTACTGGAGCTTGCTCGTGATCGTGCTGGCGGTGCCGCAGACCACGATGAGGACGGATAGGAGGACCGGGCCGACAACACACCTGCGTGGGCGCGTAGGTCATAGGTCCGTAGGTTCCGGTCGAGGCTACGTAGGCGCGTAGGCGCCTACGTAGCCCCTCAAAAGCGGCGCCTACGTAGGATCCAGAGGCTCGAGCCGAGGCTACGTAGCCTCGTAGGCGCCTATGCGCCGACACTGCAACACACCCAAACTCGACGTCCTCCTCGTCCTTCTCGAAGATGCCGCAGCAGACGGTCTCGTCGCCGTCGTCCTCGGAGCGCGGCTGCTGCTGGATGGTCAGCGACGACGTGCTAGGCGATTCCATGGTTCGAGCGCTGACGAAACACGGCGCGCGCGGTCCAGAATTCGAGTTGGGGCGGCTATCGCGCGCGAGAGCGATTTAATAGGCTGCCCCAAAACCTCGATAACTTGAACCTGCATCATCACGAATGGTGCAGCCGGCGTTGACTCGGTCACGCTGCTCGGATCATCTGGGCCTCAGCACGGAGAGGGCTGCTGGGGGTGTCGCCGTCAAGGTCTACGTCGCGCTTTTTGTGGAACGAAGCGGTGGGGATCGATGGACGCGGCTGAGCGCCAATTCCTGGACCAAACGCGCGCCGCCTATGCGAGAGGCGAAGTCGGAGTCGATGATCCCGTGGAGTATGGTGGTTTAACAAGAACATTCATGTACCATGCGGCGAAATATGGGTGGTTGCGACTCATGAAATGGCTCCTGGAGCGCGGCGCCGACCCGAACCTCAGCGTTAGGCCGAGCCCGTGCCAACAGTGGAAGCCGCTGCACGTCGCTACAAGTTGCGGTCGACACGACGCCGTGATTCTCTTGCTCGATAACGGTGCTCTGGTCGACGCGGTGGATGATGAGGATGAGACTGCGCTCCACGTCGCTGTTTGGAATGAAGCGTATGACCTCTGCAAGCTGCTATTGAGCCGGGGCGCGTCGCTGGACATGCGCAACGACGTAGACGAAGATGCCGAGGAACTAGCGCGAGACTGTGGCTACACGGCAGTGGCCGCGCTCCTCGCCGAGGTTCGCGCGGCCGGGGGCTGGAAAGCCTACGTCGACGCGCCGCGGAATGAGTTCCTCGAGATCCGTCGGAACCTTCCTGCGCTCCTCGAGCGCGGACGAGCTTCCGTGTCCCACGCCCCCCCGCACCTCGCTCGCCTCTTCAACCCGGCTCACGATGTCCCCGAGGACGTCTTCATCAACATCTTCTCCTTCTGGCGCGGCCCGCGCGACTCCTAGGTGCGCGATCCGGTTACGTCGGACCGCGCGCTCCTCGGCGAGCTCGACGCGGCCGACGCGCGGCGGGCGGCGCTCTGGGACGCGCTAAGGTAGTGACGGTGGGGACGCATGGCCGGGGATGCCTCTCTCGGGCGAAACTCCGAGGCGAGTGCAGCACGACTACGGCCGCGAAGGCTCCGCAGGCCGCACACCACGTTGGTTTGACTTCAAGTGCACAGCACGATCAGGGCACTCACTGGGCCGCGTCTCCAGTAGTCGCCCGCGCGCCGCCGCCGGTTACGGCCGCGCGAAGCGTCGCGCAGACGACTTTGCGGCTCGAAACGGCGTGTGACGGCGGCCTGCGGGCAACGCTCTCATGAAGCAGCTCGAAATGCTCTTTGTCGCCTTTGTAGCCGTCGCCATGACCGACGCCTCGACTCCCTCCGCCCCCGAGAAGCAGCACGCATTTACCTACGTGAATTTGAACCTTTTCAGAGATAAACATCAGCAAGAGTCGTGGCCTCCGTTCGACGTCTTGACGGGGGCGTCTCGCGGGCCGTTGAAGGCGTGGTTGAACGCGAGACCCGTCAAGTCCCCCGTCTTCGAGCAGAGGCTCTTGCTTTTTCGAAGGGAGCTTCGCAAACCGCGCCCAACGTTTGCCGTCCATTACCACCACAGGATGCCGGGGATGAACGGCACGTCCGACTTGATCCGCCCGCTGCGCCGGTACCTCGACGCGCGAGGCTGCGACCTGAAGGTCGGAGTGGTGCTCCGGGACTCCGTTGACTGGGCCGCGTCTACGTCGCGCTACCATACCGACTTTGACGGCTCGCACGTCTCCCAGAAAGCCGCGAACACTCGCGACGGTCAGTGCCGCTATCTGTTTTACAACACGCGAAGTTACAAGCATCTATCTCTCCCCGTCTGCGACCTTGCGAGGGCCGACGACATCCTTCGACACGACGTTGACTTCGTGGGTACCACGGACCGCCTCGACGACTTTTGGACGTGCGTGCAATCGACCATGACGTGGGCAAAAGAATCTGAATTGCCGAAACACAACATGAACCCGTTCGCGTTGAAAGCGCCGTCGACCGAAGACCAGCAGCGCATTCGAGAGAGAAATACGTTAGACGCGCGACTCCTCGAAAGGCACGGCGGCAAGTGCCGCGTCACCGCGGCGGCCGATGCCTCGGCGACCTCTACCGCGACTGCCCTCCGGGCCTACACCGCGGCGGCCGATGCCTCGGTGACCTCTACCGCGACTGCTCTCCGGGCCTAAAGGTGGAGCTCGACGCGGCGGCCGGGCGGCGCCGCGGGACGCGCGAACGTTGTTATCCTCCGGGGAAGGCGAGTCGTGATTAAGAGCGCGATCCGGTTACGTCGGACCGCGCGCGGTACCGGCGACCTCTCACACCACGGACACGGTGAAGAGCCGGATGGAGTTGCCGTCGAAGAGGGGGAGGACCTGGTTCTGGAGGAAGATGACGCCCCAGAGGAAGGCGGTGAACCAGAGGGAGGTGAAGGTGTTGGGCGTGTATTTGCGGATGACGATGGCGTGGGGCACGGGGAGGAGGCCGACCATGGTCGTGTTCTTGATGAAGTCGAGGATCGCGGCCTCGTCGAGGCTGAACTCGGACCGCGCGCAGAGCTCGTCGATCTGGGGGCCGAGGTGTTTCAGGAGGCGCATGATCGTCGACAGGGGCAGCTCGGCCTTGACGCGGTCGAGCCAGTCCTGGCTCGGCACGAAGGCCGCCGTGCCCGGCAGCGCCTTGAGCTCCGCGGCGCGCTCCGCCGCCGCGTCCTCGTCCGCGTCGGGCTCCGCGCCGTGGGGCACCGGCGGCGCCGGCGGCGCGTCCGACGCGTCGCCGTTCGCCGGCGGCGCCGGCGGCGTTTGGGACGGCGCGGGCTTCGCGGCGCCGCGGCGCGCGTGCTCGCGCTCGACGGCGGCGGTGATCGCGCGCGGCAGCGTGAGCTGCTCGAGCGCGTCGAAGACGGGCTTGCGGCGGACGATGGCGTAGACGAGGTGGGCGTTGCCGCCGTACTGGTACTGGATGACGTTGTTGAAGAGCTCGAGGAGCAGGCTCACGTAGACGTGGTTCGCCTCCGCCGCGTAGAGGAATTTCGGCGACGTGAAGAGCTCGAAGAGGTTCACGAGCTTCACCGCGGCCACGAGGTCGATGCACTTGGCGTAGGGGCTCAGGTTGCACAGCACCGTCAGGAAGCAGTTGTAGAGGGGCGCGAGGCGGTCGCCGCCGTTGACGACCATCTTGTGGAGCACGACGACGAGCAGGTCGACGTGCGACCCCGAGAAGAGCGGCAGGTCCGCGGGCAGGCGCGCCTCGTAGGGCTTGTTCAGCGCCACGCAGAAGCTCCGCTCGCCGCTCAGCTTCAGCAGCACGAAGGTGCAGATGTGCACCAGGCCCACGCGCGCCGCGTCCTTGCGCGCCTCGTACATGAGGAACGCGACGGGCACGACGGCGCGCGTGACGTCGCACTCGCGGAGCGCGTGGGGCGCGAAGTGGTCGTTCTCCTCCAGCAATTTCCAGAGGATCACGAGCACCTCCTGGTAGCACTCGATCTGGCTCAGGGACCCGGGCAGGGTCGTGTTCAACGCCTCGTGCACGTTGTTGAGCAGCCGGCACAAACCCTCGAAGAGGAACTCGAGGTAGTCCGGGTCGTCGATCTCCCCCAGGAGCTCGCGGAAGACGTTGCGCCGCCCCTCCGGATGGGGCCCGACCTTGGGCGACTCGCCGTAGTCCAACAAAGCGATGAGCACCTGCGCCGCCGCGTAGACCGCCTGCGTCGGCGCCTCGTCGGACAAGTGCCCGCCGTAGGGCACGCCGAGGCCGATGGGGTCGTAGCCGCAGACGACGTTGAGCAGCGAGTAGAGCAGCAGCTTCGCGTTGGGCGCGTCCGGCGCCGTCGCGACGCCGAGCCAGCGCGAGCTCCAGCGGTCGAAGCCGTCCGCGGACTCGTAGAGCGGCTCGCACGACGCCGCGAGCAGGAGCCGGAGCACCTCGACGCGGTTCCGGTCGAAGGCCACGGACGACGTCGGCACGACGTCCGGCGGGCACCCCAGGCCCGGCGCCCAGAGCGCGCGCGCGGGCACGGGCGCGTCCTCGGCCTCGCCCTCGAACGCGGTGGCGTCGACGGTGAACGCCGGCAGGAAGAGCAGGTGGAGCGCCGCGTGCACGATGAGCCGCGCCAGGGGCTCGGCGCCGCCGTCCTCCTCCTCGCCACCCTCGCCCCGGCCCTCCTCGGGCTCCTCGACGCCCCAGCACAGCTGCTCGCAGAAGTCGTCGCCGCCGTCCTCCAGGAGGAACGGCAGGAGCCGCGTCAGGATCCGCAGGCAGTTCGACGCCTGGCCGAAATACATGGGCACGGGCGTGTGCACGATCTGGCAGAGCTGCGCGACGGCCTGCGTGAAGAGCGTCACGACGTTCTCCGGCCGCTCCCGCTTGAGCTGCCGCACGTCGTCGGGGCTGATCAGCTCGAAGACGTCCTCGGGCGTCGTGCTCAGCTTCCAGAGCTCGTCCCAGAAGTCGTGCGCGTCCGGGCTGACGTCGCTCTGCGACAGCATGACGAGGATGTCCGCGAGGTCCGCCTTCGAGTTGCCGCCGCCCATGGTTGGAGAGCGGGTGGGCTACAGGTGGCGTTTATCGGCGTGCGGGAGGCGGCGCGCGCGACGTAAAGTGCGCAAGTCGAAGCGCGACTTGAGCGACGATACGGTGGCGGAGCGGAGCGACGAGAGAGCTAGTGCACGTCACTAAAGCTGCTGATCGCGCTCACCATACGCTCGCTGCCGCAGCCAGCTCGAAAATTGCCGGCCGCTTGCGAGCCGGGGGTCAATCGCGCGGCGCCGCCGCCGCGCGCGGACTGGCCGTGGAGGCATCTGTCCGCACAACCCCGCACCTGAACGAAGAGAGAAAAAAACACGGCGATTAACCCGGAGGCGAACCGGCCGCGGCGCATCAAAAAGCGGCGCGGGCGGGCGGCTCCGGATCGTCGCCTAGCCTAAGAAGTCGTTGGACGCGGAGCGGTCGCGCTTGAAGAAGCGCGCGGACTTGGAGACCGTGGAGATGGCGCTGGCGTTGAAGAAGCCGTAGGCGGGCTCGTTGTCCTGGAGGCGCCAGTCGAGCGCGACCTCGGCGACGCCGTCCTTGCGGCTGCGGAGGAGGATGCCGCCGCCGAAGGGCGTCCGCACGGCCGAGCCCGGCGCGGGGAGCTTCGTCCTCGGCCGCTGGTCGTAGGGCGACGACGGGATCGCCGTCGGCTCGCAGAGGGGCACGGGGTCGAGGCCGTACTTCTTCACGAGCACGCGGTTGCAGCGCCGGAGCGCGTCGTCGAGCTCGACGCGCCGGTAGTCGATGCGGCGGTCGTTCTTCTCCCACTGCACGAGCTCGAAGTCGAGCTTCGCCGCCAGCCCGACGCGCCGCAGCCCCCGGGGCCCGATGAGCTTGTGCTGCGTCGCGTCGATGGCCGCGTCGACGAACGTCTCGACGAAGCAGACGCCCGCCTTGTCCCAGGCCGCGCGCGCGCTGTGCGCGTCCTCGTGGTGGCGGCCCCGGTGCGTGCGGTCGATGGGCTGGACGACGTGCATGTAGGCGCGCTCGAGCTTGCCGCCGCGCGGGTTCGACGCCGCGGCCATGAGCTCCGCGGCGCGCGCGTCGCCCTGCCCGTTGTCGCCGACGAAGACGAAGTCGAACTCCGGGTAGAGCGACTGGAACTCGAGGAAGTTCTGCGCCTTCTTCTGCGCTAAGGGCTCCATGTCGCCCCGGAGCATCATCTCGCCGCCCGTCTTCAGGTCGCCCGTGAGCATCGTCGGCATCGCGTGGAGCCGCCGCGACTGGAGCAGGTGCGTGAACTTGGCGTAGGACGACCGCTCCGCGAGGTCGCCGAAGACGTGGGGCCGCGCGCTCAGGAAGACGAGGTTCCCCAGGCGCCCCGACGGCGCCGACGGCGCGAACGTGAGCTGCTCGCCGTCGCGCTCGCCCGCCGCGCCCAAATCCAGCTCCCGGAAGAACGCGAGCACGCCCGGGTAGACGGCCTTGCGGGGCCAGCGCCGGTCGATGCCCGCCGGGTAGACGCCGCCGCTGCTCATCAGCGTGTCGTCGATGTCGCTCAGGACCTTGCGGTCGCCGCGCCGCGCGGACCGGAGCCGCGAGATCCTCGTCGACAGGAGCCGGTGCGCCGCGTGCACGGACGCCTCGCGCTGGATGTGCTTGAGGATCTCGCGGCGCACGTGGCCCTGGCTGATGTCGTGGTACACCAGGCGGTGGAGGCTGTGGACGTCGCCCTTGAGGTCGCAGAGCGTCTTGAGCTCCGTGAGCTCGTCGCCCTTGGTCCACAAGATCACGTTGCGCACCCAGAGCTCGGCGCGCCCCGGGCAGGCGGCCAGCGGCATCTGCTGGAGCGCGTCGAGCAGCACGACGCGCGAGTGGACGTTGAGGTCCGCGACGCGCTGCACCGCGAGCAGGTCGACGAGCTCCGTGCGCGCGCCGCGCGCCTCCCGGCTCGACGTCCAGTAGTAGGACGGGCTCCGCTTGCGCCAGTTGTCCTCGGTCCCCGCCTCCCGGCTCACGGACCCGCCCTCGTCCTTGAGCTTGTAGACGAGGAGCCCGAGCTTCACGCGGCGGAGCAGCGAATTCAACTCGTCCGCCGTCGCGTCCTGGAGCGTCTCGATGATGAAGCGCTCCAGCCGCACGGTCTCGCGCCGCCGCCAGAGCCGCGTGATCGTCGACGGGATGTAGTAGTGGTCCAGGCGCATCAGCGCGTCGTCGACGCGCGCGAGCGCCTGGATCTGCTCGTCGAGGTCCGGCCGCAGCGACTCGCGGCTCCGCTGCCGGCTAAAGTGGGGCGTCCGCACGAGCCGCCGCCGCCGGAGCCACCGGTCGTACCAGGAGATCCAGAGCGTGAAGATCGACACCTACAGCGCGCGGAGATTCGGCGGAGGCGCCGCGAGACTTCGGAGACGCGGGGCGCCGGACGAAGGTCACGCCGAGCACGGGGCTGTGGTTGCCGATGCGCAGCGGGCTGTCCTCGGAGAAGAAGACGGCGCTGCTCAGCAGCATGGCGACGACGGTCCAGAACCGGTTCTCGGCCTCCTGCGCGTAGAGCAGGGGCGACCCCTCGGACGTGAGGAAGACGACGATGAGCACGAGGCTGAAGAGGCAGGACGTGCCGAAGAGGACGCCGACGCTCTGGAAGAGGGACACGAGGCCCACGATCATCAGCGACAGGATGCCGCCCGCGGCCAGCTTGGGCTGGGCGCCGAGGGCCATGGCGGTCGCTGCGCCGCCGCGCCCGAGCCACGCCGCGCGGCGCGCCGCCGCCGCTTCGCGCGCGGAAGCGAGGCGACCGCTCGACCGAGAGCTGTGTCAGCGCGGTGCACGCGCGCGCCGGCCGCTGGGCTCTGTCAAGAAGAGGGGCTCACACCTCGGGCGCGTCGACGATTTGTGGCAACCAAAGTTTGCCTCGCCATCTCGCGCACTTCTCGGCGCCGATGGTGCCGCAGTGGTCCTGCGCGTGCGAGGCCATCGCGAGACCATCGAGGACGACCGCGCGTCCATCTCCCGCCGGCGAAGCAAAGCAAAAAAAAACAAGGTCGACCACCCGCGAGAAGAAGTTCGCGCCGGCCTTACGCCGCGCGCGCGCGCCGCGGGAGCACAACAAACGACCCCCGAAGAGCGCTCCCCGCCTCAGAGGTCGCCGGACGGCGCCTCGGTGATGAAGCTCGACATGGAGCCGTGCTGCTTCGTGCCGCTGCCGAGGACGGGGAGCGTCATGCCGCGCGCCGCGCGGACGATCTCCTGGCGGATTCGTCGGTCCTCCTTCATCTTCAGCAGCTTCTCCGCTCGTCGGCTCCGCGACAGCGCCTCGTGGCGCTTCTGCTGGACGCGGTGGCGCATCTCCGCCTCCTCCTTCTTGCGCCAGTACTCGAGGCGCTCCGCGGCCTTGAACTCCTGCTCGATGATGTGGAACTTGCTCTTGTTCCGCTCGAGGTCGATGACGCGGCCGGCCTTGTCGATCTGGCCCGTCTTGTAGAGGTGCGTCTGCACGGACCGGTTCTCGAAGTAGTGGCGCATGTTCGGGTCGCGCAGCGCGTTGTACTCGCCGCCGGACGTCGCGAAGGAGCTGTCCCACTCCTGGCGGGGCGGCATGGTTTTTCCGTGTCGCGGGCGCCGGCGGACCCCCGGCGCGACCGGCGACGTGCAAAGAAAGAGGGGGCTCCCGGCGGCGGGCGGGCGCCTCTCCCGACGACGACGGCCTCTCAGACTGCGTTGGGCAAGATGATACCGCGCGGCACCTAGCCTAGCAGGCTGGATACGTTTGGCCTCGCAACGATGGCCGACGCCGTGCCCTCCCAGTCGACGCCCGCGGCGCCCGCGCCGACGAAGGTGGGCATGATGTGGTCGGACCTGTCCGCGGCGAAGCTCGAGGAGATCCGCGCGGAGCCCGCCGCCGGCGAGAAGATCCGGTGCGTCGGCGGCCTCGGCGTATGAAACGCTGCCCCGACGCGCGCTCCATCCCTAGGTTGCTCTGCGAGACGCTCGCCGTGAAGCACTACGCGGACAACACGTGGAGCGGCATCCTCGTCGACTTCCTCTACTACAACATCCTCTTCTGCGAGGAGAAGGGCCTCACGCCGGAGAAGACGTCCGCGTTTTTCACGATCATGAAGCGCGTCTTCGAGTTCACGTTCCGGCCGGAGCTCGAGCCGGGCAACGTCGACGACGACGTGGAGCGCGTCGGCGTCGACGCGTCCTTCGCCTTCTTCAAGGAGCAGATGCTCCGCCACAGCGTCGAGGCGCCCGCGGAGGGCTCCGTCGGCCTCTTCACGGTCGCGGACGTCGAGTTCATCGCCGAGTTCATCTCGACGACGCGCGTCCGGCGGCGTCGGTCCTCGTGCTCGGTGTTGTGGAACGTCGCGCCCCGCCGCAGGTTCTACAGGCACTTCAAGGCCTACAGCTACTGCTTCTACAACAAGCAGCCGGACGAGAACGTCGAGCGGACGCTCGTCGTCGAGACGCCCCTCCCGCCGCCGCCCCTGGCCGAGGCGACGACGGACGCGACGAACGAGCTCGCCGAGCCGCCGGCGCCGGCGCCCGTGCGCGCGCCCGTCGCCGAGGGCCTCGTCGACGCCGAGTGAGCGCGACCCCCGGCGGCCGTAAACGTGCGGATAACGCGGGTGAGAGGCAGCCCCGCCCGCGGCGTCGGCCCTCGGCGCTGGCCATGGCCATGGACTCGGTCGTGAGCGACGTGAACTTCGACGTGAACGCGGCGGAGTCGGCGGCGCTGCAGCGCCACGTGAGCGACTTCGCGGAGATGCTCGTGCGCGACTTCCTCAACAAGCGGGGCCTGTCGAAGACGCTGTCGACGATGAACGGCGAGGCGTCGGAGCTGGGCCACGCGCCCCCGACGCTCGAGAGCTGGACGACGATGGCGGGCCTCGTGGGCCTCACGGAGCTGCTCCAGGCCAACGAGGCGTCGCCCGGCGGCTCCCTCGGGACGATCCTCGAGGTGCTAACGAGAGAGCTCGTGCGGGAGACGAACATCAAGATGCGGCGACCCGTGACGATGACGGTGCTGCACGCGGCGCCGTCCTGCGCGGAGCAGCGCAGCGCGTCGCTGGAGCGCCTCACGCGCACGGGCCCCGGCCCGGGCGACGACCCGCGCGACTTCGGCGCGGCCGCGGGCACCGCGCGGCCGCGGAAGCGGGAGACGAAGAAGCCGCCCGTGCCGCCGCCGCCGACGCTCGGGCCCGGCGAGCTCGCCGGCGGCGCGTCGACGCTCCACAAGCACCTGGGCAAGATCTCCCAGCCCGCGAGCCTGCGATCGGCGCCGCGCGTCGTCGCCGCGCACGGCCGCGTCAAGCTCAGCCGCGAGAACTGGATCCCCATGGACTGCCGCGAGCGCATGCTCCAGCGCGACCTGGCCGTGACCAAGTCGAACGTGGAGCTCATGGCGAAGCGCCAGGTCTTCGTGGACACGGACGAGCGGCACCACCGGTTGAGCGAGCTCGAGCAGAACCAGACGGAGGAGCGCTACGGCATCAAGAAGAAGAAGAAGTGCGGCCTCTGCCATTTGGAGTATTCGCTCATCAACCTCGTGCTGGACGTGCCCATGAAGGCCGTGCGGGACCTGCGGAACACGTGGGCGGACGAGTTCGCGACGCACCCGCAGCACAAGAAGGAGTGCGCGCGGTCCCACAAGGCCTTCGCCTACGACCAGGTCGGCGTCTGCGTGCTCTGCTCCCAGTTCTTCCAGCTCGGCCAGCAGGACATGTACCGGCCGAGCTACGAGAAGAAGGTCTCCGAGAAGCAGCGCAAGCTCCGGAAGGAGCAGGAGGCCGCGGCGAAGCGGTACTGGGACCCGGTCAAGCAGCTCGAGGATGACCGCAAGAAGGGCAAGGGCGGCTACGCGACCTCCGACGCCGCCGACGGCGTCCGCGTCCCGCCCGCGCCGCTCGCCGCGGACCCCTGAGGCGCGTACATCACGCGGGAGTTTCACGAGGCTAGCTCACGCGCGCGCGGCGCGCCGGCTCCGCTCGGCGTCGACGCCGCGCGCGTCGAGCCGAGAGGAGGCGGCACGCGGCTTCGATGCCGTCCCAGCGGGGGTAGCCGACGTTCGCGAAGTCGCGCGCCTGGAGTGGGTCCCCTGCTTGCTCGAGAGGTGGACGTCGTCGCGCGCGGGCTCCGCGAGGCCGACGTAGTCCCAGAGCGCGGCGTGGCGCGGCGTCCGGTCGATGTAGTCCTCGAGGTAGTGGACGAAGGCGGCCGCGCCCCGCGCGGGCGGCCCGCAGGGCCCCGGCGCGCTGCCGGCGTAGCTCGCGAAGCACTCGCGCTGCTGCCGAGAATCGCGCGCGACGGCCGGGCGGTCGCCGACCACGGCCGAGTGGAACTCGCGCGTGGCGTTGCGCCGCATGTGGAGCACGACGCGCGGCCGCGCGCAGAGCGTCTCGAGGAACGCGACGTCGTCGCGGAAGGTGCCGACGTTCGGCGGCCGGCCGTAGCGGATCTCCTTGAAGCCGAAGGCCGGCGCCCCGCGCGGGTTCAGCACGGCGCGCGCGAGCGCGTCCGTCGCCGCGCCCACGTCGGCGGCGTCGAAGACCGCGCGCCAGGCCGCCGCGTCGTGCGCGTTGGACCGCGGCTGTTTCGCGGTCCGCCTCATCTTCTCGGCGAAGCGCGCGAGCGCCGCGAACGCGCCCCAGTTCTCGCCGCTCATCTCCACGCCGGCGCGCGCGAGCAGCTCGGCCATGGTCGAGCTGCCACTGCCCGGCGTCGCCAGCAAAAACACGCACGTCTCGTCCGCCGGAGCCGCGAGTCGCGCGAGCGCGAAGAGGACGACGGCGGCCGCGCGCATCCGGCTCAAGTTGGGCAGCAGCCGAGCGCCGATGCCATTGCGGGCTGCCTGCACTGGTGGGACAAGGCCGGTCTTGAGTTGGCCTTGCCGCTCACGACTTGGGCGCACGGTGGTCGTCGCTTCGAGAGGCTGCCACCAACCGCGCGCCCGCGCCCCGCACGACCGCCCCGGTTCCGCCACCCGTCCCGTTCACACCGCGGCGCTCGCCGGGAGCCGCGCGTCGCCCGGGCGCCGCGCCGCCGCGCCCCGGCCGCGCGCCGCGCCGCCTCGCACGCCTCGGAACGGCCGGCCGAGCGCGAGCGCCATGAACTACGGCGGCGCGGAGAATGGCGCGAGCCACATCCAGAACGACCCCTTCACGCCGTTCATCGACGACAGCGAGTTCGTCTCCTTCATCGACGACGGCCCGGGCGGCGGCGGCAAGGGCGGGCCGATGGCGCAGCCGACCGGCATCGCGCCGAGCCACAGCTTCGAGGAGCTGCCCGGCGGGCAGCGCGGCCTCATCTCGCGCCAGGGCACGAGCGAGCTCCTCGGGGGGCGGCCGCTGCCGCCGGGCGGCCTCATCCCGCGGCAGTCGACGGCCGAGTTCATGGGCTCGCTCGGCGGCCTCATCTCGCGCCAGGGCACGTCCGAGATGCTCAACGGGCCCGGCGTGCCCCGCAGCGACACGGCGGAGTGGCGCAACGTCGCCGCGTCCGTGAGCCTCCAGCACAAGGGCCTGGCGGGCGTCGGCGGCATCCCCGGCATCGGCGCGTGCGGGAGCTTCGACGAGGGCGAGCACCCGGGCCTGGGCGTGCCCCGGGGCCACTCCTTCGACACGGGGGGCAACCGGAGCTTCGACTCCAACGAGTCGCCCCACAGCTTCCACGCCGAGGCGCCCAACGGCGGCTTCCCCGTCGGCATGCTGCCGCACAGCAACTCGCGCGACTGGGCGCTCGAGGACGGCCCCGGCGCGCCGGGGGCGCTGGGCCGGAGCCTCGCCAGCGGCCACATCGGCCGCTCCGCGTCCCGCGACGACTCGTCGGAGGCGTCGCGGCCCCTCGACGGCGGCGGCGGCGGCGGCGACGGCGCCGCGTTCCCGCAGTCGAACAAGGACCAGCTCGAGGACCTGCTCTCCATCCTCGCGTCCCAGGTCGCGCCCGTCGAGGCCGCCGCGTCTTCGGCGACGGCGCCGGCGCCGGCGCGCAAGAAGAAGGCGAAGCGGGACGCCGGCGGCGACTTCGAGGACGAGAGCGACGACGAGTCGCAGGCCGAGGGCTTCGACGAGTTCGACGACGAGGAGGCGTCCGACGACGACGACGCCCCCGGCGGCAAGCGCAAGCGCAAGGGCAAGCCCACGGCCGAGGCCAAGGCGGAGATGACGAAGCAGCGGAACCGCGAGCACGCGCGGTCGACGCGGCGCCGGAAGAAGCAGTACGTCGAGCAGCTCAAGAAGCAGGTCGCGGAGCTGCTGGCGAAGCAGCAGCAGCTCAACGCGCGCGAGGGCTTTGGGGAGGGCGCCCACGGCGCGCCGTCGTCGCCGCGGCACCAGGAGCAGGTCCGCGTGAAGACGGCCGTGCTCCAGGCGTTCCTGCTCTGCCGCGTCAACGGCACGGTGGACCGGGACCGCTGGCGCGACATCGTCGACGACCACATCCGCGTCACGCTGCCCCAGACGCCCTACCGCGCGACGAACGTCGGCGAGAAGGGGCCCCACGGCGCGCGGCGGCTCAAGGGCGTCGAGAGCCTCATCCGCGATTGCGTGTCCGTCGCGCGCCTCGTGGACATGATCCGCCGCCGCGCGGGCCAGCTCCTCGCGCACCGGTCCAGGGGCGAGCCGCCCAGGGACGGCGACGGCGCGGCGGCCCGGGCGCCGAGCCCCGCGTCGCTCGCGGCGCGGGTGGAAATCCAGACGCACGCGGCGCCCGAGGACGTCGTCATCGTCGGCGACCGCCTCATGTGCCACTGGAAGGCGACGACGCGGGGCCTCGCGGACATGGGCTTCGACGCCGAGGTGAGCCTGGACGGCCTGGGCCGCGCGACGTTCCACAAGAACAAGCTGCGGGACGTCGAGCTCTCGTTCGACGCGCTGTCGTTCACGCGCCAGCTCCAGGCCTTCGGCCTGCTGGACCTGGGCCTGATCCGCGCGGAGGAGGACGTCGCCGGCGACCTGCCGCCGGCGGCCCAGTCCTCCAAGGCCGGCGCCGCGCGGCCCGCGCCGCGCGACGCCGCGGCCGCGCCGCGCGGCCGCGCGGCGCCGGGCGCGGCGCCGGGCGCGGCGCCCCGGGGCCTGCCGCCGGGCATGATCCCGGGCCACCACGCCGCCGCCGTCGCCGCCGCCGCCGCGGCGGCGACGGGCGCGCGGGGCGCGCCGAGCCCGCGCGGGCCCCGCGGGCTACCGCCGGCGCTCGTTGCGCAGCAGCAGCTCCTCGCGCGGGCCCAGCTCGCGCAGGCCCAGGCGGCCCAGGCGGCCCGGGGCCTGCCGCCGGGCGCGCCGCGGCCCACGGCCCAGCAGTTCGCCCAGGCGCAGATGGCGCAGCAGCAGCTCCTCGCGCAGCAGCAGCAGCAGCTCCAGCGGCAGGCGGCGCTCCACCAGGCCCAGGCGGCCGCGCGGCAGCAGCCGGGCGCGCCGCGGGGGCCGCCGCCGCCGCGGGCCAACGCCCAGAGCGACGGCGCCCTGGGGCTCCTCGCGGGCGCCGCGCTCCCGCCGCGCGGGCCCTTCGCGCGCGGCGCGCCCGCGCCGCGGGGCCTGCTCCCGGCCGTGCCCTTCGCGGGGCCCATGCCGCCGGGCATGATCCCGGGCATGCAGCACCCGGGCGCCGTCCCCTTCCCCGCGGGCGTGCTCCCGCCGGGCGCCCAGTTCCTGCCGCCGGGCGTCGGCATCTCGCCCCGCGGGCCGCCGCCGGTCCAGTTCCCGCCCCGGGGCCCGCCGCCGCCGCGCGCGCCCCCGCCGGGCTGAGGGGCGCGCGCTCCTCTAACGCACAAGGCGTCCGCTTTCTTCTTCTTTTTTGGTTGCGGTGCGGGCGAGGGTGGGCTGCTCCGAGAGCCTCCGGACGACGGGCCCCTGCACGACGGTCCGGCCCCGGGACGGGGGCCGGGGACGGCGGGCACGGGGGTTCCGGCACGGTAAATGCGCTCCGGGCACGCGGCCCGGCACGGGCCCGCACGCGGCACGGCACTCGGCACGGGCCCCCGGGCACGGGCCAGGCACGGGCCACGCGGCCCGGCACGGGCCCGGCACGGGGCCCCGGGCACGGCCCGGGCACGGGCCGGGGACGTGGCCGGGGACCGCGGCACGCACCGTTGTGCAGGACCTTGCAGGGCCCCCTCGGACGGGATCCGGACGCCTCGAGAGTCAACGATCCGTCAATTTGACTCGGACTCGGCGTCGACGACCATCTCGAGTGGCCCCTCGCGCGCGCGCGCTCGAGCAGCGCGCGATTTGCTAAAGAGTACGCGGCCCGCGCTTAAGATGGTCGCGACACGGTCGGCGCGCGCCCGCAAATGCGCTTTCACGTCGCTCCCGGAGTCCGTGCTCTTTGAGTCGCTCCGATTACTCGAGCTGAAGGATCTCGGCTCAGCGATCGTGGCGCTCGGCATCAAATCGCCGCCACTGGCGATTCTCGTGGACGAGGCCCTCGTGTCCAACATGCACTCCTTCTCGGCGAACTTTGTCGACGACTATGGTCATTACGGGTACGCGGTGGCCAACGACCACAGCGATTGCAGCGGCGCGCTGCATTTCACCGTGCGGGCCCCGTGCCCCTTCGAGGCGCGATGCCGCTACTTTCGGGCCAAGGTTTTGAAGCTCGATGAAGCTCATCTGTACCCATTGCTCGAGGCCCACGTCGCACGCCTCTCCGACGCGTTCTACGTTCACGACATGAGCGTCTTCGAGGACGCCCACTCGTCAGAGAATTGCACGCTACTGAGCCTTGCAGACGTGGAGGACGCGGCGAACCCGCGGCGGGTGCTCTTTCTCGTTTCGCTCGGCATCCAGAAGGACTCCCAGCATGGGCCCGGCCACGCCGGGCGGCACTCCATCGCCGTCGACGTGCTCTTGCCGGAATTGGATCGCTTTCACAACCTCTGGCTCTACGATTTCGATACGTCCATGTCCCGGCGTGGGTTCGGATGGTGCGATGAGGAGGACGACCAGCACTACCGCCACCTGAGCAACGAATGCCGCCTCGACGCCGCGGCGAGGAGCCGGCTCAATCGCGCCTGCGGCCTCGAAACGAGCGAGGGTGCCGATCTCCGCCAACTCGTGGAGCTTGTTTCCTTACTCGGCGGCGCCTCTGGTCGCGCCTCGGGCTGCCTCGACAACGCTTTCGACAACTTCCTCGAGCAGCGCGCCAAGTACGGAAAGTGGTGCGCCCGTGCCGAGGAAAAGAAAGCTGCCAAGAAGTCGGCCGTCAAGGAGGATGAGACGGCCAAGGAGACGGAGTCCGACGACGACGATTACGATGAAGAAGATGGAGACTCGATGATCAATGATTATGGCTCTATTGACTGCGAGGTCGCCGGTGACGAACCTGGCTACTGGAAGTACCCGGCTGGACCTGACGGGAATATACTGTGTCGTGGCGCGGAATGCTACGGCGGCAGCCCGGAGATTCGGAAGCAGCTCCTCGACTGGCTTCCGACCATCGACCGCTCGAGCCTCGGCGCCGTCGTCGCGGCGACGCAGGGCTTCGGCGCCCGATTCACAGACGACTGCTACGAGCAGGAGGAGGAGCGCATGCATCTTGAGAGACTCGAGGAAGAAAAGGGCTTCGCGAGCCGCGTCGCGGGCCGCGCCCGCACCTGGCTCGGGGGCGGGAAGGCGTAGCCGCATCTCCGCCCTACTTCTTAAAGATGAAGCTCCCCCGGTCGTGGGGCGCGCGGTCGTCGCCCGCCGCGCGCTGCGCGTCGACCTTGGACTCGATGTGCTTCGCGAGGTCGTCGAGCTGGCGCGCGGCGACGGCCATGCCCTCGCCGCAGATGGCCGCGAGGTCCGGGTTCGTGCGCGGGATGCGCCGGTAGAGCACGGCGAGGACCTTCAACAGGTCCTCCTCGAGGCGCACGCGGTGGCACTCCGTGATCGTCGCCGGCGGCGGCCGCGGCGCGTCGACCAAAGCGTGCATCTGCGGGTGGTTCGCGATGGCCGGCTCGTCGGCGATCTCGAAGAACTCGTGCAAGCTCAGGCCCTCGGCCTCCCAGGTGCCGTGCAAAAGCGCGTCCTTGCCCGGCAGGGGCTTGAGCAGCGCGAGCCAGCAGAGCGCCTCCGTGAAGTCGATGCGCGTGAGCGAGTCCGCGGACGTGGGCTTCACCTTGGACTGCGTCGCGCGGACGCCGGCCTTGGCTTTTTTGGCCTTCGCGTTGGACTCCGGCGGCGGCACGCGCGCCCAGGCGAAGACGAGGCGCGCGTCGGACACCGTGAAGTCGCCGTCGTACGCGCGTTTCGGGAGGTGCGCGCGCTTCGCGCCCTCGTCGCCCTCCGCGGGCGCGTTGTGCGCCGGCCGCACGTCGCCCCGGATCAACGCCGCGTCCCGCAGCAGGCCGAGCCAGCCCGCCACCGTCAACAGCACGGAGTCGTGGCGCCGCGTGTAGTAGGAGAAGAGCGCGTTGACCTTGGACTGGTGGCTCTTGAGCACCGCGTCGACCTGGGGGCTGTAGAGCGCGTGGCGCCGGAAGAGGTCCGCGTCGATCAACGCCCGGGGCCGCCGGCTCGCGAGGGCGTCGAGGCCGCCGCCGAGGACGACGTCGACCGCGTCGCCGACGCCGCCCGCGTCGTCGCGCGCCGGCCGCGACGCGACCATGCCCGCGACGTAGACGACCAGCGCGCCGCAGAAGTCGGCGGCGTCGAGCACGGCGCGGTCCTCGGCGTCGCGCTCCGGCGCCGCGGCGGCCGCCGGCGGCGGGTCGCGCGCGCAGCGGTCGAACGCGTCGTCGCCCGCGGAAGCGTTCGCGCAGACGCGGCGCCGGTCCACGAGGCCCAGCGCGTCGAGCAGCTCGTGCCAGCCCCGGCGGCCGAGGCGCGTCGGCGACGCCGCGTCGCTCGCGGGGAAGGCCGCGCAGCCGTGGCGGAAGACGCGCCGGAGGCGGCCGTGGTGCTTTCGGAGCGCGGCCTCGACGGCGACCACGGCCGGGTGGGGCGGCCGCTTCTCGGCGCGCATCGACGGCTTCTTCTTGGACATCTTGGACATGGTCACGCGGCCGTCGGCGGACGTGGAGAACTGCATCTTCTCGTACGCGGCCGCGACGTCCTCCATCGACGCGCCCTTGACGAAGTCGGGCTTGGCGAAGGGCGACGCCTTGGGCGACTTGGGCGACGTGGGCTGGACGGGCCGGGCGCCCAGGGCATCTAAAACAGCATCGCGGACCGCGACCTTCTCCCAGTCGTTCCGGAAGTTCAGGTCCGCCTGGTCCTGCTCGAAGTAGCTCGACTCGTCCTTGCGCCGGTTGAAGGACTGGAGCCCGTCGAGCACCTGCAGGTGGTCCCCGCGCTTCATGATCGCGCTCGCGTTGCGGTGGAACTGGCTCGCGAGGCGCGGCGACATGCCCGCGGCACCGCCGGCCTTCTTCGCCGGCGGCGACCCCGGCCGCGGGACCGACGCGTGGTCGTACGAGTTCGCGCGCGCGAAGGACGGCCGCGCGGGCGACGCGAGGTCGCTCTTCATGCGCTTCATGGCCACGGGGCGGAAGGGCTCCAGCGGCGCGAAGGGCCGCTCCTCGGCCGCCGGCGGCGGCCGCGGGCTCTTCGGGCCCGGCGCGAACGGCGAGTTCTCGCCGAGCTCGCGCCGCGTCTCCGCGTCGGCCGACGCCCAGGCGAGGGCGCGCTCCTCGCGCAGCTTCTTCTGGGTCTGCGCCGCCTTGCGCGCGCGGTCGACGGTCATGCGCCGCAGCGCCGTCGCCGTGTTCGTCGACAGCGCCGCGCCGCGCGCCGCGCCGTCGGGGAGCACGGGGTCGCGGCGGACGCCCCGGGGCAGCTCCGTCATCGCCGCGAACTCGTGGGCGAGGAGCTGCGGGTGGCTCTCGAGGAACTGCTTCACGCGCTGGCGCGCGCCGTCCCCGTCGTGCGCGATCGACGACCCGAGTTTGGCTAAAAGCCGCTCCGCGGCGAGCTCCTGCTGCTTCATGTCGTAGAGCGCGTAGGGGTCCGTGATGGCTTTTGCCAACGTGGGCCGGTCGCTCTCCTTCGCTAACGCCATGGACGACAGGATCGCGCCCGCGGCCTTCTTGAAGCCCTTCCGCGCCTGCGACGACCGGTCGGACTTGACGATGGCGGACTCGGCCTGCTTCGCGCGCCGCGCCTTGTCGAGCTTGACGCGCTTCGCCGTCTCCGCGAACATGCGGTCGACCAGATTGAAGTCGTTCTCGTAGTTGAAGACGGCCTCGTCGTTGATCCTCCGGTTCCGGTCGGGGAACTCGACGACGATCGTCGGCGCGGACCGGTTCAGCCGCGCGAGCGACGAGGACACGGACTCCACGGCCTCGTGGAGCCGGTGCTCCTCGCCGCACTTGCACGTGTTCTCGAGGCGCAACGAGTGGAGCGACGCGGGCGACACCGCGCGGCCCTCCGCGGGCGCGCGGCCGACGGCTTTGACCACCAACAGCGCGCCCTCCGTGCCCAGCGGGTTCCAGCCCAGCTTCAGCACCTGGAGCTTCCGGCAGCCGGCGACGGCCGCGGCGAACTCGCCCGCGGCGAAAGCGCCCAGCCGGTTCCGGGACGCGTCGAGGATCTTGAGGGTGGAATTCGCGGCGACGCTCCGCGCGAGCGCGACGCCCGCCGCGTCGCCGAGCTGGTTGTAGCTCAGATCCAGCGCCGCCAGCGCGCCCGTCGGCGACGCCAGGGCCGGCGCCGCCACGAGCAGCGCCCCGGCGTCGCCGAACTGGTTCCAGGACGCGTGGAGCACGGCCAACCCGCCGTCGACGGCGCCGCGGCGCTCGTCGCCCGCGGCCCGCAGCAGCGGCGCGAGCGCCTCGACGCCCGCCGCCGTCACCCGGTTCCCGCTCACGTCGACGAGCTCCAGCTTCGCGTGGCGCCGGAAGGAGCCGCCGAGCTCGCCGGCCGTGAGGTCGCCCGCGCCCGTGTTCGCCATTGCCACGGCGCGCAGGACGCCGCAGTGGAGTCCGAGCGCTTTGACGAAGCCCGCTAAAGCCCGGTCGCCGAGCTTGCCGTTGCACGACACGTCGACCTCGTCCAGGGACGCCCCGCCGCCCTCGGCGATGCCCGCGGCGAGCGCGTTGATGCCCGCGGGGCCCAGGCCGTTCTGCTGGAGGCGCAGCACGCGCGCGGCCGTCGCGGAGCTGAACGCCGCGGCGAGCGGCAGCATGCCCCGGTCGCCGAGCTGGCCGCCGCGCACGTCGACGTTGCCGTTGCCGATGGACACGACGGCCCGCGAGCTCGGCAGCGTGCGGTGCTGCTCGCAGACGGAGCGGTACGTCGTCGCGCCCTCGCCGTCCTCCAGGAGGTGCTCGATCTCGCTGTCCGCGTCGCTAAAGTCCACGGACCGCCCGCCCAACGACCCGTCGTCGAGCAAGCCGCCGACGGACTCGTCGTCCGCGTCCGCGTCCGACGCCGCGGACCCGCGGCCGCTGAGCTCCTTGCCGAACGCGGAGAGGTCGCGCGACGCCTCTTTCGTCAACAGGTTCGTCAATTTCCGCGTCGTCGCGATCTTGCGCAGCGCGGACTGGAAGTGGAGCGCCGTCTTCTTGCGGCCGGGGCTCGCCGGCGACGGCGGCTCGGCGAGCTGGCCCCGGCGCGTCTCCTGCTTTTTCAACTTCTGCTGCGTGCGGATCTTCTTGAGCGCGCCCTGGTAGACGTCCGCGGAGTCGCCGCCGTAGTTGATCGTGCCCGTGCGCGCCTTGCCGCCCAGTAAGGTATAGCCGCGGCCGCCGCGCACGGCGACGCCGGCCTGCTCCTTGGGCGACCCGGGCTTGGCCTTGGGGGGCGCGGGCACCGTCGACGGCCGCGCGCCGCCGCGCGGCGGCGGCGCGGCCGCGTCCGCGACGAAGATGGACGGCCGCGACTTGTCCCTGGCGGCGCGCTGGCCCGCGCGGGCGACGCGCGCCGCGGCGAGCGTGCGCTCGTACTCCTTCTGCTCGTTCGCGAGCTCCGCGGAGACGAGGCGCGCGGTCCGCCGCGTCGACTGCGCGCCGATGTTGCCGAGCGCCGTGGACCGGCTCGCGACGCCGCCGCCGGCGTTCAAAATCATGAGCTCGGCCTGGACGCGCGACACGGGGCCGCCGCCCTTCTTGGCGACGCTCGCGCGCCGCGGCGACCCGGCCGTCGACGCGCGGCGGCCGCGGCCCGCGGACGACGCGCGGCGCCCCGCGGACGACCCGCGGCGGCCCAAGACGGTGCCCAGGGGCGCCTTGACCATGGTCTTCTTGAAGCGCGACACCGTGGAGTGGCGCGGCAGCTCCGCGTGCTCCAGCGACGCCGGGGCGCTGCTGTCGCTGCTCGAGCTCTGGCCGGCGACGGCGTCCTCCTGCATGGCGCGCCAGGACTCGTTCTGGCCCGCGGTGAGGGCCGACCGCGCGCCGCCGCCGAGCGAGCTCATGGCCACGCGCGGCATGGTCGCTTCGATTGGAAGCTGGATTTCACCGAGCCGTGTAAGCCATCATCAGGGCTGCCGCCGTGTCAAACCGATCGACCGTCCTTGCGGTCTGCAAGTGATCGGCGACTTTGCCACAGATCGGCTTAGTCCAGAGCTGCGAGTACGCGCGGCGCGATGGTGCAAACGAGGAGCCAGCGCACGGCCGCCGCAAACGATGGAACGACGATGAAGCAGCGCAAGGCGCCGGCGAAAGCCACTGCGCCGGATGCGGACGACGAGCCCAAGGATCGCACGTCGCTCTACGGCTCGCTGCTGCGCCGCTTTCCGCTGGCCATGAACGCCGTCCAGGCCGGCGCGCTGAGCGCGGCGTCCCAGCTGCTGTCGCAGCGGCTCAAGGGCGCGGCGGCGCTCGACTTCGCGCCGGCGCTGCGGTTCGCGCTCATCAGCGCTTTCGTGGTGACGCCCGTGAGCACGGTCTTCTTTTCCATCGTCGGCAAGTTCCGGCTCCGGACGCCCGCGTCGCTGGCGCTCGACTTCTTCGTCGGCGGGCCGTTCCTCAACTGCGCCTTCATCGCCGCGCTCCACGGCCTCCAGGGCCAGGACCTGGCCTTCATCCTCGGCGTGCTGCGGTCGCGGGCCTTCTGGGTCGACATGGTCCTCGGCTCGAACAAGGTGTGGCTGCCCGCGAAGGTCGCCATGTACTCGCTCGTGCCGCCGGAGTACTGGGGGCTCTGGTGCTCCTGCGTCTCCTTCGGCTGGGGCATCGTCCTCGCGACGATCGTGAGCGACGCGAACTAAAAAACTGGCGGTCGACTCGGGTCCTCGACGAACGCGTGCGCGGCTGAGGACCGACGGACGGCCGCGCCTAACTCGCCGAGAGAACGCGACTCGTCCAAAACCGGCCGAGCGACTTTGCGCGATCTTCAAGTATCATATGCTCGGTATGTTGGACTAGTTATTGAAGGGGGTGCGCACCCGAAGACCCCGCCCGGAGGCTCAGACGGAGGCGTAGCCGGGGGGTTGGCGTTCCCACACCGGCCCCTTCCTCCGACCCAAAGATCGCGCGTGCACTCGGATCGGAGGTGTGGCGGCGGTACACTTGCGCCAAGCCTGGTACCGACCGCCACGCCGAGAGCACGCCGGGATTGGCGCAAGGCAGTAGCATTCTGAGTCGCCTCATTCAGACGACACTCAACGGACTCTCCGTGGACCGGGGGAGATTGAGAACGAAGGCACTCGCACGCAACGAGCAGGACGTCCGGCTCGACTAGGCCGATTCAACCCCGGGGACCACGAATGGAGGCCGAGGGCACCGCCGAAGAGGACACCCGTAGTCAGCGGGACCGAAGAGAGCAAAGACGCCGACGTCGACGGAACCGCACAGAGCGCCACGCTACGAGGAGACGCTGCAGAATGCAGAGAAACGAATGGACACGGGCACATCGAAGCCCGCACACCGAAGCCACCGAGGGCGCCGACCCCACCAGCCCCCTCCGAGACTCACGTCGAAGGCATCCGAACGAAGCGAGCGCGCGCGGCAGCCCCCCGGGCCCGTGGGCGACGTCGCGCCGATGGCCAAGCCCTGCAAGTCCTCGCGCTCGGCGCCCCGCCGCCCAATCGACGCGCGCAGCGGAGTGCTCCGCCCCGGGCGCCCACCGGAGCCGACGCGGCGGGCCCCACCACCGGCCGCTGCGCGAAACCACCTCTGCGCACCCCGGAGAGCCGCCCCATAAGCTTCGGCGTTATCATTGTCATGTTGTTGATGTTGTTATGTTGAAATTCAGAGTGTCCGATAGACGCGCAGGGCAGCCCGAAATTGCCCGCCCATGAGGCTTCGATACGCCGTACTGCTATGCTGGGTGGTGTGCGCAAAGGGGTCCGAATGCGAGTGCGAGGACGCTCCGACCGACGAGCGGCTGCGATTACTCCTCCGCGTGCCGACAGCCGTCGAAGACGGGTCGAGAAGACGACTCGGAGACGACGAAGTCGGAGACGACGATCACATATGCGGATGCAAGGCCTCGAAGAAGAAGAAGGCGAGTGACACGAATTGGGCCGCGGTCGGCGGCGGCTCGGCCGCCTTCGTCGTCGTTTGGTGCGCGGGCGCGTACATAAATTACGGGCGGATGAACGAGAAGCTGGAGAAGCAGAGCAAGATCGTCCCGCTCGTCCAGTCCGGACTCGAGACCCCGCTGCCGCTCGACCCGTCGACGCAGGCCGTCGGGACCCCGCTGCCGCTCGACCCGTCGACGCGGGCCGTCGGCGCGCGGGCGTTGCCGGTGGCCCAGGTCGTCGCCGCGATACCGGGGCCGAAGACCCAGCTCGTCGTCGCGGCGTCCCCCGGCCCGCTCGGAGTCCATTTCAAGGCGGGGACGGCGGCGGTCGCGGAGCTTTCCCCGGGCTCGCAGCTCGCGGGCGAGGTCGAGATCGGCGACGTCCTCGAGTCCGTCAACGGACGCCCGGCTACCGCCGCGTCCCTCGCGGCCAGGCGCGGCATCCTCGAGGAGAACGACGACGGCGAAACGCCGCGGACCCTCGTCTTCGCGCGGCCCGACCGGAGGTTCGCCGTCCACGCGGCGCCGGGCTCCCTCGGCGTCGTCTTCGCCCCCGGCACGACGCGCGTCGGACGCGCTCCCGAACGAGGAAGCGTTCTGGGGCCGGCGCGATCGCAGCTCTTCGGCTTCGTCGACGAGGGCGACGCGCTCCTCTCCGTGAACGGCCGCCCGGCCGCCGCCGCGAGCCCGGCCGAGGGGGGCGTCCTCGACGAGGAGGACGACGGCGCGCGCGCGCGACTCCTCGTCTTCGAGCGCGGCCCCAAGCAGCGAAACGAGCTCTCGCCCAACGTCGAGTTCGTCATACGAGCGAAGCCCGGGCCGCTCGGCGTCGTCTTCAAGAACCGGCCAATCTTCGGGAACGGGCGGTGCGTCGATTCCGTGTCCTCGCGCTCGCAGCTCCTGAACCGAGTCGCATGCTGGGACGAGCTCGCCTTCGTCAACGGCAAGCCCGCCACGGAAGAGAGCCTCGCGGCGGCTCGAGGCATCCTCGAGGAAGAAGACGACGGACGGACCGAGCGGGTCCTCGTCTTCCGATGCCTCAGGGCGACGGGCGCGGGGCCCGGCCTGCGGGGCACGGCTCCCCCCGAAGGGAGTGGGAGGTGCGGGCACCCCAGGCTATCTCGAGCTTAGTCCGTCCCGCCCCAGTCCTGGGATGGCGACGCGTCGGCGACGCGATTTTGCCCAGGATTTTGCCCCGGCCTCGCTGACGAGTTGCATGCCGCCCTCAGACTTGAAGACTGGGCTCACCGCTTGACCTCCTCGTCGCGCCGCCGCGACGCCGCGACCGGGGGTGACCCGACCGAACGGGCTTCACCAGGCGCCCGCAGCGTCTCCCACACGCTCCCGAATCGTTCTCGCGAAAGAGCATCGCGCGCCGCGGCGACCAATCGCTGTTTCTCGGCGCGCCGAAACCGATCCCTGTTTCTCGCGGCGAGGACGCGACCATGGCCGCGACGGAGGACGCCGCCGCCCTGACGACGAACGTCGACGCCCTGGAGGCCGCGGCCGCCGCGCCGCTGCCCGACGAGTCGCAGATCGAGGCGTCCGCGGAGAAGTCGCCGCCGCGGAGCCCGCGGTCGCGCAAGGCGGACGGCGACAAGCCCGCGCCGAAGCCGCGGCGCGAGAACGGCCTGCGGCGCGGCAAGTGGACCGTCGAGGAGGAGGCCTACGCGAACCGGCTGATCCACGAGTTCAAGCTCGGCCTGCTGCCGCTCACCGACGGCACGACGCTCCGGACGTTCCTGTCGAAGCTGCTCAACTGCGACCCCATGCGCATCTCGAAGAAGTTCGTGGGCTCGAACTGCATCGGCAAGCAGGTCTTCCGCCGGCGCCAGGCGGACATGGACCGGCTCACGCCCGACGACATCAAGCGGAGCCGCTACGAGCTCGCGGAACTGGAGCGCCGGTTCCTCACGCGCGTCGCGCAGAGCCACCGGTCCGCCAAGTCGGGCGGCGCGGGCGCCAAGGGCGTCAAGGGCGGCGACGGCAAGGCCCTGGGCGGCGGGCTCATGCAGGCCCAGCAGCGGCCCATGCTCGCGCCGTGGCTCCTGCCGCCGCACGCGGCCGCGGGCGCGCCGACGGTCCGCGCGGGCGCGGGCGCCGTCGCCATCGCCGCGCCCTACGGCCTGCCGTCCTACGCGGCGCCGCCGCCCGCCGCGGCGCCGCCGCCGCCGCCGCCGCCGAAGCCCGACGCGGACGCGGCGGCCGCGGAGAAGGCGAAGCGCGCGGCGCTCGAGGGCCTGCACCTGCCGTCGCTCCAGTCCGACGCGTCGCTCCAGTCGCTGGGCCTCACGGCGCGCGAGCCGTCCTTCGCGTCCCTCGGCGCCGCCTGGCCGTCGGCGCCGAACCTCGCCCAGGGCTGGCAGAGCTCGAACTCGCTCGCGGGCGACGCGGCCGCGGCCGGCCGGCCGCGCGCGCCGAGCGGCGACGCGGGCCTGAGCTCCTGGCCGTCCTTCTCCCACCTCGTCACGACGGCCGACGACTCGCCGCGGCTCCCGCCCGCGGCGCCGCCCAAGGCCGCGGCGCCGCCGCTCGACATCGCGGCCGCTGCCAAGCCCGCGGAGGCGCCGCCGCTCGCGCGGCCCGCGCCGCCCGCGCCGCCCGCGCCGCCGGCGGCCGCCGCGCCGCCGCCGCCGCCGCCCGCCGCCGCGGCCCCGCCCGCGGCCGTCGCGGCCGCCGCGCCGCCCGCCGCGGCCCCGCCGCCGCCGGCCGCGGCCGCGGCCCCGCCGCCGCCGCCGGCCGAGGACAAGAAGCGGCCCGCGCCCGACGCCGCGGCCGCGGCGCCGCCGGCCGCCGCCGCGCCGGACGACGCCAAGCGCCCGCGGGGGATCCTC
>NW_008705565.1:1263685-1277017 GCF_000186865.1 Aureococcus anophagefferens | reverse complement strand
CCCGCAGCAGCAGCCGCAGCGCGCGCCGGCCCAGCAGCAGCAGCGGGCCAAGCAGCCCCCGGCGGCTCCGGCGGCGAACGGCGCGGCGGCCGCGGCGGGCGCCGCCGCGGCGCAGCCGCCCGCCGCGGCGCCGCCCGCCGCGCCGGCGCAGCCCGCCGCCGCCGCGCCGGCGCAACCCGCCGCGCCGGCGCCGCCCGCCGCGCAGCCGGCCGACGCCGCGCCGGTGGCGCCGCCCGCGCAGACCGCGTCGTAGGGGCCGCGGGAAGATGCCGCTCTAAGGACTGTATGACGCGTGTGGTCGCTGCTTGTCGGAGCTTGTCGGGTGGTCGCGGTCGCACCGCAACTTCAAGGGCGGTTTCGCGACTAGTCCGGACGAGGCTTCTCGCCGCGTTGCGCGGTGTGGTGGCATCGACCTCACGCGTACTAGGAGGGAGCGCCGTGCGTCTCATTTTTTATTTTATTTGCGTTCGCACGCGTTGAAGGTGCCGACCGACGCAAGGTGAGAGCCGTCAAGTTGGTCAACATCTACTTTACTAATTTCCCCCCCCCTAAACGGGTTCCTGGCCAGGAGTGGATGGGGGGTAGTCATCCTGCACGGGTAGGAAAAGGTCTGTTGATTCCTTCCGGCAGGTGTATTCGCTTCGACCTGGGAGGGGTGCGCGGTGAGAGTCGACTGGGGAAGTGGACGCGGCGTGAGCGCTGCACGCTCGTGACGTAATGAGATCCATGACCTACCGTGACGGTGCTGTCAGAGACGTAAAATCCGCTTCTGTCGGCACGGCGCTGCTCGGCGCCCGCTGGTTTCATAGTTTCGGTCGGATGCACCATGTAATTTTCGACCCGGCGGCCCATGCCAGGGTCTGGTGCTTCGTGCAGCTCACATGAGCGCGGAACGCGACGCCGGGAGGAGAAGTGGCATCAACCACTGACGTGGTGTCGCATCCTCTTCCCTTAGTCGAGTGCTCCGCGCGTTTTTGTAAGAGTTTTTGTGCTTCGCGCGCGGACGCGCGAATTGGTGTTGCAGAAAAAAAAAAGGGGGGGTGGCGTTCGGGTGTAGGTGACCCACGCTGTGAGAGGGTGAAGGGGGAGGAAGGGTTGGCAGTCGGGCGAGCGTGCGGGTGGGGAGGGAGTGCCACTCGCCCCTGTAGGGGCTGCCCTTCACACGCCCGGTGCCGTCGGAGGCGGGGACCGGGCGGTGGTTGCGCCGCGGGATGCGCGGCGCGGGTGCGGCGGGGTCGTCATGGGGGTCCCGGTGTCGGACGGCGCCGCGTCCGACACCCCCAGGACCCCCTCCCGCCCCGCCAGGCGCGTCCAATGGATGCGCGCCGAGGGCGCGTTGAACGTGAAGGTTGTACTTGTGCGTCGCCTTCAACGTCGCCGCCTTATTCTCGCTGTCTCATCGGCTGAGTCGATTGCTGTTCTTCGAGCAGGAGCGGCCCGGCTCGGTCTAGTGCGCACATTGTCAGCATTTGCGGCGGCGATCAAGGCGTTCGAGTCACTGCGGCAAGGCCCGAGTGGACCCGCCGCCTGCACCCACCATGCCCGCCGACGCGGGGCCGGCCGGCGGCGCAACAACAGTGCCACGAGACCCGACGCAGAGCCACGGCACTAATGCATTGTTGTCGGCACTGGCGCTCGTCTCGGACGAGAGATACAGCGGTCAAGTGAAGGCGCCGGTCGTCAGCCGGGAAAACTCGTCCCACGCGCTGCGCCGCATCAGTTCCCACGAGCAGCTCGCCCAGACCGCGCGCCACCGCGTCCCGTTTTCCGCGCTAAGTCTTCGGGGCTTCTCGCCGCGCGCGGCACCTTGCGCCGCATCGAAGCCCAAAAAAACGTGCGCATCACCCGTAGGCCGCCGCCGTCGCCGCGCTCGCGTCCCCGCACGGCCGCACGCGCGAGCTGACGCCCGAGCCCGAGGAGCCGACGGCGAAGCGGCGGTCGGAGCCTTCCGCGAAGCGCGAGCGGCCGCCCCACGTGTCGAGCTCCGACGAGGACTCCAACGGCGGCGCCGGCGCGGCCGAGGACCTCGACCCGACGACGCTCGAGCAGCAGCGCAAGGACGTGCGCCGCGAGCGCAACCGGCAGCACGCGCGCGTCTCGCGAGAGCGCAAGCGCCAGAAGCTCGAGCACCTCCAGGAGGAGAACGACGCGCTCCGCCGCCAGGAGGCCGCCCTGATGGACCAGCGCGACCGCATCAACGCGCGCCTCCTGCGCGTCGAGTACGAGAACCGCGCGCTCCGCGCCTGGATCCAGAACCACGCGGGCGACGGCGCGCCGCCGCCGCCGCCGGCCGCCGACGACGACGAGGCGAGCCGGCCCGTGCCCGACCACTGATGTCCCGCGCCCCGGCGACGCGCAGAAGCACCGCGCGCTCCCTCGCCGGCGGATCCTCGCACGCTCCCCTTCGCCCGGCGCCCGCCGCGCGCCCCCGCCCCCAACTTCCACGCTTAATCCACTCGACGTCCTTCCGGGGGACGCAGCGACTGCGAGCCCGAAATTGCACCTGGGCCTAGTCGTGCGTCTCCCGGGGAGCGAAACGAGTTAGGCGCCGGCGCCTACTGCGGCCGCGCGTCGCCGTCGCCCGCGCCGTCCTCGAGCGCGGGCGCGGGCGGCGCCGCCGCGGCGGCCTTGGCGGCGCGCACCTTCTCCGCGGCGGCCTCGAGCTCGCCCCGCCGGAGCGTGTGGCGCAGCGTCGGCTCGCCCGAAAACTCGGACGGCTGGAAATGGGAGATCGGCCGCGGCGCCGCGTTCGCGTTCTTTATCCGCTTCTTGCCCTTGGAGATGCGCGACTTCGGCACGGCGAACCAGAGCGCGGCGTCGTCGCCGTCGTCGGCGGCGTCGGCGGCGGCGTCGGGCGCCGGGCCGAGCAGCGCCAGGGCCGGCCGCTGCGGCGCGAAGACCTCGAGCAGCCGCAGCGACGCCTCGGCGCGCAGGAGGCCCGCGGCCGGGCCGACGCGCCGGAGCATCGATCGGAGGAGCATGGCTGCGCGCGTCGCGCGTCGAGAGAGTTGCCACACACCAGGTCCTCCGAGTCGAGCTCGCCACCAGGCGCGGACCCCCGGCCAGCGCCGGCGAGATCTCGGTCCACGCCCTCGAAGACCAGAACCTCCAAATAACCTCGATTTCTTAACTCCGCCAGTCCATCGGGTCGTCGTCCTCGTAGACGCAGGGCCCCTTCATGGGCAGGTCGAGCTGGCTCCGCGGGTCGCCGTACTTGGCGATCTCGTCGGGCGTGTTCGTGCGGAGGGGCCCGTCGCCGAGGCCGTGGCGGCGGCGGAGCTCCTTGAAGGCCGCGGCGTCGGCGTAGGGCAGGCCCGTGCGCGGGCAGCGGTACTTGGCCGGCTTGCCCGTGATCGCGCACGTCGTGTTCGGCACTTTCGGCCGCTCGAGGTCGCCCCTCATGAAGGGGGGCATCATGTCGACCGTCGCGAAGGTCACGGTCGTGAGGCCGGGCTTCGAGATGCGCCGCGGGTGCTTCTTGTGCTTGGGCTCGAGCCGGATCGCGTCGGCCGACTCGCGCGACAGCGCCTCGCGCTTGCGGATCTCGAGCCACCGCCGGTTCTGCGCCTCCGTGTCGATGGCCTCGACGAGCAGGTCCGACTGCTTCGGGATGACGTAGAGCTCCTTCTTGCGCTTCGCCGCGGGCGCCTCGCCGTCGCCGTCGGGGTTGGGCGTGCCGGGGCGCGGCGTCACGGGCCGCGACGGCGGCGGCTTCGGCGACTCCTTCTTCACCCGGGCTTTCGCCGTCGTTTTCGCCTTGCGTGGCATGGCTGCGGTATTGCGCGGGCAACGGTTTTGGGGCCGGTGGGCAGGGGTGGGTAGGCGACGAGAGAGCGCGGACGCCGGCTCAGCTCGCACAGACAAGGTAAACATTGATGCAGGGAAGTCAACATGCTTTTTATTGGGCGCGTAAGTTTCCAGAACTGCACGGTCGCGAGTCGGGACGGAAGTAGGACGCCATCCATGGGCAGCCTGCCGTGGGTCCGCGAGGGCGCCCCGCTCGAGTCGTACGACGACGCCCCGTGCTTCGCCCTCCGGAGCAGCCGCGTCGTCCTGCCCGGCCCCGCCGGCGGCTTCGAGGTCGCCGCGGCGACGGTCGTCGTGCGCGGCGGCGCCATCGTCGCCGTGCACCGGAGCGACGAGGCCCTGCCGGCGGATTGTGTCGTGCGCGACTGCGGCGACCTCGCCGTGCTGCCGGGGCTCGTCGACGCCGGCGCGCGCTTCGGCGAGTGCGGCGGCCTGCGCGCCGGGTCCGACTCGGATTGCTACGAGGGGTTCGCCGCGGGCACGCGCGCGGCGGCGGCCGGCGGCATCGCGACGACGCTGGACCTGCCGTCGCGCGACGCGGGCGAGGCCGAGGCCAACGACGTCGAGGCGCGCGCGGCCATCGCCGCCGCGGAGGGCGTCCACGTCGACGTCGCGTTGGCGTGCCGGCTCCCCGCTTCGGGCCGCTTCCTGCGGCCCGCGGCCAAGTGCGTGGCCCTCGAGGCCTGCCTGACGCCGCCGACGGGCGCGGCGCCGGCGGCGACGGCGAAGGGGCTCGAGGCGTGCGTCGCCGCGAACGGCACGGGCGGCCGGCCGCTGCTCCTGCGGTCGAACCTGATCCCGCCGGAGGACCTCGAGGCGGCGTCGCCCTACCGGCTCCTGCCGGCGTCGGACCGCCGCGAGGCCAAGAGCCCCCTGCTGCTGCTGCCCTTCTGCCAGGTCGACCCCAACGAGAGCGACGCCTACTCGGAGGCGTGGTCGCCGCGGCCGTCGAAGGGCTCCGACGTCGTCGAGCCCGAGACGCCGGCGACGCCCGGCGCCGGACACTTTCTGAGCGCGCGCCGAGAGATGGATGTTTCAGCCACGCTGAAACCCCCCCGCAGGCGACGCCGGGCCTCTCGTCGCTGAAGCTGCCGCCGCGGCTCAACGTGACGCTGGGGACGCCGGCGGCGACGTTGACGACGCGCATGCTGCCCAGCATGGGCATCGCGGCGGCCCTGGACCCGCCGCGCATCCCCGACCTCCTGCCGCCGCCCGTGGAGCCGGACAGCGCGCGCGCGCTCGTCGACCGGAGCTCGTTCTTCAAGGCGTCGCCGAGCGGCCTCGCGGGGCGCCGTGAGGAAATCAAATCTTCAACCCGACTTCAATGTGAGCGTATGCGACCGTTTCGACGCAAGCTTTTCTGCCGTGCTTCGAGAACTCGACGAGAGCGATCGATCCGTCCAAAAATCAGCCGAATCGACTTCGATGTGACCGAGCAAGAGAATTTCAAAGTTTGGTCGGGACATCCCAAACCAGTGGTTGATTTCCACACAGGCGGGGCGGTCGCTGAGCTCCATCTGGAACGTCGAGGAGTTCAGCGAGGACCTCGAGGTGTCGCCGACGAAGCCCACGAAGCGCCTCGACGACGCCGTGCCCGCGCCCGCGCCGCCGCCGCCGCCGCCGGCCGCGGACGAGGCGCCGTCGCTCTTCAAGTCCATCGGCGACGCGGCGGCGCGCTGGAGCCTCGCGGCGGCGCCCGAGCCGCCGCCGCCGCCCGAGGAGGAGGACGCCGAGGTCGCCTGGACCGTGGGCACGCCGCCGACGCGGTCCGCGTTCCTGTCCGGGCCCGCGGCCGCGCGCGTCTACGCGTCGCCGACGCGCGAGGAGTCGCACTTCCCGGACCGCGGCGACCCGAACGCGCCCTGGGTGCGGAGCCTGCTCCAGGCCGAGCTCGAGTCCTACCAGCTGTCGCCGGGCGCCGCGCCGCCGCAGCCGCCGCCGGAGGCGCGGAGCTTGGGAGAGGCCGCGTCCGCGCGGTCGGACCTCCAGTCGCCGTCGCTCCTCGACAAGCTGCTGGGCTACATGCCGACGCCGTCGGCCTTCGTCTGCGTGGGCCAGAAGCACGACGGCGACGGCCTGCGGCCCGGCGACCGCGCTAGGAGCCGGAGCGAGCCGTTCCCCCTCGACGACGCGCCGTCGCGGCCCCTCGAAACGTCGGCACCCGTGGCCATCCCCGGCGACGCGTCCGCGCCCCAGAAGGCGCGGCGGAAGAAGCCGCCGCCCCTCGACACGTCGCGGTCGCCGACGTCGCCCGCGCGGCTGCCCCGGGCCGCGTCGTCGGACTGCCTGGGCGGCCTCCGGTCGCCGTCGCCGCCGCGGCTCGACGCCTTCCGGTCGCCGAACCGGGGCGCGTCGGCGTCGTCGGCGCGCGCGACCTTCGACTTCCCGCCGCAGCGGCCCGGGTCCTGCGGCCCGGGCAGTGCCGAGCCGCAGAGCCGGAGCCTCGACCTGGACCGGCGCCACCTGCGGCGCACCTTCTCCGCGTCCGCGTCGGCGGGCGTCGCGCCGACCCTCAGCTTCAGCCCGCGCCTGAGCCGCGTCGCGTCGGAGAACCGCGCGCCGCGCGGGTCGCCGATCATCCCGACGTCGTCGCTCGGCAACCTCGTGGAGCTCCGCGACAGCTTCCAGAGCGAGAGCGCCGTCATCGACAAGCCCGCGGCGCGGCGGCCGTCGGCGAGCCCGGCGACGAGCCCGACGGCCGGCGCCGCGCCCCAGTCGCCGCCGCCCCCCGCGCGGCCCGGCCGCCGGCGCCCCGCGTCGATCAAGATCTTCAAGGAGAACGACCGCCACACGCGGCGCGCCATCCGCAAGGAGTACAGCCTCTACTGCGACGGCCAGCCGTCGTCGGCGGGCGCCGACGGCCTGGGCATGGTGCTCGACGCGGCCGCGGCGGCGACGGCCCGCGCGCGCGCCGCGGGCCGCGACGTCGCGCCGCTGAAACTCCACGTCGCCCACGTGAGCACGCAGCAGACGGCGACGCTCCTCGCGGAGGCCAGGGCCCTGGCGTCCAATACGACGCTCGGCGCGCTCGGCGGCTCCGCGACGGCCGTGCACCTCGTCGTCGCGGAGGAGAAGGTCCCGCAGAAGGCGACGGTCTACAAGGTCGACCCGCCCATCCGCCACGAGGCGCACCGCCTCGCGCTCTGGGGCGCGCTGCGGGACGGCACGCTGAGCGTCGTCACGTCGGGCCACGCGCCGCGGCCGCCGAGCTCCAAGATGCTCGCGACGGGCGATTTCGTCCGCGCGGCCGCGGGGACGCTCGCGGGCGCGAACCAGCTCCTGCTGCCGGCGCTGTGGGCCGCGGCGAAGCACGAGGGCTTCGGCCTCGGCGACGTCGCGCGCTGGCTCGCGGCGGAGCCCGCGCGGCTCCTGGGCCTGGACCGCAAGGGCGCCATCGCCGTCGGCAACGACGCGGATTTCGTCGTCTTCGCCGACGGCGCGCCGGGCGGCTACGACGTCCTCCACGGCGAGCGCGGGCCGCCGGAGCAGCTCCCGAACACGCGGCGCAAGCCCGTCACCTGCGTCTACCAGGGCGCAGACCTGCTCGGCGACGTCCGCGCGACGGTCGTCCGCGGCCGCCTCGCGTTCCTCGACGGCCGCTTCCGCGACACGGGGGTCGGGGCCGTCCTCGAGCAGTAGGGTGTTTCTCGTTTCCTTGCTTGCGAGGGCAGGACCTCGTGGGCGCCCTTGCTCGGTTCGCCGGCGTACGGAAGCAAGGGCGGCGGCGGCCGACGTCGCCGTTGAGCGGATCCGCGTCCATTGCTCATTGGGTTTGCTCGTCTGAGCGGCGGTGTTGCCCGAAGATGAGCGCGTTTCAGCCTGCCGCCGGTGCCAACACGTCGCGGCCCGCTGGGAGCAACTCACCTCGCCCGGGGGTCCGACCCCGCGGCGACGAGCGCGACGGCGACGGCGCCGGCGGCTCGACAACTGTCAGTTTGCACTGGACCCCGGCGCTGCTGGCATCTACGACGGAGAACGCGACGTTCACGGAGTCCGAGGAATCGGTCGTGGATCAACTGATGCGCGAGTTGGCGTTGTCCAATGATGTGGTCTCCCGGCGCCTCCGCGTTTTAGACCGCGCCGCGCGCTCTTCGCTCATCGGGGCGCGCGAGTCCGAGGACGACACGGACAAGGAGAACGACGTCCCGGGGACGACGAAGCGCTCGCGGTCGACGGCGACGCCGCCCGCGCCCGCGCCGCGCGCGGCCGCGCCGGAGCCCAGGCGGACGCAGCCGCGGCGCGGCGCGCGCGGCGCCGCGCCTCCGGCGGCGACGCCGCTGATCGCGCCGCTGGCCGTGCCGGGGCGGGCCCAGCCGGTGGCCGTGGGCGCGGCGCCGCCCGCGCGCGCGGGGGCCGCAGCCGCGCCGGCGCCGGCGCGCCGCCCGGCCGCGCGCGCGCCGCGGCGGCCGCGGCGGCTGGCGGAAGTACGGCTCGAGTGCGTCCTCGCGCTGGACGACGACGGCGGCGACGACTACCCTTCGCCGGACGAGCTACCGGCGTGGTTCGCTCGCGTCGTGGTATGGGTCGAAAGAAGGTGTGGGTTGACGGGCGAGACGAAGTTCATTTTGCGCCCTGACTCTCCCACCAAGGATTTTAAGGTGACGACGGGCACCTTCGTCGCCGTCTACGACCCCCGCGGCTGCGTGCTCGTCGAGCGCTTCGCGGCGGAGAAGGGGCGGACGCTCTCGATCCCGGTCCGCGTGGGCGACGTCGCCGAACGCGACCGCCTGCGGACGCTGTCGCTCGACGTCGCGGGCTCGCTCGAGACCTACGTGGCGCCCAACGACGGCGGCCGGACGGTTGTGCCGCGGTCGCTCGCGTTCCACCGCGAGGTGTCCCTGCACCACGTCGGCGGCTTGTTGGCGAGCGACCAGTCGACGTCATTCACGATGCATCGCAACGGACGCCGTTACAAATTCGACTGCGACCTTCGGCAACTGCGGTCTTCTGGTTCTGTTGCCATGGCAGCTCGACTGGCGGAGATGATCGGCGGCACGCGGGCGGTTCTGTTGACGCAGTGTGCGAGTGGCTTGGGGAAGGATTACGACGGTCGGGAATGCCAGCTCGTGATGGTGCGCATCCCGGCATCGCTCGAGTGGATCCGCCTCATAGCGCCCTACATGTGGCCCAAGCAGGAGTTCACGCTGATACTCCGTGCCGTCGACGAAGCGGGCCTGTTCCGCGGTAAAGGAGGATCTCAAAAAGAAGAAACCGACGCATGGGTCGGCGCGCGTGTCAAACTCGCGGAAGCCTGCGCGAAGGTGAAGACGGAGGCTGGGCAGCAGACCCATGCGGAGCTGCGCGCGTGGCGGCCGTACCTCGACGCGCGCGGCCGCATCGTCCGCGACGACCTCGCCAAGACGTTCGGCGGCTTCCTCGACGGCGACGCGAGTGCGCAAGCGGACCTGTCGTTCAGCATCGCGCAGAGCTACGAAGCCTTCCTCGACGTGATCAGCGAGGATTTGAACGCGACGTTCGGGACCACGTTTAGCGTCATCCGCGTGCCGCACACGAAGGTCTCCGTGAAGCAGCCCTTCAAAGCGCTGTCCTACAATCGCGCGGGCAACCGCGCCCTCGCGCGCGCGGTCCTGAGGACGGGCTTCCCCACCTGCAACGAGAAATTCCCCGCGCTCCGGGCCATCGCTAACTCGTCGCCGTGACGTACGTTCAAGTGCACAGCGACGTCGGCCGGTTCCAGTCGAAGCTCGCGCCGAAGGTGCCGGCGACGCTGGGCCACAGCTGTGGAACTGTGGAACTGGGCAGCTGTGGTTGCCGTCGCCCCATTTTCATCTCCCCCGTTGGACGCGATGGACATGCTGCAGGCCCCCAAGCGGGGCCTCTCGAACCTCGTCAGCGCCGTGGAGCGCGCGGAGGGCGACATCCGGGACCACGGCCACCCCGGCGACCGCTACGCGCGCCGCCAGGAGGACGACCTGCTCGGGCTGCGCGATACCGCGCCCTTTTGACGTTCGGGGCCGGGGAAGGGGCGCGCGGCACGGGGGGGGGGGGGGGCGCGCGCCCGCGCTCACGGCCCCCGCCGGCGCAGGCGGCCGCACGAGGAGCCCTACGACGCGCGGCCCTACGGCGTGCCGGACCTCGGGCGCCCGTCGAAGCGGCGCCGCGGCGACGAGGGCGAGCCCGACGCCGCGGACCGCGACGGCTTCGAGGGCGCCTTCCCGCCGCCGCCGCACCCGGGCGACTCGCAGCAGCAGTGGCCCTTCTTCGGGGCCAGCGCGCAGCAGGCCTACGCGCCGCCGCCGCCACCCGCCGGCGACCGCGCGGCGCCCGCGCCTCCCCTTTTCCGCGCGCTTCGCGACGCGCGCGACCGCCGCGCAGGCCCGCGGCCCGCCGCCCGCGCGCCGGACAAGGGGGCGACGATCTACGACCTGCCCCCGCGCGGGCCCTACGACCTCGACGGCGCCTACGACGAGCCGCCGCGCGGCCGCTACTACCCGCCGCCGGCGCCCGCGGCCGCGCCCTGGGTCGCGAGCGCGCCGCCGCCGGCCCTCGCCGGCGACGACCAGCAGGCGCCGCCGGCGCCGGGCGCGCGGCCCGACGACTACGCGGCCGCGCGCGACTACGAGCCGGCCGCGCGCGGCGGCGCCTACGGCTACGGCTACGAGCCCGGCGGCGCCTGGGGCGCGCCCGTCCAGCGCTACGCGCCGCCGGCGCCACCCTACGGCCGCGTGCCCCGAGACGCCCACGCGCTCGGCGACCGCGAGCGCCTCCCGCCGCCGCCGCGCGCCGCGGCGGCGGCGCCGCCGCGCGACCGCCGCGCGCCGCCGCCGCGCGCGCCGCCGCCGCCCCACCACGCCTACGGCGACCCCCACGGCCCGCCGCCGCCCCACGCCTACGACCGGCCGCCGCGCGCGCCGCCGCCGCACCGCGGCTACGGCGGCGACGGCCGCGCGCCGCCGCCCTACGGCGACCCGGCCTGGCAGCCCTACGCGCCGCCCGGGGGCTACGCGCCCCACTACGGCGGCTGGCAGGCCGTCGAGGGCGCGCCGCCGGGCTACGACGCGCGCGGCCCGCCGCCGCATCCCGCGGGCGCCTTCGTCTACGACCGGCAGCCCGGCCCGCCGCCGGGCGCCTACGGCCACCTCGCGCGCGCGGCGGCGCACCACCTCGCGCCCGCGGGCCACGGCGGCGCGCCGAATCCGGGCCGGAACCGCTTCATCGGCATCTACGGGCCCGAGGAGCGGCGCCAGCGCCTCATCCGATTCCACGAGAAGCGCAAGAAGCGCATCTGGGGCCGCGAGGGCAAGGTCTACCTCTGCCGCAAGGAGTTCGCCTCCGCGCGCGCGCGCGTCCACGGCCGCTTCGTCGGCGGCGGCGCCAAGGCGAAGGCGCCCGCGCCCGCCGCGGCCGCCGCCGCGGAGGCAGGCGCCGCGGAGGAAGGCGCCGCGGACGCGCCCGCCGCGGACGCGGGCGCCGCGCCCGTGGACGTCGCCGAGGCCGCGCCGGACGTCGCCGAGGCCGCGCCGGAGGCCGACGAGGCCGCGCCGGAGGCCGACGAGGCCGCCATGGCCGAGGACGACGAGCCCGCGGCGCCGACGGAGCGGTTCCCGGCGCCCGAGCCGCCGCTCGGCCCACCCGTGCCCCTCGTCTCCAACGACGAGGACTCGAGCGCGCCCTCCTCCACCGTCGCCTAGCCGGCGGCCGCCGCCTGGGCTCGCCGAGCTCAGCCCTTTTGTTCCCCCTCGCATGATCCCCGACGTCGCCCGCGGCCGAAATGCCGCCGCCGTACGCTCCGAATTCGCAGCACGCGCTGTCCGTCGTTGTTTCTATATGTACCCCCTCGTGATTTCCATGTTGGCGGCGAGGAGGCGTGCGCGCTCGCGCCCGACACGCAGTGGACTCACGTGTGGACTCGGGCGCCGGACCGGTCCGAGGCCTGGGCGTCGGGCGGCGCCGCCGGGGGTCGAGACGGGCGCGTCGCCGCAACCGGAGCATCTCCGACGCCATCTCGAGCCCGCTGCGCGCGAACCGCGCCACCGCCCATCGCGCCGCCGCATTCGATCGCTTCCGCGACCGCGCGCTGAACCATGTCCATCGTCAACCCGAAGCCGTTCCTCAACGACCTCACGGGGAAGAACGTGCTGGTCAAACTCAAGTGGGGCATGGAGTACGAGGGCAAGCTCCTCTCCGTCGACTCCTACATGAACGTGCAGGTGCGCTTCCGTCGCCCGCCCGCCCGCGCCGCCGCGCGCGCCCGACGCGCGCCGCCCGCGCAGCTCGGCGACACGAAGGAGTACATCGACGGCGAGATGGCGGGCGAGCTCGGCGCGCGGCCGGCGCCCGCCTTTTCGTCGCCCACGGATCATAAACGTCGCGCCCGTCGCAGGTGAGGTGCTCATCCGATGTAACAACGTCATGTACCTGAGGAAAGCGCCGGAGGCCGCCGCGCCGATGGAGACGTAGGCGGCTCGCCGCGCGCGGCCCACCTCGATCGACGGACCGCGACGGAAGTAAGGACATGTACGCCGAGCTTCCTAGTTTGTAGTGGGGGGCACGTTGGGGCCTTCGCTGATGACGCTTCGGCTAGCGGTGTGCACGCGTCCGCGGGGAGAGCGCGGGGGATGACCCCAGACAGGATGAGCGCAGTGCTTATGCGGGCCGCGACTGAGCCATGCTTCAGCCTCGGCCGTCCCAAATGCCAGCATTGGCAGATGGGTCTGGACAGCGCGCTGCCGAGGCTCTCACAACACTGCAACAAAGCATCAATGGTGTGTGATGAACGTTTAGGCAGACGATGGGGCAGCAGCCGTGACCATGGCTGCGCCGCAGCGGGTCCTCAAGACCGGCTCCCGCGGCCGCGCGCCCGCGCGCGGCCAGCCGCGGCCGCAGTGGCATCCGCCTGGCGCGTCGCACCGCGAGGAGTGGCACGCGGAGTGGAACGGCGCCGGCAGCCGCCAGGGAAGCGAGGACGGGTCGCCGCCGCCGGCGTCGCAGGCGTCGCGGAGCCGGGCGCGGCGCCGCGGTCCGCCGGCGGCCGGCGCGGCGAAGAAGAGCCGGTCGCCGGCGCCCGCGCCGCGCGCGCCGCGCCCGGCCGGCCGCCGCGCCGTCCGCAGCGCGTCGCCGCCGCCGCCGCCGCCGTCGGCCGCGGCCGCGCGGCGGCGGCCGTCGGCCGTCGGCTTCGACGCGGCGACGCGCCTCGCGACGGCGCGGGCGCGCGCGGCCGACGGCGCGACCGGCGGCGCCGCCGGGGCCGCGGCGCCCGCGGAGGTCCGCGCGCGGGCGCCGGAGGAGGCCGGCGCCGCGCCGGAACCGGACGGCGCGACGTGCCCGCGGTGCTGGCGACGGCGGCCCTGCGCCTGCGACGACTTCGGCGCCGAGGGCAACGCCTTCGCCGCGCCCGGCGTCGTCGCCTGGACGCCCGACGGCTTCGCGCGGTCGGCCGCGTCGACGCCTTTTAAGTCGCGGCTCATCGAGGAGGAGCCGCCGCTGTCGGCCCTCGAGTCCCTGGCGCTGGACGACGACGGCGGCCCCGCGCCGGCGCCGGCGCCGCCGGCGGACGACTTCTGG
>NW_008705565.1:1261233-1263235 GCF_000186865.1 Aureococcus anophagefferens | reverse complement strand
ACGCGCGCGCGCTCCGCGACGCGTCGCCGGCCGTCGCCGCGCGGCGCCGCCGGTCCGTGGCCGAGGCGCGCGAGCAGGAGGCCGAGGCGCTCGGCGCCGGGACCGACGACTCCGACGACGAGGGCGACGCGCCGCGGCGGCCGCCGGCGAGCCGCGACGCGTCGCCGGGCTCCGGCGACGGCCGGCGCGGCGGCTCGCGCGACGCGTCGCCGGGCTCGCGGCGCGGCGGCGCGTCGCCGGCGCCGCCGCGGACGCCGCGCGCCGCGTCGCCCGCGCGGGCGCGCCTGAGCCACGAGTCGCCCGGCGCGGACTCGGCGACGGGCGACGCGGACGCGCCCGCGCGGGCCGCGCGCGCGACGGAGGCGCTCGCGGCGCTCGCGAGCCGCGAGCGCGACAAGGCCGCGCTCGAGGCCGCCGTCGAGACGCTGTCGGCGCGCGTCGCGGACCTCGCGTCCAAGTCGGCAAACGACGACGAGCGGCTCCGGCGCGCCGTCGAGGAGCGGTCGCGGAGCGACGACGAGTCGCTGCGGCGGACGCTCGAGGACGAGATCCGCCGCCGCACGGAGGGCCTCGAGCGCGAGCTCGCGCGGCTCCGGGAGCGGCAGCAGACGGCGTCGCCGCAGCGGGACGGCGACCTCCGGGGCGAGCTCCAGGACATGCGCCGCGCGGTGCTCGACGCCGTCGCCGCGTCGCCGCCGCGGACGGCCGACGACGCGGCGCGCGCGGCCGAGGACGCGCGCCGCGACGCGGAGCTCAAGCAGCTCCGCGACGAGGTCGCGACGCTGCGGTCGCGCGACGCGGGCGACGAGCTCAAGCACCTGCGGGACGAGGTGTCGCTGCTGCGGTCGTCGCGGGGGTCCGAGGGCGGCGTCCGCGACGCCGTCCGCGAGGAGCTCGCGGGGCTCGCGTCGACGGTGAAGGCGCTCGCGGACTCCGCGGCGCCCCGGCGGCACGACGCGGGCCTCGAGGAGCTGCGCGCGGAGCTCGGCAGCCTCGGCCAGAAGGTCGACGGCGTCGCGCGCGAGAGCCGGCGCCGGGACCCGGGCTTCGAGGAGCTGCGCGACGAGCTCGGGAGCCTGACCGAGAAGATCGACGGCGTCGCCCGGGAGAGCCGGCGCCGGAGCAAGAGCCCCAAGGCCGTGCGCTTCCCGCCGCCGGAGGTCGCCGCCGCGGGGCCGCCGCCGCCGAAGCTCCCCGACGGCTGGCGGCGCGCGGCCGCGCCCGGCGGCGACGTCTACTACTACCACGAGGCCACGCACGAGACGCGCTGGGACCGACCCGTCGACGACGCGCCGGCGCCCGGCGGCGCCGACGACGACGCGCCCGCGCCCGGCGGCGCCGACGACCTGCGCCGCCGCGCCGCCGAGGCCGTCGCCCGGCGCTACGAGGACCCGCCGGCGCAGCTCCGGGACGACAAGCCGCCGCTCGCGGCGACGATGAGCGGCTGGCTCCTGAAGAAGGGCTCGGGCCGCGGCGTCTTCGGCCGGCGCACCTGGCGGCGCCGCTTCGTCGAGCTCGTCGACGGGCCCGCGGGGCCGTCGCTCGAGTACTTCCGCGACCCGCCCGCGCCGGGCGCGGCCCGGAGGCCCCTCGGCGCTGTCGTCCTCGACGGCTGCCGCGTCGAGGACCGCGCCTACGACGGCAGCGACGCGCCCCGGGGCTTCTACTTCGACGCCGTGCACGCGACGGCGCCCGCGCGGTGCTTCTGCGCATCTTCCGAGCCCGAGCGCAAATTCTGGGGCAACGCGATCCGCGTCGCCTTGGACGCGCACGCGCGCGCGCTCCGCGACGCGTCGCCGGCCGTCGCCGCGCGGCGCCGCCGGTCCGTGGCCGAGGCGCGCGAGCAGGAGGCCGAGGCGCTCGGCGCCGGGACCGACGACTCCGACTACGAGGGCGACGCGCCGCGGCGGCCGCCGGCGAGCCGCGACGCGTCGCCGGGCTCCGGCGACGGCCGGCGCGGCGGCTCGCGCGACGCGTCGCCGGGCTCGCGGCGCGGCGGCGC
>NW_008705565.1:1188310-1260824 GCF_000186865.1 Aureococcus anophagefferens | reverse complement strand
GCGCGGACCGCGCGACGGCGAGCCGGCGCCGCAAGTCCACGCACGCCGCGCGGGCCCGGGCCCGCGACGAGGAGGCCGCCTCGGAGGGCGCCGACGACGACAACGCCGCCGGGGACGGCGCCGGGGAGGCCAACGGCCACGACGCCGGGGCCGCGAACGGCCGCGCCGACGCCGACGGCCGCGCGGACGGCCGCGCCGTCGCCGAGCACGGAGAGAACGGCGCGGCGCCGACGCGCACGTCCGTGATCCCGTCGCCGCCCATGAGCCGCACGGAGTCGCCGCTGCCCCTGCGGTCGCCCGCGCGCCACGTCTTCCCGCCGCAGGAACGGATGGACGACGTCTACGTCGAGGTCCTCGACGGCGACGAGCCGCCGCGCGACTTCTTCGGCGAGGTCCACGAGCCGCCGCCGGCGCCGCCGCCGACGCCCAAGGACGCGCTCTTCCAGTACGAGGCCCCGACGCTGCGGGCGTCGTCCGCGGCCGCGCGCGCCGAGCCCCTCGGCGCCGCGCCGTCGTCGCCGCCGCCGCTCGTCAGCTGCCGCGGCGCCGAGCCGAGCCCCCTGTCGCCGGCGGACCTCGAAAGCGCCGTGCCCGGGCTCCGCGGCGATTCGCCGTCGACGGTGCTCTCGGCCCTCGCGCCGCCCGCGGACGCCGCGGAGCCGGCCGCGGCGCCGCCGGTCGCGGGCGGCGTCGCCGTGCTGCCCTCCGCCGGCGGCCGCACCGTCGTGCTGGCCCCGCCGCCGAATGGGCGCGGTGGCGCGTCGTCCGGCGGGGCATCCCGCGCGGCCGCCGGCGGGCTGGCGAGCAGGCTCTCGGCCGGGATCGCCGGCGCTTCGGCCGCGACGAGCGGGGTCCCGCCGATCGCCGCGCCGCCGTCGCCGGCGATGCCGCGCGCCGCCGTGTCCCTCCGCGACCTCAACGGCCACACGAGCCTCTCGTCGGCGCTCGTCCCCCGCCCGGCGCCCGTGCTCGTCGCCGCGTCGCCGCCGCCGCCGCGCAAGGCCGCGTCGCCGCCGCCCCGCGCCGCGAGCCGTAGCGCCCGGGCGAAGCCGGCCGCGTCGCCGCCGCGCGGCGCCGACGCCGGCGGCTCCGCGTGGGACAAGCTCGTCGAGGCCGCGAACGTCTCCGAGCGGTCCGCGTCCGAGTGGGAGTCCGCGTCCGCGTCGCTGTCGCCGACGTCCGCCGCGATGTCGCCGCGGCCCGCCGCCGCGCTCGTCGCCGCCGCCGCGCCGGCGCCGCCGCCGGGCTTGGACCTCGTCCCCCTGCCGCCGCCGGCCCTCGACCTCGTCGTCGCCGGCGCCGGCGCGGGCGACGACGCGGCCGCGCGCGCCGCGGACGTCGACACTGCGACGGACAAGTGCGTCCACGAGTACATCGAGTCGCGCTGGCTCAACCCCGACGACGCGCCCGGCTCGGCCAAGGCGACGAAGCGCGCGAACAGGGGCGTCCTGAGGTGCCTCGACGCGCTCGCGCGCCGCGCGGCGCCGCGCGCGCGGCCCGACGCGCTCCTCGACCCGACGGTGCTCCAGCGCCTCGAGGCCGCCGCGGACCCGCCGCCGCCGCCGACGCCCGACTCGGACGCGGCGCCGCCGTCGCCCGCGGCGCCCACCTCGCCCGCGGCGGCCGACGCCGTCCGCGAGCTCCGCGGAGACCTCGAAGTCATCAAGACCGCGGTCCTCGCGCTCCGCGACGCCCGGGCCGCGCCGCCGCCGCCCTCGCCGCCGCCGGCCGCGCCGGCGCCGGCGCCGGCGCGCGACCCGAGCTGGCGCCCGCCGCCGCCGCCGCCGCGCGTCGCCGCGCCCCCAAAGGCGAAGCCGCCGCCGCCGCCGCGGCAGCCGCCGAGCCCGTCCAAGGGCCGCCGCCTGCCGGGCCTCGCGAGCTTCCACACCGCGAGCATCCCCGCGCCGGAGCCCGAGCCCGAGGCCGCCGGGCGCGTCTACGACGCCGACGGCGAGGGGTGGACGGAGAGCGACGGCCGCTCCGCGCTCAGCGGCCTCGAGGACGATGCCGGGGCCCGCGAGGCGGCGGCGGCGGACGCGGCCGAGAGCGACGGCGAGGATCCGCCGCTCCTGCCCTTGCGCATGCCGCTCCACGCACCCGTGGACCCCGCGAGGGTCGAAGCCGAGGCGCGCGCGCGCATCGCGGCCATCGAGGCCGAGGCGCGCGCGAGGGTCGAGGCGGAGACGCGCGCGAGCATCGAGGCCGAGGCGCGCGCGAGGGTCGAGGCCGTCGAGGCCGAGGCGCGCGCCAGGGTCGAGGCGGAGACGCTGGCGCGCGTCGAGGCCGAGGCGCGGGCGAAAGCCGAGGCCGACGCGCGGGCGAAAGCCGAGGCCGACGCGCGGGCGAAAGCCGAGGCCGACGCGCGGGCGAAAGCCGAGGCCGAGGCGCGGGCCGCCGAGGCGGAGCGCGCGCGCGCCGCGGCGCCGGAGATGCCGCCGGTGCTCCTCGACGACGACGACGACGACGACGACGCCTGGGAGGCGATCCCCCTCGAGGCGCCGAGGTCGCCGCCGCAGCGGCGCGGCGGCTCCATCTTCGACCTCGAGGAGGTGACGAACCCGCGCGCGCCGCGCGCGTCGCCGCCGTCGTCGCTCCGGCGCCTCGCCCGGGACGGCGCGCGCGACTGGGAGGTCTCGCGCGGCCGCGTCGGCGCCGCCGACGCGCGGAGCCCCGCGGGAGCGTCGCCCGCCGCCGACGCGCGGAGCTCCGCGGCGGCGTCGCCCGCCGTCGACTCGGGGGCGCCGCCCGCCGCCGCGACGGGCTCCATCGGCGTCGGCGCGGGCTTCGGCGCGACTTCCCGCGGGGCCAGCGGCCGCGCCCGCGCGTCGCTCAAGGGCCAGCGGGACCTCCTCGACGCGCAGCTCCGGCGCCTCGCCGAGTCGGAGCTCGAGCTCGCGGAGCTCCTCAAGGAGCTCGCGGAGACGCGGGAGGCCATGGCGTCGATCCGCGCGGTCATCGAGGAGGCCGGGCGAAACGACGACGAGGTCGTCTGCCCGCCCGCGCGGCGGAGCCTGCGATTCTCGAGTACGTAAGGGTAGTGTTATGTCCGAGTCGCGAGTCTGGAAGGCTTCTGGAGGCGTAGGCCCCGGAGGCGTGCGCCGGGCGCTGGCCTGGGTTAGCTGGGGCTGGTTTTTGAACGATGGAGTGGCAGAAAAAGCAGAAGGAGTACGAGATCAAGAAGGCCCGGGCGAAAGCGCTGAAACTCCGCCTGACATGCACCATTTGTGGTGCCACACCGAAGATGTTGCTGAACTGCCCGTGCGGCACGACGCAATACTGCTCGACGGACTGTCAACGCATCGATTGGCGCGACCGCGGCCACCGGAAGGCGTGCAAGAAGATCCGAAACGAGCGGGCGGCGGAGGCGGCGCGGGCGGAGGCGCCGACGCCCCCGCCGGAGGAGGTCGTCTACGGCCCCGCGCCGCGGTCGCACGCCGATGAGGTCCGCGCGCGCATCGCCGCGGAGCACGAGGCGGCCCGCGTGCGACGCGAGGAGAACCCGGAGCCGGAGCCGGCGTCGGTGCGGTGGGGCTCGCGGTGCCCGGTCTGCTTCGAGGACTGGGACGTGAATGATCCGGGCGCGTTTCGTTCCTGCTGTGCGCGGAAGATCTGCGACTCGTGCGCAGACAAGGTTCAAGGCGCGTCATGCCCTCTCTGTCGTTCACCCTGCGCGAAAAGTAAGGCAGAGATTCTTGCAAGGGTTCGCCAACACGCGGAGAATGACGTGCCGGAAGCGGTCGAGCATTTGGCGACTCAGTACCGCGCGGGTGCTCTCGACCTCGTGAAATCTATGAAGAAGGCGGCGAAACTCTACAAGCGCGCCGTATCGCTTGGAAGCGTGCGTGCGATGGTGAATCTTGCCATCATGTACCAACGCGGAGAAGGAGTCAAAATGGACAAAAAAAAGGGGCTGCAGCTGTCTCGCATGGCCGCAGATCGGGGAGACGCGACGGCGGAGTACAATTTTGCAACTTCGGCTTTCAAACAGCAAGCTATTGGGGGCGAAGAACTCCTTCTGTTTTTATCCCGCTCTGCCGAGAAAGGTTATGCTGAGGCTTTGCACGCTCTTGGACTCGCACATTTTCAAGCAGAATACGGAGTGTCCAAAATCGACCTCGAGAAAGCCAAAAGCTTCTTCACACGTGCGCTTGCGAGAGGCTTTGAGCAATCCAGGGAACCGCTCAGGTGTGTGAACGCATACTTAGCGTCTGGCGCACAACTGGTGCGTGTCGGCTCAAAATTGATGTCAGTGACGAAACCTCCCGCATGACCGCCGGCACTGTCGCTAGCCGCCATGCCGCTTCCACTTTAAACAAGTGTACTTGTGTTAGCGTTGCTTCCCCGCCGCGCTTCCAGTTTAAGAAGTGTTAGTGTGGCTTCCCCGACACCTCGCCGCCGGCCTCGTGCTCGCGGAACGACGTCGGGTAGTCCGCGGCGGAGAACGTGAAGTTCAGCTTGTCGCAGTGGTCCCAGTCGAAATTCTCGTACAGGTAGGGCAGGTCGTCGTTGTAGGGGTCCATGAAGTCGTAGAACTCGGCGTTCGTGTACTCGGGCATGCCCGGCAGGAGGTCCTCCGCGTTGTGGCCCTCGCACGTCTCCACGCGGCACTCGGGCAGGTCCATGGCCTCGTCCTTGGCGAGCCAGTCGCAGACCTTGCCCGTGTCCGACGGCGTCGCCGACGGGTGCGCGTAGCCCCAGGTCTGGTTGAAGAGGGTCTTGCCCTTGTGGGCCAGGATCCGCTTCCACGACAAGAGCCGGTCGGCCGTCGTGTGGATGGGCCAGAAGATGGGGTCCGCGGGCGCGTTCGACGTGTAGAGCTCGCCGACCCAGCCCGGGTCGCAGAACGTGTCGAACAGGTCCTCCATGGCCTTGGGCGACGCGCCGCCGCCCTCGTCGCGGATGTGCCACGACGCGTTCTCGTAGAAGATGCGGTCGCTCACCGCGTCGACCCAGTGGAAGACGCCCGTGACGTTCGCCATGATCTCCGTCAAATCGAGGTCGCCCCGCTTGTCCTTGGAACAAGAACAGCGGCAGTCCGCCTGCGCGTCGGAGGAGCAGTCCGTCGGGCAGTCCGCGTAGCCCATGCGCCAGAGCACCTTGAACAGCAGCAACTGCAGCCGGTTGCTGTGGTAGTCGTTGATCGTCGCCGACGCCTCGGCGCCCACGTTCCACTGGCCCCCGAGCATGATGTGCACGGGCCCGTGCGTGTAGCCGTTGAGGCACTCGTTCATGTCGCTGAGCCGGTCGTGCTTGAAGCACGCGTGCATCTCGTTGCAGCCCGGGAACGTCGTGTAGCCCGCGGCCTGGTACCCGAAGACGTTGTCCGCGCGCGTCACGTAGGGGTGCGGGTTCGCGTTCCAGGGGCTCCGGAGGATGCCGTAGGGGTTCGTGATGTTCGAGAAGTCGCGCGCGTCCGCGAGGACGCCCGTCCAGGCCCAGGCGCCCGCGTCGATGACGTTGAGCGACGCGTTCTGCGATTTGGTGCCGCCGAACCAGGACTCGTTGAAGACGACGGACTCGCGCCAGTTCGGCCCGTACTCGTACGCGTCGCGCGAGTAGTCCCAGTACGGCACCGAGACCGCCGGGTTCACGGCCTGGAGCGACCGCTCCAGCAGCAGCGTAAAGCTCATGTGGTGCGTCATCAGGCCCGCGTCGTCGTGCCAGTGGTCGCAGGACCGGTCCGCGGCGCCGAGGAGGTGCATGCGGCTGAAGAAGGCGATGTCGCTGTAGTCGCTCCCGAACTGCTGCTGGCCGTCGCGCGTCGGCACGGTGTAGACGACGCGCAAAGCGCCGAAGAAGGCCTCGCGGTCCTCGTCGTCGAGCGAGCGGATCTCGCGCCGCACGTACTTGACCATGATCTCGCCCGCGGACACGACCGACGACGCCGAGCCCGACCGCGGCGCCTCGGTCACGCGCGCGCGCCAGATGCCCACGGCGTCGAAGACGTGGCTGACGTTGGCGCCGTTGACGTCCCGGTAGGTGTTGGTGCGCTCGACGCGCCACGTGTAGGCGTAGCGGTCCTCGTCCGCGCCGAGCACGACGAGGCGGTGGTCCCGGTGCGGCTCCGCGATGCGCTTCCAGGGGTAGACGCTCGGGATGGGCGTCATGAGCGTGTACTTGTTGTACACGATCCAGTCCAGCGGCGCGCCGGCGCCGGCGCCGCCCTCGAGCGACTCGACGAGCGGCGGCGCCTGCTGGCGCCTCGCGACGCTGAGGCCCGCGAGGCAGAGGGCGCCGAGGCCCAGGTACCAGGGGCTGCGTTGCCGCGGTCGTCGCGGCGCGGCGGGTCGCGGCGCGGCCGGCTGCGGCGCGGCGGGCTGCGCCGGCGGCATCGCCGTCGGCGGCAATGCCCCGTAGACCATCGCAGCCTGACCGTGCTCGAATTTGGCAAGGATTCAATCGCAAGGATTCGTGACGGAGTGGAAGTGAACCGTGGCATGCCAGTGCTCGATGGGGCCGCCGCGGCGGTGGCACCGGTGGTTGTCAAATCTCACGCGTTCACGAGCGGTAATAACTTAGGACTACGGGTCGGCGCGGCCGCCGATGGGGTACCAGCGGCCGAAGATGCCGTAGCGCCGCTTCCCCCACGCGGTCACGCGGCGCAGGATCTCCGCCTCGCGGAGGTACTTTCGATCGAGCGGGTCCGGCTTCTTGAGCTCCGCGATGCTGTAGAAGCAGCCCTCGAAGTCGCGCGCGTCGTCGACTATCTCCTGCGTGACCTTGGCGCCCTTGAACTTGTTGTCCGCGTGGAACATGTACTGCAGGAGCTCGATGCGAGACAGGCGCCGGAGCGCGGCGTTCGGCCGGCCGTCCTCGTCCCAGTCGGGCTTGTCGTCGAGCGTGAAGAAGGAGGGAAGGCGGTCGAGGCACGGCTTGCGCTGGCCCGGGAGGCGCCGGGCGACGGCGAAGATGTGGTCCGTCTCGACCAGCCGCCGCTCGGAGCCGCCGGCGAACGCCGGGCGGTGCGTCTCGGCCAGCGCCGCGGCGAGCTCGTCGTCGGGCATGCCCGTCGCCGCGGCCAGGATCTTGTTGAGCAGTGCGGGAGTCGTGATGCCCGTCAGGAGCTCGCACTGGAAGGAAGGAAGGTCGCCGATGTCGAGGTCGCGGACCCGCCGCACGGCCGAGCGCACGAGATTGCCCGTCAGCGCGTGAGCCGTCCCGGCCCCCCCGCACCGGCAGAGCCAGGTTGCGACGTCCGCGCCGCAGGCGCTGCACTGCGGCGCGTACTCGCGTTCCCGCTCGTACCGAAGCCGCTTTGCTTCACGAAAGCCCATGGACTCGTAGAGCTCCTCGCCCAGAAAAGTGAGCGTCGACTTGTGTGCTCGCGCCGCTTGTAGCTCCTTGTTCTTCGTCTTGGACGAATGGACGACCTTGCCGCGGAACTGGTTGTCGTAGACGATGTCCGGGTGGCTCGCGGCGGGCACGAGTGTCGGATTACCGTCACGATGTGTGTCGCACTCGTTGTAGAAATCGGGGCGTGTGAGCGTGAAGTCGCGCACCTTGGGCGTGAGGTCGTCGACGTGGACCTGCGCGTTGACGTCGCCGCCGACCTCGACCTCGACGAGCAGACCGTCGCGCTCGCCGGTCGCGGTGACCAGGCGGTAGTCGCCGCGGCGCTCCTGCCAGAGCTCCCGCCCCGGGTCGGGGAACTGGTACGCCCGGACGAGCTCGCTGACGGGGACGCACTTCGTCTTGCCGTTCTCAAAGCGGACGCGAGTCTCGCCGTCGGCGCCGTCCTCGTCGGGCACGAGCGAGAAGACGGGCCAGTGCGAGAGGGGGTCTTTCGGGTCGTCGTGCCAGTTGTAGTGCTGCCAGGGTTTGATGCGACCCATGGCGCTGCGCGAGCGGGGACGAAGGGCGGCGGTCGAGAGGAGCTTGTAACAGTGCACGCTGTTGCCAGTCGAGCACACCGGAAGCGGCAACGGACGCTAGCTTGAAAACCTCGATCATGTCTTGACCTCAAGCGAGGGAGGTTGAAAACTTCTGCCATGTCCAAGCTCGTGGTTCCTTTCGTATCTTCGTATTGAGAATCGGTGGCTGCGAGCGCTCGTATGATTCCTGGTATTATTCCTCTAGCTACGATATAATATCTTCGTATTGAGAATCGGTGGCTGCGAGCGCTCGTATGATTCCTGGTATTATTCCTCTAGCTACGATCAGTGCAGCGTAGGCTGCTGATGGTTACCCCAGAAAGGCATGGGCAGCCCCGGCCAGTCGCCTTCGCGCGTGTGATGCTGCTCGACGCGCCTTAACCCAGCGACATGGCCTCGGGCGCGGACCTCGTCGAGTTCTTTTGCTGCATCGGACCGAGCGAGGACCTCTTGGCGCCCGGCTGGAGCCTCCATCCCGTCGTGCTCCACTGCTACCCTAAAACTCCGGCCTTCGCCGTGGAGACGCTCGTCGCGTTCTGCTTCCCGAAGCAGGGCCCCTGCGTCGTGACGCGCGAGGCGCCGGAGCCGCTGAGCTTCGAGTTCCTGCTCACGGAGAGCGACGGCCGGCGCCTCGTGGCCTGCGCGCTCGTCGTGGGCGTCAAACTCGCGGCGGAGCGCTGGGCGCCGCGGGCCTACGTCGTCGTAAGCCGCTACGCGCTCGTCGCGCAGCACCGCCTCTTCCTCGCGCAGCTCGTGCGCGTGGCGCGGAGCGCGGCGCCGCTGCCCGCGGAGCGCTTCGTCGCGACGCGCGTCCGCGGCGTCGCGTCCGCGCGCGCTCGGCCGGCACCCCGAGCATCCCTAGGTACGTCCGCGAGACGCCCGCGCCGCCGCGGGGCCTGTGCCGCGTCTCCGCCGCCGTCGGCGACGAGGGCATCCTGCTCGCGCGGCCCGCGCCGAACGAGCTGCCGTTGTGCAGCGCCTGCAACGTCGACGCGCTCTTCGCGGCGCTGCCGGCGGCGGTCGTCGTCGACGTCGTCGCCTGTCTGCTCGTCGAGGCGCGCGTCGCGCTCGTGTCGAGCCGGCCGGAGACCTTCTCGCGGGCCGCCGCGGCGCTGTTGAGCCTCCTCTTCCCCTTCGACTGGCGCGGCGTCGTCGTGCCCGTCTGCCCCGAGCACCTCCTCGTCGAGCTCGTCGACGCGCCGGTGCCCTTTCTGATCGGCGGCTTCGACGCCAACTACCTGGCGTCGACGGAGGTCGGCGCGCGGATCCCGCCGGGCGTCGTCTTCGTGGATTTGGACCGCGGCGAGGCGCGCTACCCGGACGAGGGGTTCGACGACCTCGAGCTCCCGCCGAAGCTGCCGGCGCACTACCGGGCGAAGCTCCTCAAGCAGCTCGCGCAGGTCGACGCGGACCGGTCGGCCTGGGTCGCGGGCCTCGCGCCCAAGGACTCGCAGATGCTCAAGAACGTGCGCCGCTTCGGGTCCCCGCGGAGCCTGGACGACCCCGTCGAGGACTGGGAGGGCGTCATCCAGCGCGGCGGCAACGGCGGCCCCCTCGCGGCGAACGACGGCTTCGCGCTCGAGCGCCGCGCGTGCTTCTCGCGGTTCCTCGTGTCGACGCTGGCGGCCTACCGGGACGGCGAGGACAAGTTGGTCCAGTCCAAGGACGCGGCCTCGCGGCCCTTTTTCACGAAACTGCTGCGGACCCAGCTCTTCTCCGGCTTCTTGAGCGAGGCCGAGGCGGTCACCGAAGACTGGGCCGGGGACGCGCACGAGACTCCGGCGGTCTGCGCCGTGCGCTTCTTCGACGAGTCGATCCGGGCCAAGGCGAACCGGAAGACGCTGACCGTGACCGCCAAGGAGACGCCGTTCCTCGACGCGACCTTCGCGGCCACCGAGACGTTCATCGCGCCGCCGCCGTCGCGCGAGGGGCTCCGAAACGGCGCGTTCCCGCCGCGGCCCGACGAGCTCCCGCGCGACGACCTCTACCCGCCGCGCCTGCGCACGCCGCGGACCCTCGTCGCGAAGGAGCGCGAGGACGAGCGCCGGCTGCGAGAGGACGTCCGCGACGCGCTCCGCGTCTTCCTCGGCGGCGGCGCGCCGCGCGCGCGAACGTCGCGCCGCGCCTCGACGGTCGCCGAGGACAAGATCGCGCGGGTCGTCGTCGCCTGCCAGGCGCGCGCGCGCGTCGGCGGCGCGCGCCGCGCGATCCGGCGGCGCCGCGCGGCCGCGACGGCCGTCGCGACGCTCGCGCGGGGCTACCTCGCGCGGAAGGCGTTCCTCGCGGCCTTGGGGGACCTCCACGGCACCTGCGACGCGGCGCTCCTCGGCGCCTGGGACGCCCACGGCGCCGCCTTTTCGCGCCGCGCGGCCGTCCACGCGGCGACGCGGCGAACGTCGGGCCTCGCGGTCGCGATGATGCTGGATGAGCTGGCGTGCTACCCCGGCGGGCGGCCCTCGTCGGCGCCGCGCGGCGGCCTCGGGGGCGCGATGGGCAAGAACGTTGACGCGGCGCTCGCGCGGCGGCGGGCCGCCGCGCCGCCGCCGCCGCCCGCCGCCGCGGCGAAATCCCAGCGCAAGGCGATCTACGGCCACCTCAAGCAGGCGCCGGCGTCGGAGCGCGAGGACTACTTTTCGGCGTTCGGGCTCGGCGGGCTCAAGGAGAAGCGGCGCAAGCGGCGCACGGCGAGCGCCGTCTTCGCGACGCCGGCGGCCGCGGCCGCGTCCGCGCGCCTCGTCGCCGCCGCCGATCCGGCCGCGGGCGAACTGAGCCGGACGCTCGCGCGCGACCGTGTCGAGGCGTCCTGCGCATCCGTGGCGCGCGACGCCATGGTGGCGCTCGCGAGGAGTGTTAAGTAGAAGGCGTAGTAGAAGGCTAGTAGAGGAGCTGTCTGAGGACTGCGCTGGCATGCAAAAATTACCTCAGCGAGCCCTCGCCGGCGCCGTGCGAGGGGGAGCCGCCGGGTCGCTCCCGTAAAGCGGGCGCGATGGACCCCCCTGCCGAAATTGCGCACGCTGTGCGCGGCGGTGACATCGACACGGTGAGGCGATGGCTGGAGGATGATAACGACCCAAACGAACTTACTACGAACGGACTCACACTCCTTTTCATTTCTCTAAGTGATCCTTCAAGGGAGGACAGGTCCCCCATGCTTCGCCTCTTACTCGCGCACGGTGCAGACGTCCATGGCGTCGGCGTATATGGTTTGGTCGCCCTGTTCTTGACAAAATATCCCCAGGAGGCGGATGTACTGCTGAAAGCTGGGGCCGCGATCGACGCTCGAGACCATGACGGAGATACCGCGCTCATGTTTGCCGCAAGCCATGATAACTATGACGTCATGCGGTACCTCCTAGAAAGCGGGGCCGACATCTCCGCAACATCGAAGCACGGGGACAATGCATACGACTTTTGTTATCGGTCATCCGGGCCGACGGGTCGAACCACCCGCCTTCTCGAAGCCGTGGAGACCGCTGGCAGCTGGCGGAGCTACGTAAACGCACCGCGCGTCGCGCTCGTGCGGCTCCGCACGCTCTGCGCAAAGGGCCGCGCGCGGCCGCCGTCCGCGAGGCGGGCGCCGATCCTTGCGCGACTCTTTGCCGTCGCCCCGCCGCCATCGACTCCGAAGCACGCGCGCCTCGCGAGCCGCCAACTCCAACGCCCCGTCCCCAACGAGATCTTCTGGCTCGTCTTGTCGTTCTGGCGCACGGATCGCGACGAGTAGGCATAATTTAAGCGCGCAAGCGAGTTACGCGTCTGGCGCGAAGACTAGCTTGCTTCGGGTGCCCTCGCGCCTAGCTACAGGCGTAGAGACCCGCCGCGCGTCGCCTGGGGCGACGACCGGACGCTGCCGCTGCTGCTGCTCGCCTGGCTCGCGTCCATGGCGCCGCAGAAGATGTCGACGGAGCTCGAGGATTTCGGCGGCTTCTTCGGCGTCTCCTTGGGCTCCGCGACGACGCGCGCGACGACGCCGACGGCGTCGCGCGCGTCGTTGAGCACGGCGACGAGCGTCGCGGCGACGAAGGCGTTCGCGAGGTTGAAGGCGAGGACCTTGTCGCCGCAGGCGACGACCATCGCGCGCGGCTCCTGCGCGTCCGGCGCGATGCGCGCGACCGTGCTTAGCGGGAACTCCGCCCAGTGGCCCGACCGCTTGGCGTAGGCGAAGCAGTCGCCGCGGACGGCGACGGCGCAGGCGTGCGAGCTCAGCGAGAGACCGAGGGTGCTCGACCCCGCCGACGGCCGCTTGACGCACTCGACGCCCTCGGGGCTCAGGACCTGCGCGCGGAGCTCGGACGCGAGGAGGAGCTCGGCGATGTTCGAGTCCAAGACGATGGTCGTGAACGCCGCGACGTCGACCTCGCCGTCGCAGAGGTCGACCTTGGCGATGGCCGCGTCGAGGTCCGCGAGCGCGTGCGCGGCGTCGGCGCCGGAGTCCGCCGCCGCGGCCTCGACGAAGGCCCGGAGCTCCGCCTTCGAGAGGCTCTCGGAGCCGTCGACGTCGACGCGCTTGAAGATCGCGCGGACCGTGCGCTCGAGGGCCTCGGCCATGGCGCCGGACGCCTTGGAGCCCGTCCGGGCCAGGAGCTTGGAGAAGGCCGTCGAGGGCCGGCCCGTCTTCCGCGCGCCGGCGGCGAGGCCCCGGCGGAGCGCGACGTAGCGGCCCAACGCCCGCGGCGCGCGCTCCGCGACGACCTGCAGCGCGTCGCACGTCTCCGTCAATCCGAAGAACGCGCCGCAGACGTAGAGGGGCACGACGCGGTTCGGCGGCAGGACGTAGTGCGCCGCGGCGAAGGCGACGTTCGCCGCGAGGAGAGGCCCCGTCATCGTGGCGTCCTTCCAGAGGAGCACGCCCTTGGCGAAGTTGACGTCGCGGGCGACGCCCGCGCACTCGAGCTGCGCCTTGCCCAGCTGCTTGCCCGCGGCGCCGTTCGCCGCGGAGTTGAACGTCCGCAGCAGCATGCCCTTGAGCGGGCCCCTGATCTCGGGCTCCTTCTCCTTCTTCTTCTTCTTCGCGCGCTTCTTCACCGACGGCGCCTTGACGAGCTTGCCGAGGGACGAGAAGCCGGGGGAGACGCGGCCCTTGGCCGGCGACGCGTCCGGCGGCGCCTCCGGCGCGGGCTCGTCGCCGAACTCGAGCGCGGCCTCGCCGAGGTGCTTCTCGAGCTCGCGGAACTCGGCCATGTGGACGCCCTTGGGATTGCCCGTCGCGTGCTTCTTGAAGAGCTTCGCGACCTCCTTCTCCGTCGGCGGCGGCTGGCCCTTGCGCGCGGCGCAGACCGCGAGCGCCTTGGCGAGCTCGTCCGCGTCGATGGACCCGCTCCCGTCCTCGTCGATCTGCGCGAAGAGCGCCGCGAGCGCCTTCTCCTTGGCGTCCATGGCGCGCTTGAGCGTGTAGGTCCAGCAGAGGAAGACGGCGAAGAGCGCGTGCAAGAGCACGCCGTAGTCCGTGACGACGAGGCTCGCGGCGAGGCTCGCGAGGAAGGCGGCGGCGGACGTCTTCCGGTCCTTCCAGGCGACGGCGGCGAAGGCGCCGTTCGCCGCGGCCGCCGCGGGCGCCGCGGCCGCGCCGATGTCCATCGCGTGGTTGTAGAACGCGTTCGCGTGGAAGCGCGGCACGACCTTGGACGGCTTCGGGTCGAGCCAGAGCACGGACGCGGCCTCGCCGACGGCGTCGACGTCGTACTTGATCTTGAGCTTGACGCCGCCCGGCGCGCCGTCGGCGAAGGTGTACCACTGCGCCGCCGCGGGCTTGTTCGCCAGGCCGTCGAGGGGGACCTCGAACGCGCCCAGCAGGTCGTCGGCGCTGTCGTCGTCGTGGTCGTAGACGACGACCCGCAGCACGGCGCCGTAGCGCCACGACTCGAAGACGCAGCGCTCGTCCCACGTCGGGTTCAGGTCCTTCTTCACGATCTTCGTCGTGTACGACTCGCGCACGTCGTCGGGCCACTCGCGGCGCCGCTTCGAGAGGCCGTAGCCCGTGATCTCGAGCACGGCGTAGGGGTCCGACGATCCGCTGAAACTGTCGGCGACGGCGAGCTCCGCGGCCGCGATCACGTCCACGGACACGCGGCCGACGCGGAGCCGCCGCTGGCCCGCGCGGCCCGCGAAGGGCGACGCCGCGAAGCGCGCGAACGACGCGTCGGCGGAGTCGTAGGCGATGAAGGTGTTTTCCGGCTCGTTCGTGGGCGACGGCGCGCGCTCCGCTCGACTTGGAGTTTTGGGAGAGTTAGGGATCGTCTCGAACTTCGCCGGCGACCAGCGCCCTGGCGAAGACGGCATAATTAATAGCGGATATGACGGCCGGTTACGGCGGGGACGCGACGGCGAGAGGCGAGGCGCGGCGAGGCGCGTTGACGAGAGGCGGCAGCTCGACAAGATCGAACGAGCTGTGTGTTGTTTCCACGGTTCGATTCGGCGAGCGGGTTGCCAGCGCGAGTGGACGCCGGCCCACCGGTGTCGTTCGCGTGCTGCAGCCGCGCATGCGCCTGTCCTTCCTCGCGACGATGGCGCAGTTCGGCACGGTCGCCGCGCTCACAAAGTGCGTCGGCATCACCGGCGGCATCGCCATGGGCAAGAGCACCTGCACGACGTTCCTGCGGGACATCTACGGCGTGCCCGTGCACGACGCCGACGCGGCCGTGCACCGGCTCTACGCGTCCGGCGGCGCCGCGGTCGCCGCGATCCGCGACCGCTTCGGCGCGGGCGTCATCTCGGCCGAGGGCGCCGTCGACCGCGCGGCGCTGTCCGCGCTGCTCCAGGCGCTCGACGACGCGGAGCGCGGCGCGGCGTTTCAAGCGCTGGAGGCCATCGTGCACCCGCTCGTCGCCGCGGACCGGACGGCCTTCGTCGCCGACGCGCGCGCGGCGCGCGCGTGGCTCGTCGGCGTCGACATCCCGCTGCTCTTCGAGACGCTCGGCGACGGCGCCCGGGCGAGCGGCATCGACCACGTGCTCGCCGTGACCTGCGGCTCCGCCGCGGAGCAGCGGCGCCGCGCGCTCAAGCGGCCGGGCATGTCCGAGGGCAAGCTCGACGCGATCCTGGCGCGCCAGCTCGACGACGGCGACCGGCTGGCCCGCGCGGACAGCGTCGTCGACACGTCCTTCTGGGACAAGGCGCGCGCGCGCGGCGCGACGGCGAAGATCCTCGCCGCGCTCTGGTCCGGGCCGGCGGGGCCGCCGGGCGTCGCGACGGCCGTGTCCTTCGACCTCGACAACACGTTCTGGCCGACGCTGCCGCCGCTCATGAAGATCCGCCACGCGCGGCCCGAGCTCTGCGAGCAGTACCTGCCCAGGACCTTCGAAGCGCTCGCGCCGGACGTCGAGGCGAAGATGGACGCCTTCGAGGCCGCGCGGCCCAAGCTCGACGTCGAGGCCGAGCTGAAGCACGACATCACGGCGCGGCGCCGCGTCGCGTTCCGCGCGCTCGCGGCGCACCACGGCGACGCCGACGAGGACGCGGACGCGCTCGTCGCCGACTTCGTGCAGCGGCGCACGGACGCGACGGACGAGTTCCTCGAGGCCGACGCGCTGCCGGTCGTCGCCGCGCTGCGCGCGCGCGGGCTGCGCGTGGGCGCGCTGACCAACGGCAACGCGGGCCGCGCGGGCCGCCTCGGCGACGCGCTGGACTTTTGGCTCACGGCGTCGGACGTCGGCGCGTCGAAGCCGGCGACGCCGCCCTTCGTGGCCGCGTGCCACGCGGCGGGCTGCGCGCCGGAGGCCCTCGTCCACGTCGGCGACTCGCTCCACGACGACGTCCTGGGGGCGCTCGACTTCGGGTGCCGCGCCGTCCACGTCACGAAGCTCGCCGCGGAGGCCGACGAGCCGGAGCTGCTCGCGCGCCTCGCGGCCTACGGCGACGACCGCTTCCGCCGCGTCGCGACGCTCGCGGACGTCGAGGCGGCCATCGCCGACTGGCTCTAACGTACGTCTGATCCGCGTGTGTGTCGGGGTCGCCCCAAGATCGCCGACTGGCTCTCACTTAGGGTCCCCGATGGTCCGCGTGTGTGTCGGGTCGCGCGCTTCGGACGCGCGCGACCGTCATGGGGCGGACGACGTCGGTGGCCTAGTAGAACCTGCGCGGGCGAACGGCGGTGACGCGTCCTCGCCCTACGCGTATCGGTCCTCGCCGGAGTAGTACCGCGGCGTGAGCATCTTCGCGAGGTACTTTTGGTGGTACTCCTCGGCCTGCCAGAAGTCCTTGGCCGGCTCGACGGCCGTGTTCTTGACCCATTTCTTGCCGTCGGCGATGAGCGCGGCCTTCATGGACTCCGCGGCGTCCCGCTGCGCGTCGTCGTGGAAGAACACCGCTGATCGGTACTGGCGGCTCCCGACCATGGGCGTGTGCTCCTCCCAGAACTTGACCAGCAAATCCTCGAACGCGAGCGACTCGTCGAACTCGACGAGCATGGCCTCCGTGTGGTCGCCGATGCGCTGGTACGTCGGCTCGAAGTCGTCGCCGCCCGTGTAGCCCACGAGGGTCTTCTCGACGCCCGCCAGGGCGTCGAAGGAGCCCTGCGGGTGCCAGAATCAGCCCATGGCGAGCGTGCAGACGCGCGGCGACGTCGGCGCGTAGAGCGGGCACGGCGTCTTCAGCGCCGACGCGCCCGCCGCGAGGAGCAGCGCGACCTGCGGCGAATTCCTTTGGTACTCTTTCGATCGATGCATCTCTGCGCGCGATAGGGATGCGCTCTTTTGCGTCTTGATACTTCTTGCAGAGCTATGCGTCTCTGCGCAGGCTCTCCGATGCTGTTGTCCAGGGCGTTCTCGATTTCGGTTCTCTCACATTTTTTTCGCTTCTCGAACGATTCGGCAGCTTACCGGCGCTCTTGGGCGATGCATCGGCTCTCAGGAATGTGTTGGCGGACGCAGCGGTGTCGTACTCGAGCGGCCATCCTGCTTGACGTGGCTGATAAGCCTGCTGCAAGAAAATTTGTTGACGCTCGCTCCGAATGGAGGCCCTCTCTGCCCTCTCCGACTGCGTCTCCGCAGCGTTTGCGACGTCCAAGCCAGCGCAAGTCGCATCGATCATCATCGGCTCCTATGCGCTCTCGAAGGCGTCGCGCCTGCTGGGTCGCCACGGCGCCGCGGCCGTCGCGGCGCTCAAGCTGCTCCGCGGCGAGCCCCGGGCCGCCTGGGCCGCCGCGGCCGCGGTCGTCGAATTCGCGGGCTGGCTCTGGCCCGCAAGAACAACCTTCGACGAGAGGACGCGGCGCGAGTGGGCCGAGGCCACGCTCGCCGTCGCGCGCGGCGGCGCGGCCTACAACGTCGGCGCGGGCACGACCGTCGAGCGGGTCTCGCGCGACGGCGTCGTGCTGCGGACGGCGCTCGACGCGAGCCGGAGCAACTTCCTCGCGTCCATGCACGGCGGCGCCATCGCGTCCCTCGTCGACGTGGCCACGACCGTCGCGCTCGTCGGCCGCGGCGGCTTCCCCGGCGCGTCCGTGAGCCTCGACGCGACCTACCTCGCGGGCTGCGGCCCCGGCGACGCCGTCCTCGCGGAGGCGACGGTGCTCCGGGCCGGCCGCACGCTCGCCTTCACGGAGTGCGTGCTGCGGCGCGAGCGCGACGGCGCGGTCATGGCGCGCGCGTGCCACGTGAAGCACGTCGCCGCGCCGGCGATCGCCGCCGCCGCGCTCGCGCTCCGGCCGGCCGTCGCGACGGCCTGCCTCCGCCTGGCCCTGCGCCGCGGCCAGGTCGCCGGCCGCGACCTGTCGACAAAACCCGCGGCGTTCGAAAAGACGGCCGTCGAGCCGGACACGGGCCTCGGCCGCGACGACGCGGGCAAGCGCGCCTACTTCGCGCACTTCGGCGACGGCACGTACGCGTTCCAGGGCTGGGACCGCCACCTGGCCGGGGCGCTGACGCTCACGAAGCCCTACGTCGACGACGCCCACCCCGTCGAGTGGGGCATGGAGGTCACCAAGGCCCACGGCAACTCCTTCGGCGCGCTCCACGGCGGCTGCGCGGCGTCGCTCGTCGACGTCCTGGGCTCGGCCGTCGTCGCCATGGGCGACGCCTACGAGTGCGGCGTCGCCGTGGCGCTCGACGTCCACTACGCGGCGCCGGCGAAGGTCGGCGCGATCCTCCGGTGGACCGCGACGGCGGCGAAGCGCGGCGGCCGTTTGGTGACGGTCGACGTCAAGGCGCGGTGCGCGCGGACCGACAGGCTCGTCTGCTACGGCTCCGTGACGAAGAGCCTGCGGGGGCTGGCGAAGCAGGCGGCCAAGGCGGGGAACGCGTGAGGCGTGCTCGGAGGTAAGGTTATTTTTGGAGTCGATCGCCCGCGGACGCGCGCCGACGACGTCCGAGGCCGACGGCCGTGCCAGTTAGCCGCGGCACAGGGAGGAATCGAAGGGAGGGAGAACGGCGGGGAGAGGCGGCCATGCGACGGTCGAGCCTCGGTCGGCTCACACGAGGCGTCACACGTGGCCGGGCAGCGGACCCCGGGCAGAAAAACTTGCAAGTAACTAAGTTACTTAGTTGTGGAGCGCCTGAGTGACACCTCCCAGCTGTCGCTCTTCGTCGCTCGCACACGCCCCCTCCACCGCGCCATGCGACGCCTCCACACGCTCTGGGTCGCCGCGGTGGCCTGTGTGATCGTCGTGGCGCGCCCCGCGGTCGGGGCGAAGAAATGCAAAGACAAAAAGTGGCATGCGGCCAAATCCGAGAAACAAGACTGCGCCTGGGTCGCGGACAAGCCGGAGAAGCGGTGTAAGAAAGAAGACGAGGACGGAACGGCGGCGAAGAAGAAGTGTAAGGCGACGTGCTCGAAAAAATGCCAGGGCGTCGCCGCCGTCGTCGCCCTCAACGAGGACGACGCGTCGTGGCGCGCGAAGGGCAAGAAGAAGACGCGGGGCTGCGCCTGGGTCGCGAAGAAGAAGACGCCCAAGCGCTGCGCGACGGAGGGCGCCGTCGCGGCGTGCGCGACGACGTGCGCGCCCTTCGCGCTGGACACGTTTCGGTCGTGCGACGCCGTCGCCGGCGCGCGCGACGCGAAGTGGTTCGGCGAGTCGTCCGGCGGCGGGGGCTTCGAGGAGTTCGTCCTGCCCGACCGCCGCCGCCTCGACGAGGATGACTCGTCGCGCGAGCTCGAGCGCGTCGCCGAGAGCGAGTGCACCGTCTGGTCGTCGAGCGGCGGCTTCTTCTGGGACGAGGGCTTCGGCGGCGACGCGCTCGAGATGGACGGCGGCGCGTTCTCCGACGGCGCCATGGCCGTGGGCGCCCCCGAGAACGGCGCGCCGGCGCCGGCGCCCGCGCCCGCGCCGGGCGGCGACCGGGGCGACTTCTCGGGGACGAACACGCAGGAAGCCGGCGTCGAGGAGCCAGACGTCATCAAGACGGTCGGCGACTACGTCTACCGCATCTCCGCGCCCGTCGTCGGCGACGAGGACGCCTCCGGCCGGTCGCCCTGCGAGCGGCGGCTCTCCGTGCTCGACGACTCGGACGCCAGCGCGGGCCCGCGGCTCGTCGGGTCCGTGCCGTTCGGGGACCTCGTGACGGAGCCCGACGGCATGCTCGTCGACGGCGACGTGCTCCTCGTCTACGGGCGCACGTGGCTCGAGTACGTCGACGACGCCGACACCTTCTGGGGCGACTGGTCGGCTCCCTACTGGTGGTGGTGGGACCTCCGGCGCGCCGGCGCCGTCGTGCTCCTCTTCGACGTGTCGGACCCGACAACGCCCAAACTCCTCCGGCGCCAGATCCACGAGGGCTCGCCCGTCGCCGCGCGGCGCGTCGGCTCCACGTCCTACGTCGTCGTGTCGCGGACCCCGAGCTGGGGCGAGGCGCCCAGATCCGTCGTGCCGCTCTACCGCGACGAACGAATCGTCGGCGGCGAACTCCGCGACGGCGTCGCGTCCAAGAACGAGAGCGTCCACACAAACGCGGGCGAGGTCGGCCCCATGGTGCCCGTCTGCGCCTGCGACGAGCTCTACTTCGCGTCGGGCCTCGGCGACGACATCGGCGACTACACGACGGTGTTAGCGTTCACGCACGCGTCGCCGGAGGAGGCGCGGTCCGCGGAGCTGGCAGCGACTACCGTGGCCACGAAGAGCGACTCCGCCGTCTACGCGTCGACGACGGCGCTCTACCTCACGCAGGTGCGCTGGAACGGCTGGCAGACGGGCGACGCCGCGTACACGACCTTCGTGTCGAAATTCGCGCTCGACGGCATGGACGTGGCCTTTGAGACGCGCTTCAAGGCGCCGGGCCGCGTGCTCAACCAGTTCTCCATGTCCGAGGCCGACGGCCACTTCCGCGTCGCGACGACGACGCGGATCAACGGCGACGACTGGACCAGCGACGTCTCCAGCGGCGTCTACGTCTTCGACGCCGGCGGCGCGCCAGTGGGCGCCGTGGGCGGCCTAGCCCCCGGCGAGTCCATCAAGTCCGCGCGCTTCACGGCGACGCGGCTCTACCTCGTGACCTTCGTGGAGACGGACCCGCTCTTCGTCATCGCGCTCGACGACCCCGCGGAGCCCAGAGTCCTCGGGGAGCTCAAGGTGCCGGGCTACTCCGCGTACCTCCACCAGCTCAACGCGACGCACCTGATCGGCCTCGGCCGCGACACGGAGCTGACCAAGGAGGGCTGGGTCGTCGAGCGGGGGCTGCAGCTGTCGCTCTTCGACGTCTCCGACGAGCTCAAGCCCGAGCGCGACGGCGTGGCCATCATCGGCGACCGGGGCACGCAGTCGCCGGCGCTCGACGACCACCACGCGTTCCAGTGCTGGCCCGACGACAAGGTCGTCGCGTTCCCGCTCGCGAAGGCGGAGGACGACGACGACGACATCGACGTCTGGCGGCCCGCGCCCACGGTCTTCCAGGGGGTGGCGCTCTTCGGCGCCGCGGGCGCGGGCCTCGAGCTCCTCGCGGAGGTCACGCACCTCCCGGACGGCTACTTCGAGCCCGAGTGGGTCTGCAACTGGGGCTGCCCGGACGACGACGCCTACGTGCCCGACCTGCCCGACGACGACGACGCCGACTGGTGGTCCGAGTACGTCTACGAGGAGGGCTCGGGCTCGACCTACTCGGGCTCCTGGTCGAAGCGCGCCAAGACCGCGGCCCAGTCGGGCCTCGAGATCGACCGCGTCTTGCAGCGCGGCGACCACGTCTACACGTTCTCCGCGAACGCGGTCCTCAAGAGCTGCCCCCTGTCCCCCGACGGCTGCCCGGACGGCGAGGCCGTCGCGCAGATCGAGCTCAACGACGTCGACGCCTTCCCCGCCTTCGCCTGGGGCGGTCTCTAAGCGACGCGAGACACACACAAGCGCCGGGAGGGCCGCGCGTCCGGGGACGCCCCATTCGCGTCGTCGTTCGGCGTCAGACTCCGGGGCGCTCCGTCGGCGGACTGGCGGCGCGTACGCGGCGTATCGGTCGAATCCGCCGGGGCCGCCCAGTCGGCGCCGGGCGGACCGGCGGTGATGACCGTCGACGGTCGAATCCGCCGCGATCAATCGAATCCGCGCGCGAGCCTGTGGTTCGCCTCCAGCGCCTCCTCCGCGACGGCGTCGTCGGGGTCCGTCGTCGTCGGCGCCGTGATCTTCAGCCAGCCCATGAGATCCTCACCGATGTAGCCCAGGGCACCGGAGAACCCGCCGACGATGGCCGGGACGATCCACGAATGCGACATGCCGCGAAGCTGTGCTGCGAAGCTATGCTCAGGGCCGCATCGACCACCTCTCTTGCATCCCGAGGCGGCCACCGCCGACCCAAGAAACGAGCTCACCTTCGGGCAGCCTGTGCACCGTGTGTGCAACCCCGCTTCATCTTGAGGGACTGGCCAAGCGTGCAATGGGTCTGGCCAAGGCGCAGCCTTGACTCCCGCACGCCGCTGCCGCTGGCGCGCGCCGCCACTGTTCGCGATGCGCCCGTCGAACCGTCCCGCGTGGATGGACGAGCGGGCCTACGGCGAGAAGGTCGAGGCGGCGCGCAAGCGGCGGAAGCTCGAGGCGCCGCCGCCGCCGCCGCCGGCGCCGGCGCTGCCGCCGGTGAACACGTCCGCGGCGTCGCGCGCGGTCTACGTCGAGGGCTTCGTCGACGCGCGGGCGCGCCGGCCCAACCCCTACGTCGCCGGCGCGCGCGACGAGGGCGCGGACGTCGCGCTCCGGACTTTGGGCGCGCGCTTCGGCTTCGCGCGGCGCCTCGAGGTCGAGCCGCGGTCCGGCGACGTCGTCTGCGTCTTCGTCGAGCTCGACGCCGCCGAGGCCTGCGTCAAGGCGCTCCACGGCCGCGACGTCGGCGGCCGCCGGCTCTGCGCGGACTTTCTGCGGGAGCCGGGCGACGGCCCGCTCTTCGGCGACGACGGCGCGCCGGCGGCGGCGCCCCTGCGGCCGCGCACGGTGCTCGTCGGCAACGCCTTCGCGGGCGACGAGGGCGCGGACTTCGTCGCGCGCGTCGCGGACGCCGTCGCCGTCGAGTGCTCGAGGTTCGGGCCGGTCGCGCGCGCGGTCTGCGACGCCGAGGCCCGCGAGATCGCCGTCAACTTCGTCTCGAGCCTGAGCGCCGGCGAGTGCGTCGCGGCCATGCGCGGGCTCTCCTTCGACGGCCGCGTGCTCTCCTGCGAGCTCCGCGCGGGCGGCGTCGAGGCCGCGCCGCCGCCGCCCACGGCGCCGCTCCAGGACTTTTGGTGCCGCGACGACGCCCGGGCCGACGTCGACGCGGGGCTCCGGCCGCCGCGGAGCTACCGCGACCGGCCGCCGACGCCCGTGCCCGGCTCGCCCGCGTCCGATTCGCCCGCGCCCGCCTCGCCCGCCGGCGGCCCGCTCGCGTCGCTCGTGCCCTACGGGGACACGGACTCCGACGACGACGACGACGGTGATGTTGCGCCCGACTAAAAACTGGTTCTGTTCTGAGAACGCTGTGGCTTTGCTTCACGACAGCGTCCACTCAGCGTCCTGCCCGCTGCAAGGTGAACATTTCGGTGGACCTTTCCCCGAGCTTATGGTCCTCTCGTCCACGCTCTGAGACACCGCTTTGAGACCACGCGAAGCCGCCGTTCGCGCCGCGCTGCGATGTACGGCAGCGACGAGGAGGAGGACGAAGAGATCGTGGCGGCGAGCGCGTACCACGAGTCCGACGGCGGCGGCGACGACGACGACGACGACTCGGTCCAGATCATCGGCGCGAGCGCGCACCGCGACGAGTCCGACGGCGAGACGTCCGCCCGCGCGACGTCGGCGTTCCAGGCCTACCGCCACGCGCAGCGCGTCGCCGAGGAGGCGGAGCGCGACGCGCGGTTCGATTCGGACGGCGACGGCGACGACGCCGGCGACGATTACGACGAAGAAGACGCGGACCGCGACGGCGAGGCCGAAGACGAGGACCGCCGCCGCGCGTCCTACTACTCGTCGGAGGCCGAGTTCGACGTCGACGAGCGCGAGTACGAGAGCGTCGAGGCGCTGAAGCGGAGCGCGCTGGGCCGCCGCTACCGCGGGCCCCGCGACGACGACGAGGACGACGAGGAAGAGGAGGAGCACGAGGAGGCGGCGGCGTCGCGGGCGCTCGCGGTCGTCCGCGAGGAGCTGACGTGCCCCGTGTGCGTCGAGGTGTTCCGCGACCCGATCGCGCTGCGCTGCGGCCACGCGCTCTGCCGGTCCTGCTGCCGGAGCCTGCTGGTGGGCAGCTACCCGCGGCGCGCGGTCTGCCCCATCTGCCGGCGCAAGTTCCGCGCGCGCGAGGACGAGGAGGCGCCGACGTGCGTCGCGCTCGGCAACGCCGCGCGCGCCGTGATGACGAGGGAGGAGCGCGACGACGCGTTGAGGGCGGAGCGCGACGAGGCCGGCCGCGGCGCCGTCGACGACGGCGGCGTGGGCCGCGCGCTCGTCGCCGCGAGCGCGGCGCCGCCGCCGCTGGGCTGGGCGCGGGTCCCGGGCTTCGGCCGGCGGGTCGTCGTGGCGACGCGGAACGTGCGGCGCGAGGGCCGCGACGCGGAGCTCGACGGCGGCATGCGCGTCTGCCTCGGCGCGCGGCTCTCGGCGGACGCGCTGGACGCGGCCCTCGAGGCGCCGACGCCCCTCGAGCTGTCCGTCGCCGTGCTGCGGATGGAGGACGACGAGGACGCGGACGGCGGCTTCCCCTGGGTGCTGCGGACCGAGGAGGACGACGTGCTCGTCGCCGACGACCACGGCGCGCGCGACGTGAGCATCGCCGTCGGCTTCCGCGAGCCCGCGGCCGCCGCGCTCGAGCGCGGCGAGTGCGCCTTCCCGGGCGTCGACGTGCGGCCGGGCGACGGCGACGACGACCCGGAGTGGGTCGTGCTCGAAATCTGCGACGAGGACGCGGGCCTCGAGCTCCGCATCGCCGTCAAGCGCACGCTCGACGACTTCGACGAGGACGACGACGAGTCCGACGCGTCGGACGACGACGAGGACCGCTACGACGAGGACGACGGCTTCATCGTCATGGACGACGAGGACCACGGCGACGTGAGCGGCGACGACGACCACGGCGACGTGAGCGGCGACGACGAGGACCAGGGCGACGTGAGCGGCGACGACGACGACCAGGGGGAGTTTAGCGACGACGCCCCGGGCGTCGACGACTTCGACGACGACCAGGACGACGACGACGGCGCGCCGAGCGCGAAGCGCGCGAAGCAGGCCTAACCTAGCTTATCTGGACGAGCGTGACGGACGGCACGCGCACTTTCCAGGTGAGCGTCGCGTGCGTGCCGTTGAGCCGCGAGACGGTCCCCGGGAAGGGGCTCGTCCTGAGGGAGTCGTCCTGGAGTGCGACGTAGCTCGAGACGTTCGCTTTGATCATCGCCATCCCCTGGTCGTTGGCCATGTGCTTGAGCTTGTAGGTGTGCCCGTCGGTCCGCGCGAGGCCGCCCATCGCGTTGAGGTCGGCCCATATTTTGTCGTACACGGAATTGCCCGAGTGGAGGCAGTAGTACGATGAAACGGCACCGGTCGCGGGCACGACGAGCGTCGCGTCGACGGCCTCGTCGCCCACGTAGACCGTGGGGTCGTAGGCGGTGACCAGGACCGAGAGCCCCGCGGACGTCGTCGTCGCGACGCCGGCGACCGACGTCGCGTTGCGGCTCGCCTTCGCGTCCTTGAGCTCCATGGGCATGGACGAGTCGAGGAACGTCGCGGGCCGCGCGTCCGCGGCGCCGTCCTCGAAGAGCAGCTCCGCGAAGGCCATGCCCACGGTCCATCCGTACAGGAGCGTGGCGTCCTCGACGTCGCGTCCCACGCGGTCCAGTGGTAGAGCTTGTCGTAGGAGAGCATCAACCCGACGATCCAGGCGCTCGCCGTGAAGGCGGCCCCGAAGGCGCCGGGCTCGGGGCTGGCCTCGGAGCTGCGCGGCGGCTGCAGCGTGCCGAATTCCGCCGCGTGGAGCGCCGGCGGCGTCGAAAAATTCCCGAAGGCGGCGTCGCGCTCGTTCTTGAGCCAGGCCATGGCCCGGTGCGCGCTCTCCGTCGAATAGCCGTTGGCGCCGCTCGCGTAATAACTCAAGGCCATGACCTGGCCGTCCGTCGCGGCGGTATGTTCCGCGACGAGCTTCGCGAAGGTGGCGTTCATGCCGTTCGGCATGTTCCCGGGTCCGACGCGCGCGCCGCCGAGCGTTTTGCGCACGCCCGCGACGACGGCGTCGTAGACCTCCGCGTACGCGTCGAACCTAAGTTGCGAGATTGTCGGAGGATCGCGCCAGCGTTCTCCGGACGCCGCGTCGAACCCGGCAGTCCAGTGGCCGCCGTAGTTCGGCTCCGTGCCGACGCGATAGTACCACCGCTTCGCCTCGTCGCCGTAGCGCGCCAGGATCGCCTCGAAGATCTCGTCGAGGAATTCGGAGTACGATTTCATGTCCCGCGGCGCGTCGCCGTTGCCGTAGAACGACTTCTTCGTCGTGTTCGAGAAGCACCACGGCGTGTTGTCCAGGACGACGATGGGCGTGAGGCACGCGTCGACGACGGCGTCGAGCCGCTCGTATAAAAGTGAAGCGTTCGTGAGCCCGTCGCAGGCGCCCTGCGCGAGGTCCTTCTTCTCGCTCCCCTCGTCGTCCTTCCAGCCGCCCAGCAATCGCACGACGGCGATGGCCGACGTCAGGAGCGCCGTCTTCTCGCACTTCGACGTCCACGGCCGCGGCAGGGACTTGGCGACGTGCGAGTTTGCCTTGATCAGCTCCATGCCGTCGTTGGAAGGTCGAGGCGACACGTCCCACCACCGCGACGCGTTCCGGGCCGGCGCGGGCCCGACGCTCAGCGTGACGCTTCGCGCCGTCGCGCCCGCGGCGACGAGGAGCACGAGCGAGAAGATCACACGCAGAGCCTCGGAGCGCACCATCGGGCTACCGAGAACCATCGGGCAGCCGAGAAGTTGTAGTTGAAGAGTTATTGAAGCGCGCGGGGCAGCCTATGTTTGAACGACTTCGACGCAGCCCCCGCAGCCACCCTTGATCAAAGCGCCATGGCGCTCTTCGGCGCGCAGACGCCGCGCGAGATCCAGGCGCTGCCGCCGCAGTCGCTGGAGCTCGTGGTCACGGACGACGACGCCAGCGCGATCGCCGCCGTCAAGGCGCTCATCCCCGGCACGGCGGCCGTCGACAACTTCGTCGTCCAGTTCGCCAACGGCTCGACGCAGCGCTACGTCAAGTGGGGCGCATTCACGGAGGCCGAGCACGCCTTCGTGCGCGTCTTCCGCGAGCCGGCCGCGCCGCGGCTCCGCTTCGAGGTCCGCTGCGACGCGGGCGCCGCGCTCGGCCCCGCGTGCCTCGGCCGCTTCGCCAACGGCCAGCTCGAGGCCTGGCTCGTCTACCACGGGCCGCTCAAGGCGCCCTTCCCGCCCGCGGCGCCCTGGGCCGACTCCGTCGCGGCGAAATTCGCGGCGTTCCACGCGTACCGCCCGCCGCTGCACCTCCTCGACGTCGCCAAGTCGCAGCCCGGCTGCTGGCCCCGGCTCGTCGACCTCTTCGCCACAGCGCGGGCGCCGGAGACGGCGCGCGCCGTCGCCCGGCGCTGGGACGGCGCGGCCGCGCTGATCGCGGGCCTCGACCTCGACAGCGACGAGCTCGACCGGCGCCTCTTCACGCTCCGGCGCCGCGCGCCGCCGGGCGCGCGCGTCGCCTTCTGCCACAACGACGCCGCGAAGCGCGTCCTCCTCCGCGGCGACGACCTCGACGCGGCGTTCTGCGGCCTCGAGCGCGCGGGCCCGAACTACGCGGCGCTCGACCTGGCCCACTACGCCAACGCCGACGCGGCGAAGCCGCCGGGCCTCGACGACCGCCGCGCCTTCCTCGAGGCCTACCTCGCCGCCCTCCACGGCCGCCGGCCGGCGCTCGGCGACGTCAGCGCGCTCCTCAGCGACGTCTGCTTCTTCACGGTCGTCGACAACTACCTCCGCGGCTTCGCGGCCCTCGCCGCGGCCGCGTCCGGACCGGCCCACGAGGCCGCGGGCCTCGTCCTCGAGGCCCAGGCGCGGCTCCAGCACGCGCGCGCGCAGCAGTACGTCCTCGTCTGGTAGACGTTGGCGTAGAAGAGTCGCAACGTTGCCGTGAAAAGTTGGGCGCGATGTACCTGTAAAAGAGCGGGGGCTGCCCGCGCCGCGTCCCGACCATGGACCGCATGAGCCCGGCGCAGCTGGCGACGTACCGCTACACCGTGGTCTGCTGCGGGGGCCTGTCGCTCCTCCTGACGACGGTGACCCTGGGCCAGATCGCGCGCAAGGGGGGCAACGTCTGCTGGCTCGTCGTGTCGCCCCTGGCCCCGCTGGTGCCCTCGGCGAAGCGGCGCGCGGAGCAGGCCGAGCGGCGCCTGCCCATCTACCTCCGCCTCAACGCCTTCACGTCGCTGAGCTACTGGCTCCTCAGCCTCACGGTCGTCGCGCACGTGCCCCTGAGCCGGCACCACGACAAGGTCTGCAACCCGACGGCCGTGCTCCTGGCCGGGTCGCTGCTGACGACGATCATCTTCAGCGGCTTCGTCGCGCCGCGGCTCACGCTCCTCATCGTCCACCGGCGGCGGCCGTTGGGCGACGTCGCGAAGCGGCTGCGCCGCGCGGCGACGGTGCTGCCGCCGCTGTGCTACGCGGCGTGCGCGGTGGCGCTGGGGCTGCGGTCGCGGCATCTGCACGTCTGCGTGGACCTGCCGCGGACGCTCGTCTACTTCCAGGTGCCCCTCGTGCTGCTCTGGGCCCTGGCGTTCGCGCACGGAGGCTACGCGGGCGCGCTCGTGTCGCGCGCCGCCGCGCGGCACGCGGCGCACGCGGCGGGCACGGACGAGGAGCGCGGGCCCGCGGGCGAGAGCGGGCTGGGCGCCATGTCGACGACGTCGACGTACCGCCAGTTCCTCTTCGGGCGCCTCTTCCTCGCGACGTGGATCTTCTACGTGTCGAGCTCGATCTGGTGGGCGTTCACGCGCGGCCGCGTGCTGTCGCCCATGCTGCCGCCCTTCTGGATGACGCTGGCCAACTCCGCCATCCTATCGTTGGCCGGGTCCTTCCACTGCATGCTCACGGTGGCGTCCGACGCCTTCCTGGAGCGGGGGCGCTTCCGCGCGGGCCGGCTCTCCGCGGCGTCCGACGAAGCCGCGGCGGAGCTGCGGAATTCGCTGCGCCGCGCGGCGTCGAGCGTGCGCTGGAGCCGCGACGGCCAGGACATGTCGACGGCGTCCCTCGTCGCGTCGACGCCGGGCCTCAGCGAGGCGTCGTCGGTGGACGGCTTCGCGTTCTCCGCGGGGCGCGGCGCCGAGGCCGTCACGGACCTGGACCTCTTCATGCGCCGCGCGCTGCCGGGCGGCGACGCGCCCGCGGCGCCCGTCTTGGAGCGGTCCCTCGTCGCGACGACGATGAACTGCGCCGAGGCGAAGACGCTCCGGGAGCTGCTGGTCGGCGAGCCGGCCGAGGAGAAGTCCGTCCGCGCGGCGGCCGCGCCGGGTCTGGACCTCGGCGACGTCGCGGGCGCGCTGGGCAACGCGGCGTCGTCCGTCGTCTCGGCGTCGCTGTCCGGCGCGACGTCCGTCGTCGAGAAGGCGGGGTTACGGCCCCGGGCGAAGACGCACGGGTCCCAGCGCTACGTCGCGGACGCGGAGACCCTGGCCGCGCTGAAGCGCTGGCTCCCGCGGGGCCGCGACGTCTACGCCGTCGCCGTCCAGGAGTGCATGTGCTGGGACGAGCTCCGGTGCGGCGTCGTCCAGGCGCTCAACGACGGCCCCGACGAGGGCGACGGCGTCGGCGACGGCGACGAGCCGGGCAAGGAGCGGGCCCGGAGCGCGTCGTCGTCGGGCGGCCGCGCGCCGCTACCGGAAACGCCGGGCCCCTACGTGCAGCTCGCCTTCACGTCCATCGGGTCGCGGCGCATCAAGGGCCACATCGGCGTCGCGGTCTTCGCGCGGCGCGCGGACGTCGAGGGCGGCTACGTGCGCCTCGGCGACGACCGGCTCGCGGAGGCGCCGCCGGACGACAAGTTCCACGACGACTGCGCGGCCTGCGAGCGCGCGGCGGCCCACGTGCCCCTGGGGACGAACCTGGGCGTCGTCGGGCGGTCGGCGAACAAGGGCTGCGCGGGGCTGCGCGTCCGCGTCGGCGACGCGCACTGCGCGTTCCTCTGCGCGCACCTCCCCGCGGACGCGAGCGGCCACGCGCGCCGCGAGCTCCGCAACGCGTGCGCGGGCGCGTCCCTCAAGTCCGCCGGCGAGCAGATGGGCTTCATGATCGACGGCGGCTTCACCTACGCCGGGGCGCACCTCGCGGCGTGCACGCACGCGTTCTTCCTCGGGGACCTGAACTACCGGTCCGTGCCGCCGTCCCTCGAGCACGCGCGGAGGAACACGCTCGGCCGCGTCGCCGAGGCGCTCGCCGCCGAGGCGTCCGGGGATCGGGACGGTGCGGAGCGGGCCTGGGACCGGGCGGTTATCAACGACGAGCTCGGCCGCGAGCGGCGCGCGGGCCGCGTCTTCGCGAGCTTTGACGAGCCGCCGCTGAGGTTCGCGCCGACGTTCCGGCGGAAGATGGGGCCCGTGGGCGTCGTCGACGCGTCGGCGGCGCCCGGGGCCGACGCGCTGTGCGAGGCGTACACGCTCTTCAAGGACGAGTCGAAGCCGGGCAAGGACGGGGCCCGCGAGCCCGCGACGCTCGAGTCCGCGCTGGCGCGCGCGCGGCAGCGCCTCTCGACGCACCCGCCGGACCACCCGAACGCGCTGGCGGACGCCGCCGCGGCGGCGGCGGCCGTCGCGGGGCTCCGGTCGCCGTCCTGGACGGACCGCGTGCTCGTCCACAGCCTGCCGCGCGCGAAGGCGGATCTCGACGTCGGCGCGTACGACTCCGTCGAGCTCCCGGGCCGCAGCGACCACCACCCCGTGCGCCTCGCCTGCGTCTTGAGGGCGGACCCGGCGCGCGTCGACCTGCTGGAGAAGGCGGCGCAGGACCGCTGCGACGCCGTCGACGTCACGGTCGCGCTCGACAATTTACGGGTCGAGGGGTTCTCGTCGCTGTCGTCGTTCGACAAGCTCATCGACGACCTCACGTCCGACGGCACGCCGACCTTCTGCACGTCGGACACGCCGCTCCCGGGCGGCGCGTCGCCGCCCTTTGGGAGCCACAGCGGCGCGAGCTCGGCGCTGAGTAGCCTCGGCGAGACGGAGCAGCGGTCCGTGAAGCAGCTCGTCGCGGTCGACGGCGGCAAGGACGACATCGACCGCGCGTCCCTCTTCTTCCCGCTGCCCGTGGAGGACGTCCACGCGGCGCGGCGCCACGAGGCGGCCGTCTCCGCGGCCCTCGAGCAGCGCGACCTCTTCGGCGACGGCGAATCCACGGCGTTCGCGGACCGGAAGCGGGCCGAGGGCGACGCCGCGCGCGAGCCCTGGGACCGGCGCGCGGTCAAGCTCCGCGCGGACCGCGTGCCCTGCCGGCTGGACGGCGACGACGTGCGCATCTTCCCGCGCCACTGCCTCGTGTCCCTCGACACGCGCGAGGGCGGCGGCGGCGACGACGGCGCGGGGCCGGGCGACCACCGCTGCTGCGCCTTCGCGCTCGTGCCCCTGCCGGAGGGCCCGCCGCCCTGCGAGGCCGACTTCCGCGCGCCCCTGAGCCTCAGCGGCCACGCGCGGGGCACGCTCGTCGGCCGCGTGTCCCTCTCGCGGCCGCGCGGCCGGAGCCGGTCCCAGCCGGGCAAGCCGGGCGCGCGCGAGCGGCCGAGCGGCCTCGGCCTCTCCGGCACGAAGTCGACGCGCTTCGTCCTCGCGCCCCCGCCGACCTCCGCGCGCGCGGCCAAGCCCGAGTAAAGCTTGTACTGCTCTCGGGATTCGGCTTCCCCGGACGGCACTTCGGACGGCTCGTTGCCCTTCAATGAATTCAACAGCTGAAAAGGAGCTTATGGAGTCGTGATTTTAAAAGCTCCGCAACCACCAATGTCAACCACTGCGAAGCCGGCCGTCGTGCTCGAGATCGGGTCCAGATACGTGCGCGCGGGCTTCGCCGGCGAGGCGGCACCGCGCTGCGTCTGCGACTCGCCGCTGGGCGCCCTGGGCGACGCCGCGAGCCTCGGCCGCGACGCCTGGCGCGGCGCGCTCGACGCGTGCCTCGGCGACGTCTTCGCGCGGGGCCTCCTCGGCCCGCGGGGCGTCGCGCTGCTCCTCGAGAACCCGACGGCGCCGCGCGAGCTCCGCGAGGCGCTCGTCGACGGCGTTTTCCTCGCGGGCGCGCGGTCCGTCGCGTTCTGCCCCGGCCTGGCGGCGGCGGCGGCGAGCCAGACGGCGCTCGTGGTGGACGTGGGCGCGCGCGAGAGCCGGGCCGTCGCCGTCGTCCGCGGGCGCCTCCTCGCGCACACGCTCGTCGTCGCGCGCGTCGGCGCGGACGCCGTCGCGGCGCGGCTCGGCGACCTGGGCGCGACGGGCGCGGCGGCGGCCCGCGCGGATCTGGCCGCGCGCGCCTGCTTCGCGCGGCGCCGAAACGGCGCGGACGCGCCGGGCCCGGCGCTCGCCTTCCGCGACGGCGCGGGCGCGGCGCCCTGGGCCGCGCGGCGGGCGGCCGCGGACGCGCTCTTCGACGCGGACGCGGCATCGGAGGAGGCCGGCCTCGGCGCCCTGGTGCTGGACTGCCTCGGCCGCGCGGCCCTCGAGCTGCGCGCGCCCCTCGCGGCGAACGTGCTGCCCGTCGGCGGCGGCGCGGCGCTGCCGGGCTTCGACGCGCGGTTGCTCGACGAGCTCCGCGCGCTCGACGGGCGCCTCGACTTCGCCGTCGCCTACTCGCCCTTCCCGCGCTGCGACGCGGCCTGGGTCGGCGGCTCGCTCCTCGCCGCGGCCGCGGCGCCCGGCGCCCTGCCGGGCTTGTCCGCCGCGGATCTCGACGCGGCGGGGCTCCCCGACGTCTTCGCCGTCGCCGGGACCGGCGCCGTCGTCGCGACGTAACGTGACCCTACTTTAGGTTCGGGAAGGCGTAGTCGTAGCCGAGCTCGGCCTCGAGCGCGGCGTCGACGGCGGTCTGGATGTGCGCGAGGACTTTTTGGTCAAACGTCGGCGCGAGGCCGTACCGCTCGAACGTCTCCTTTTGGATCATGCCCCGGCGGTGCTCGAACTGGGCCTCCGTGAACCGGGGCCAGATGCCCGCCGTGAGCTTGACGTAGGCCGAGTGGCTCGCCATGGCCTTCGCGTCGACCTGCGAGCGGCTCGTCGTCCCCCGCATCCCTTCGGGGAACCGCGCGCTCGGCACGAGGAGCCCCGCGTCGAAGAGCTTCTGGAAAATCGGCGCGAAGCCCATGCCGCCGTCGGCGGACAGGTCCTCGTGCCGCACCCAGAGCCAGTCGCTCGCCGCCAACTCGCGGCCGCGCGCGCCCGCGGCGGCGCGGTAGCTCCGGACCCAGCGGCTCCGGTGCTCGAGGAGGTCGCGCGGGTAGGTGCCGTCCGTCTGCTTGTAGTGCGCGAAGCCCCTGCAGCTCGGCTTGACGCCGGGACCGGCCCAGGACTTGGACCCGTCGGGCGGCGGGCCCCACTCGGTCGAGATGAACGCGTAGAACGTCGGGAGGTCGCAGTGGTGGCCGCAGTGGACGGGGTACCGCCACATCGACAAAAGCCAGTCGACGGCGTTCCGCGTGATGACGACGTGCAGCGTCGAACCCCCGCCGAAGCGATGGGAGCGCGGCTCCGCCATGTTGTGCTTGGAGCCCGTTTCGCACGCGCCGCACGTGTTCGCGTGGCAGAGCTTCTCGAAGTAGTTCGTCCCGCTGTTGCGCTCGCCGTGGAGCTGGAGGCCTTTCCCGCCGATTCCGCGCCTTCCGTGGCGCATCATCATGAAGCGGTGATCGAAGCGGTCGCGGTGCCCGTCGTCGGAGCCCCCGTTCTTACACCTCTCCATGACTTCTTCGAAACTTGGCATGTCTTCGCGGCCTCGAGGGCGCTGCCGCGCCAACCGTTCGTCGACCTCGCGTCCGAGCGGATGCCGCTGCGCCACGACCACCGACAACGCGACGAGCAGCCGGGTGAACATTGTGGCGAGTCGTCGCGTTCAAGAGTATGTTCATATATGTTCATATGTTCAAGAGGGGCCGCTAATCTCGGCTCACCTCGGCGAGCGCTGCGTGGCGTCGTGCTGGGATGTTGACGATCCTAATCCGTCGAAGTCGATCGAGGCAGCCCCGCATGGTCCACTAGTTTCTCGAGTCCTGGCAACCATGGCGGGCAAGGAGGTCATGAGCTTCTCGACGACGATGCCCATCGAGCGGCCGGAGAAGGTCGAGCCCGACGACGACGACCTGGAGTACACCGTCTCGGAGGCGCCGGCGCGGCCCGCGGCGCCGCGGCGGCCGCGCGCGAAGCTCGCCGACGAGGACCTGGAGTACTGCGGCTACGAGCTCTGCAGCAAGGTCGCGCGCGTGCGCTGCTCGAAGTGCAAGGTCGTCGCCTACTGCTCGGCCCGGTGCCAGCGGCTCGCGTGGGTCAAGGGGCACCGCGAGGCGTGCGGCCGGGCGCCGCCGAAGCTGCTGCCCCCGGACCCGGACCCCGACGACGGCGCCGCGGAGCCGGAGAGCGGCGCCTTCGACCTGAGCCCGCGGCGGACGTCGCGCCACTTCCTCAAGTTCCACGACAACGACAAGCTCGCGGGCCTGCCGAAGCTCTTCCTTTCCGACCCGACGGCCTTCGAGCCCTGCCGCGAGCCCGGGGAGCCGTCGGACTTCCTGCGCTGGGGCCTGCCGAGCCGCGAGCTCGAGGTCACCCAGGACTGGATGATGCGCAAGCTGCAGACGAACTTTTCCTTGTACGCCGACGGCGACACGCCCGAGATCCAGTTCGTGAAGAAGCTCGCGGCGAGGAAGGAGAAGGCGCTGGCCGCGGGGTTGAGGGACGCGCGGACGCGCTTCGACGCCGTCTACACGATCCGCGTCGCCGTGCGCGTCGTGCCGACGCCGTGGCGGCGGCTCCGCGTGAGGGGTGGGTGCACGCTCGAGGAGCTCCACGAGGTCCTGGGCGCAGCGCTGGGCTGGAGCCGGCGGCGCCACGGCTACTACTTCACGGACCCGACGGACGGCGCGCTCTTCGGGCCGGGCGACAGCTCCGGCTTCGACGACTTCAAGCACGTCGACGCGCACGGGTTCTACCACCTCGACGCGGCGCGGACGCGGCTCTGCGAGCTCGTCAAGACGACGGGCCAGCGCCTGCGCTACCTCTACGACCTCGACTGCGCCTGGGACCACGAGCTCGTGCTCGACGAGCTCTTCTGCGTGTCCGGCGAGAAGCCCGAGGACGCGGCCTACGACGTGCCCGACGTGCTCGGCGGCGAAAACGCGTGCCCGCCCGAGGACGGCGCGGGCATCCCCGACGACCCCATGGCCGAGCACACGCCGGGGCGCAGGAAGGACGGCGGCAAGGGCACCGCGGACTACGCCGCGTTCCTCCGGAGCTACCACCCGGGCGGCGCGCCCGGCGGCCGGAACCGAGAGAAGATGCTCGAGATCCTCGAGGACATGCGCGACGCGGCGAACTGGGACGACGACGCCGTCCGCGAGCCCACGGCCTTCAAGCTCGCGCGCGCGCGCGACCGCCTCTTCCGCCGCCTCGGGAAGACGCCCAAGGTGCCGAACCCGGGCGAGGACGAGCCGAGGGATCCCGCCAAGGAGGCCAAGGACCCGAAGAAGCGGAACCCGCTCGACGACGAGCGCTTCTACGAGCGGCGCGTCTGCCCCGAGCCCGCGAAACTCGACGCCGCGTCCGTCGAGGAGGGCGACGCGATCGCCGGGCCGCCGCCGCCGCCGCCCGAGGTCTGCCCGGAGCCCGAGCCCATCGACCCGGACGCGCCGCGGTGCCTCAACTGCGGCGCCTACCGCCGCGCGGACGGCTCGCGGCTCAAGCGCTGCTCGGGCTGCCAGGAGGCCCACTTCTGCGGCTCCTTCTGCCAGAAGGCGGCCTGGATCCACGGCCACCGCTACGAGTGCGCCGCGGGCAAGCCCCGGCCGCCCAAGGTCTGGACCCAGGACGACTACATCGCGCACTTCGGCGACACGTGCCGCCGCCCGGCGACGCGCGCGGTCGTCGGCCTCGCGCTCGCGACCTACGTCTACTTCCGCTTCTTTTAAAATTCGACCGTGCTCCACTCGCGGACCTTGGAGGACGTCACGATGCCGTTGGCGACGTAGGGGTCCGCCTCCGCGAAGCCGTTCGCCGCGGCCTCGGTGCTGAAGACGATGACCGCGCCGTCGACGGGGTCCGCGAAGGCGCCGCCCAGGAGGCAGTCGCCGCGGTCGACGTACTCTTTGACGAGCGCGATGTGGCCGGCGCGGTGCGGCTGGCGCTTCTCGAGGACGTCGGGCACGTAGTCGTAGAAGAGCAGCCAGCGCGGCACGAGCGTCGGCGCGGCGCTCAGGGACCGCGTCGCCGCTGGCCGCAGCGACCGGCGGAGCAACGCGGCGGCGAGCATGAGTGGCGCGGCCTCTCGAACGCGAGCGTGGCTGCGCGCGCGGCTGCTGCGCGCTGGCGTCGAAGGCGTCGAGGATGAGCTCGGCGCTCTCACGAGTCTTCAACGGCTGCGCGCGCGGCTGCTGCGCGTTGGTGTCGACGGCGCCGCTCTCACCTCAAAAGTTCAACCCGAGAGCCCTCCGCAAGTTGCCGCAAGTTGAACCTTCAACATGCCTCAAATCGCCGGTGAAAGAGAGACAGGTGCAGGCCCGGTTACGCGCGCCCCTTGGCCTCGACAACGGCGGGGTGCGCCGAGCTCGTGCGCGGGCCGGTCCTTCGCGCCGGCCGCGCGGGATCGTCCGTCGCGCGCTAGTCCTCGTCCGTCTCGTCCTCCTCGGCCTCCTTGAGCCAGGTGATGAAGGGTTCGGCGAAGGCGAGGAGCTTGGCGCGGCTCTCGACGTCGCAGGCGTCGGGGACGTGGATCGCCGCGTCCGGCGGCGCGGCGCCCGCGTCGTGCCACGCGACGAGCGCGTCTTCCTCGAGGACGTCGCTGTCGTAGAGCTGCTTGAGGACGAGGGCGAACTTGGGCGCGAGGGCCGGCGAAGAGACGAGGGCGAACTTCTCGAGGCCGCCGAGGAGCGACGGCGCGCCCGCGTCCTTGACGAACGCGCGGAGCAGGTCCGCCTTGCCGTCGAGCTGCTCGAGGAGGCCGTCGTCGAAGGCCGCGGCGGCGAGGATGAAGCCGCGCTCGCTGCGGGGCAGGGCGCAGAAGGTCTGGACCGCGCGGAGCTCCGAGACGACCTCGGAGGGCTGCTTGCCGCCCGCGATGTAGTCGCGGATGCCCTTGACGGCCGACTCCATCGCGCCCGACTCGTCGTCGTCGTCGTCGTCGTCGTCGTCGTCGTCGTCGTCGGAGCCGCCGCCGCCGGCCTCCTTGGCCGCCTTCTCCGCGGCCTTCTTGGCCTTCTTCTCGGCCTTGCGCTTCGCCTTCTCCTCGTCGGTCTCGTTCTCCTTGGCCGCCTTCTTCGCCTTCTTCTCGGCCTTCTTGCGCGCCTTCTCCTCGTCGTCGCCGTCGTCGTCGTCCTTCTTGTCCTTCTTGTCCTTCTTCTTGTCCTTCTTGTCCTTGGACTTGTCCTTGGCCTTCTTGTCGAGCTTGTGCTGCTTGAGGATGAACGTGCAGAGCTTGTGCTGCATGTCGACGGCCTCGCGCGCGCCGCACGCGACGCACTGGTGGTAGATGATCTCGTGCTTGATCTTGTAGGACGTCTCCGGGAGCTTGCAGGACGGGCAGAGCACGAACTTCTCGATGTAGATGCTCAGCTTGTCCTGGAGGACCTTGGTCTCGTGCGCGCCGTTGACGATCGAGCGCTCCGTGTCGTCGTTCCACGTCGTCTGCGCGCCGAGCTCGCAGCCGAAGAACTTCGTGACCTCGCCCGGGGGGCGGTGGAGCGTCTGCGCCACGAGGGTCATGTTCGGGATCACCGTCTTAATCCCGTTGCCCCGGCCCTCGACCTGCCATTGCGGTTTCTCCGGCGTTCCGCGCGCGCGCGCGCGGGGCGCCCCGGGGGCGGTGCGCGCGTCTTCGCGGACGCGGCGCGGCGCCTTGCCGATGATGCGATGCATCTTGTAGCGGTATTCTGGGTCCTCGATGGGTTCCAAACCAGCGATGTTCATAATGGCAGCCATCTCGAGAGTGTTCCAGCGTGCGCGCCAGAGCTTCCACCGTGTCCTGCGATCGCGGGGCGTCGGCGGCGATGCGCGCGAGGGGCGGCGCGGGCGGACGGACCTGGTGTACGGGGGTTAGCATATACAGGTTTGAAGACGTCTCTCGCGAGTTCCACAGACGGGAGCTCAGCTGATCGATGCGCTCGCCGGAGACGAGTTGAGGAGCCGCGGCAAACGTCAACGCGCCGATTTGCAGCACGGCATCGAATATCCAAGTTTCGGAGCCTTCTCGTCGAGCAAAGCCCGACGATGACCTCCTACGGGGCCGTCGCGTCGCGCGGCGACGCCGCCAACGACCCGCGCAGGCGGGAGGCGGCCTACGGCTGGACCCTCGGCGGTCTCCTCCTGTGCTCGGCCGTCGGCTTCGTCGCCCAGCGGGGCAGCCCGGCGGCGGCGCCGGCGGCGGCCCTGCGCGCCGCCGCGCCGCAGGAAAAACCAAGGAGCGACGGCGCGACGCAGCCCCACCTGCTCATCGCCGTCGTCGACGACATGGGCTACGGCGACGCGCCCTGGAACAGCGTCGACTTCAACGACGCGACGATGCCGTACGTCACGCGGCTCCGCGCCGAGGGCCTGAACTTGGACACGTTCTACACGGCGGCCCAGTGCACGCCGTCGCGGTCCATGCTCATGACGGGCCGGCACAGTACGACCCTGGGCATGGACACGACCATGGACTGGGACGCGGTCGGCGGTCTGAACACGTCCGTGCAGATTCTGCCGTCCGTCCTGGAGGCGAACTTCCCGGGCGTCTACGGCAAGGTGCTCGTGGGCAAATGGGACCTGGGCCACGCCTACGACGGGTTCCTGCCGACGAACCGGGGCTTCGACACGTACCACGGCATGCTCGCGTCCGCGTACAGCGACTGGTTCGCGCACACGGCGTGCGACCCGAGCCAGGTCGTCTGCTCCTCGCCCTACGAGAATCTAGCATTGGTGGATTTGATGTCGAACGCCCAGCCGGACCCGACGGACTACGGCGGGAAGTACGCGACGGACATGTGGCAGGCGGACGCGCGGGCCGCGTGCGAGTCGCTGACGCGGTCGCGGCTCTACCTCCAGCTCAACTTCAACGCCGTCCACAACCCCGTGGGCGTGCCCGAGACCTGGTTCGCGAACCCCGGCGACCAGGACGCGGAGCTCGCCGAGAGCCAGGCGCCGCTCACGGACAACACGACCATCGTCGAGCGGCAGGAGCTCGCGGGCGCGCTGCTCCGCGTCGACCGCGCGATCCAGGCGACCTTCGCCGACTTCGACGAGCTCCTCGAGGGGGGCACGGCGAACACGGTCTTCCTCTTCATGAGCGACAACGGCGCCCTCGTCTCCGGCGGCGGCTCGAACTACCCGTTCCGCGGCGACAAGACGACGGCGTGGGAGGGCGGCTGCCGCACGCCGGCCTTCTTCTGGCTCGGCGACGCCTTCGCCGAGGCCGCGGGCGTGGATGCCTCGATCTTCGGGGCGACCTACGCCTCGCTGTTCCACATCTCCGACGTCATGCCGACGGTGCTGGGGGGGCTCCTCGGCGCGGCGGAGCTGCCGCGCGACCTCTACGGGTTGGACCTCAGCGACGACCTCTTCTTCGCGCCGAACGCGGGAGCCACGGTGCGCGACTCCGTCTTCTACCTCACGGGCTACAACGGCCCCCACGACTCGGGCAGCCCCGAGGAGGGCGGCCGGGGCCGCGCGGCGAACTCGATCACGCTCGCGTACCGCGACGCGACGTACAAGGTCGTCATGAACAGCGGCTACTGCGCGGTCTCGGACCCGCGCCTCCGCACGGGCACGAACACCTGCGAGTCGACGTGGCTCGGCGAGAGCTACCTCTTCGACATCGTCGACGACCCCTCGGAGTCGACGAACCTCATCGCCGACCCGGACTACGCGGACGTCGTCGACGCGATGCGCAAGGCCGTCGCGGACGAGTACAACGCCCTCGTCGGCGGCGCCCACACGGGCTTCATGGACCGGCCCTACACCATCTTCCAGAACGGCGTCACCTACGCCGCGGGCAACTGGGGCGAGCCGCGCGGCTCGGGCGACCCGGTCTACCTCGCGCCCTTCCTCGACGCGCCCATCCACGGCGAGGCCATGCCCCAGACCAAGGCGGACCCGTCGGAGTTCCTCTGGGTCTCCGACGACCCGGCGAGCGAGACGGACGTGTCCTTCAACGACCTCCGGGCCCAGATGAACTTCGGGTCGAACTGGAAGGCGCGGCTCGACGACCTCATGGCGAAGCTCGCGGCCGAGGGTGCGCTCCCCTAATTCGCTTTAGTCTGCGGAGCCCCTAATTCGCTTTAGTCTGCGCCGCGGGCGCGTCGTCGGGCGTCGCTGGCGGCGCGTCGGCGACGTCGCCCGCGCGCCGCCGCAACGACGCGATCGCGAGCGTCGCGAGCGTGCCGAGGAACTTGGCCGCGTGCTTCTTGGCGACGCCCCGCGCCATGGCCCACAGCTCGTCGGCGAAGGACGCCGCGGGCCGGCCCGGCCGCACCTTGGCGTCGACGCAGGCGACGAGCTTCCGCCGGAGCTTCTTCTTCCGCACGGTCGTCAGCGACCGCTGGCCGTCGAGCCCTCTGGCGACGTCGTCGTCGTCCAGGTCCGCGAGGTCCTCGACGGCGTCGACGCCGGCGGCGGCGAGCATGGCGAGGAGCGGCGGCGCGTCGTCGGCGGCGTCTAGGTCGCAGGAGGACACGAGGAACTCGCGGAGCGCCGCCGTCGCCGGCGTGTCCGTTGGTGCGAGTGAAGGGCCTCGGTAAACGAAAAGCGCGGCGACCGCGCAGGCCGCGGCGACGGCGTAGGGCCAGCGCGCGGGTGGCGGCGGACGAAACATCGTCGTGCCGGGCAGCCTCTTCAGCATCGTTCTTGAAGACAACGTTGAAGCCTTTTTTTATACCCACAACCCGACGGGATGGTTGTACCGATGAACAAGGCAAGTGCTGCTTACGCGCGGAGATGGAGCGCGTGGTTCGTCGCCTTCTCGTCGAGCCAGTCGAGGGACTCGTCGAGGAACGCGTCCGTGAACTCGTGGTAGGCCCACGCGGCGTTGAGGACCTCGGAGAGCGGCGACGCGTCGGGGACGAGCGAGTCGACGCTCGCCGGGACGACGGGCCGGACCGCGTCCCGCCAGCGCGACGCGCGCGGGTCGCGCGTGAGCACGCCCGCGGCGTCGAGCTCGCCGCCGCGCCGCAGCGCCGCGAAGACCTTCGCCGCGAGCTCCTCCGTCGGCAGCACGAGGCCGCCGGGCCCCGGCCCGCGCCGGTGCAGCGCCTCGGCGGACAGGGGCTCGGGATGAACCACGAGCTCCGCGGCGTCGACGCCCGCCGCGCGCAGCTGGTGGAGCTGGCGCGCGATCGCCGCGGCCCGCCGCTCGTCGCGCGCCATGTGCACGAAGCGCACGGGCGGGTGCGTCCCGTCGAGGGGCCCGTGCGACGGCATGATCTGCGCGACGGCGCCGACGACGCCGGGAATCGCCGTCGCCATGGAGCCGCCCGAGGACGCGCCGAGCGTCGCCGTCGCCGCGCCCGCGCCGGATTTCGCGCGCACGTGCGCGACGGCCGCCGCGACGCGCGGCGCGTCGCCGCGGCCCCAGCAGCCCGACCGCCGGTCCTCGGACGTCACGGCGGCGACGGCCCAGCCGCGGGCGAGCGCGGCGGCGACGACGCGCGTCTCGATGGGCAGGCCGATGCACTCGGCGCATGTTGCCGATTTCGGGAAGGCGTCCGTGCCCCGGTGGCTGCAGCCGTGGAGCACGGCGAGCACGCCCTTGGCCGCCGGCGGCGCCTGCCACACGAACTCGACGCCGTCGACGACGCTCAGCTCGCCGTCGAGGTCGACGCCCGCGTCGCTGTGGTCGCCGCTGACGTCGCTGACGAGCACGCGCGTCGACGTCGTCAGGACGGCCGGCGCGAAGCACCAGACGCCGACGAGCAGCGCGATGCCGCCCAGTTTGTTGTGCGTTGTGGCCATCGATGGAGATCGACGGCGTCGCTCAAATTGCGATGGAGGTCGATGGCGACGAACCGAAGGGCGTTGTGAGTCGACGCGAACGAGTTTACGAGCTACAATGCGCGCGATCACCGAGTTCCAGACGCGCTCAGAGTGCGCCCATCGCAGAGCATATTTTTTGTCCGAGCCGATCGAGAGCACCTCCGCCGCCTCGAGCTCCTCGCTGAGGGCCGCGTCGATTCAAAACCACCATGCCGTCCAAGAAGAAGGGCCCCTCGGAGACGAAGTCGAAGAAGGTCATCGCCGAGGAGAAGGCGCGGCGCGTCGCCGACCAGACCTTCGGCATCAAGAACAAGAAGAACTCCGCCAAGGCGCAAAAGGCCGTGCAGCGCGTCAAGCAGAGCATCACGGGTAACGAGGACGCGGCGCGCGCGAAGCACATCGAAGAAAAAAAGGCGAAGCGCCTCGCGCGCGAGCAGGAGGAGCAGATGGAGCGCGCGCTCTTCTCCGAGGGCACCGACGTGCTCAAGGCGAAGAAGGGCGCGGCCGCGAAGCCCGTCCAGTCCGCGGCGGAGAAGGCCGAGGCCGACGCGGCCATGGCGTCGGCGCTGGCCCGGGCCAAGGAGCTCTTCGACACGGGCGCGATCACCATGCAGGAGTACGTCGAGTACAAGGACCAGATCATGGCCGCGGACGACAGCAGCGAGGAGGAGGAGGACGACGACGAGGACGACGAGGAGGACGACGACGCGACTGCGGACACGGCCGACAGAGAAGAGGAGGAGGAGGAGGAGCCGGAGGAGGAGGCGCCGCCGCCGGACCCGCGGAGCGTCGAGGAGCTCTACCTCGAGGACGCGACGCTCGACGGCGTCGACCTCGACGTGCTCCCCGACGAGTAGGGTGGAACTCTAAGGTACCGCTCTGTAGACCGCGGCGTAAACCTCCGCGACAGGGTAGAACTCGATGCCGCCCGGTAGACCCCGACGCGCGCCCCCCGGGACGAGGAGGATAAAACTACGTTACCGCTTGTAGAGGTTGCGCCGGGCCCGCATCCAGGCGACGGCGTAGGACGCGGAGTCCTTGAGGTCCGCGGGCTCGTCGCGGCAGTCGTCCGGGTAGAGCCGCGCGAGGGACTCGTTCGGCACGAGCCGCTCGTCCGTCGCGTCCTTGAAGAAGTAGGACGCGCCGGCGATCTTGCAGTCCGCGGGCCGCAGGCCGGGGTCCTCCAACAAATCCTCGGAGCAGCAGCGCGCCGCGCCGTCGTGGAAGAGGCACCGGTAGTGCGGCTTCGTGGAACACGAGCAGCCCGGGTCCAAACCGTTGAAGAACCGGCGGTTGTCGACGATGTCGCCGTCGAGGTCGTCGCGCGACGCCTCGGAGAGGGACGCGGACGACGCCTCCCAGCCGTAGACGCAGCACGAGCCGTGGTTTTTGTGGAAGAGGATCTTGCCGACGCCGTAGCGGACGTCGGGCCGCCGCCGCCGCGGCTCCGCGGCGCCCGTCTCCCCGAGCTCCGACAGCTGCAGCGACGCCTCGTTGAGGCGCCGGAGCCAGCGGAAGCCCTCGTCGAGCGCGTCGGCCTCGAAGCCCCCCTCGGCGGACCGGCTCGCGAAGCCCCGGACCGCCGCGGCGACGACGCGCCGCGGGCCGCCCCGCTCCTCCGCCTCGACGAGGCGCCGCTGGAGGCTGGCGATCTGCCGCGACCGCGGCGTCTGGCGCACGACGCCGCCGTCGATCAGGAGCTTGAGCGACGGCGCGGCGGCGAGCTCGCGCGCGCTGCGGACGAGCGTGCGGAGGAGGATCGGCGCGGCGCTCGGCGGCGGCGCGGCCATCGTCGTTGCACGTGGAGTTGCCGGAGCGATAGATTGGTGGAAGGCACGCGCGAGGCGGACGAGTTAGGGCGAAGAAGGCTTCCTACGTCGACCTCTCGGGATTGGTGGGTCGCCGCACATGGCGACGCGAGATGCACGAGATATTGCACGCGCTCTCCGAACGCGGCTTCACGGTGCCGTCATTTACCCCGGAACCTGGGCCCGCCTCGAGTCCAGCGCGAGGAAGACCTTTGTTCTCGTCTCTCGTCGGCCTGCGTGCAGCCCTTCGACGCCAGGTGGACTGCCAGCATCCCATTGTTCTCGCCTCTCGACGGCCTGCGTGCAGCCCTTCGACGCCAGGTGGACTGCCATGGCCCTCCTCGCATTCCTCTTGGTCGGGGCAGCCCGCGCCTACCCGGCGAATTTGGACCCGATCGCCATCCACTACTCGTCCGCGACGACGGGCGACAGGACGGGCTGGCACGACATCGCCGGCGCCATCACGCACAAGGGCGTGCACCACGTCTTCCAGGGCACGGGCTGGAACCACGCGTCGTCGCCGGACCTCGTGCGCTGGTCCGCCGCGCCGCACGGGCCGAGCGCGATCGAGGAGACCTACGCGGGCATGGACTCGAGGAGCGACCCCTGCAGCGGCTTCCTGACCAAGGACCCGCTCGACGGCGACCGCGTCTGCGCGGGCTTCCGCCAGTGCGGCTCGAGCGAGGGCGTCGCGGGCGGCCAGGCCTGGGACGTGCCGCTCGAGCTCCGCTGCGCCGTCGACGACGACCTGAGCGCCTTCGACGACGCGTCGCCCGAATACCTCTTCAACGTGTCCTTCTGGCGCCACATCCCCTACGACCCCGCGCGCCCCTGGGTCGGCGGCGACGGCAGGTGGTACGTGCTGCTGAGCATGGACGGCTGCAACGCGACGGACGCGCCGCGCGAGGGCGAGGGCTGCGCGCTCGGCGGCCAGCTCGACGCGTGGTCTAGCCCCGCGCTCCGGGGCCCGGAGGCGGACTGGACCTACGTCGGCCCCGCGTTCACGGACAACACGACCGTCCTTCCCGGCGCGCACCTCGAGCACGAGTTCGTGACCATCGACTTCTTGGGCTTCCCCGAGGTCGACCCGAAGCTCCGCGTCTTCTTCGACAACGTCGGCGGCAACGGCGGCGGCGTGGGGTGCTGCAGCGGCACGACGTCCTGGCGCGTGATGAACGAGACCGCGCCCGGGGGGCCGTTCGAGGAGCTCGCGACGGGCATGGTCGACTACGGCGCGTTCGTCTACGACGGCGGCGACGTCCACGGCACGGGCAGCCGCGGCTTCTCCATGGCGCGGACGCTCGGGAGCGAGGCCGTCGACCAGGTCACCGAGCCCGGCCGCCGCGTCATGATCGGCTGGACGGGCCCTCCGCCGAACGCGATGAACACGTCGAGCCGCGGCTCCGCGCAGTCGCTGCCCCGCGAGCTCACGCTCTCGGGCCTCGAGCTCCTCCAGCGCTTCGTGCCCGAGCTCGAGGCCCTGCGCCGCGACCCCGTCGCGCCGGTGGGCGGCGTCTTCCCCGCGACGCGCCAGGCCGAGGCCGTCGCGACGTTCGCCGCGGCGGCCTGCGCGTCGGGCTGCGGCTTCGACCTGCTCCTCGACGTCGAGGCCGGCGCGAGCCTCGTGCGCGTCTCCGTCGCCGGCGGCCGCGTCCTCGTCGACGCGACGACGCTCGGCAACCCGGACGTCCGCGCGGGCCCGCTGCCGCCGGCCGTCGACGGCGCCTACGTCTTCCACGCCATCGTCGACCACTCCATCGTCGAGCTCATCGTCAACAACCGCACGGCGCTCGTCGTCTACGCGGCGCCCGGCCCGGCGAACACGGGCGCGTCCGTCCAAACCGGCGGCACTCTCGTCGTCTGGCCCCTCGACGACCCCGGCCACAACTACACTGCGCCCTAGAAAGGCGCGTGAACGGGCCCCTCGAGAACCCCGGCCACAACTACGCGGCCTAGAAAGGCGCGTGAACTGGCCCCTCGAGGACCCCGGCCACCGTGTGACAACTACACGGCGCCCTAGAAAGGCGCGTTACCCACCGCGCACGTGCAAAAACGCGTTGAGCGTCGGCGCGAAGGACAGCGTTTCGTTCGTGCCGTTGACGGTCTGGCCCTCGTTGGGGATGTTCCAAAACGCGTAGCCCCGGGGCCGGTCCGCCGGCGCCGCGGCGGCCCACGCGTCGCCGCAGTCCCGGGGCCAGAAGAAGGCCGACTTGCCGTCGCTCCCGCCGCGCGAGAGGCCGACGACGAGCTGGTGAGACGCGACCTTGACCGTCGCGGGCCCGTCGGGAAAGTCGACGGTCCAGCCGGCGATCATGTTCGCGGCCCAGGTCCGAAGGTACGCGGCCGGCTTCGCGCGCAACGCCAGCAGCGCGTAGTCCGCGCGGGACCAGCCCTCGTAGAGCTGGACGATGACCATGTCGAACGTATCCGGGTTCGCCTCGGCGAGCAGGTACGCGTAGGCGTTCATGCCGTGGTACGCGAAGTCCGGGTGCCAGTCTTCGTACGCGTTGAGCAGGCTCGGGTTGAACGACGACGTCGACTCGTCGAGGTAGGACTGGGCCGGCACCATGGAGACGACGTAGCCGTCGGCCTTGGCGGCCTCGGACATGGCCACGACCAAGTCCAGGCAGGCGCGCGTGAAGTGGTTCCACCGCGACGACACGACGTCGTTGCCCTCGAGGTCCCAGTCGAAGCCGTCGAAGGGCCGGGGCAGCTGCTCGTTCCAGGCCTTCCAGGTCCGGAACCAAGTTTTGCCGTCCCAGGTCGTGTTCGGGTGCATCGCGTCCCAGCCGCCGATGGACACGAGGTGCGTCGTCGCCAGGCCGTCGGCCTCGAGCGCCGCGGCGACGGCGGCGACGCACGTGTAATTGGGTCCGCCGGTCACGGCGGGTTCGCCGTCCTTGGACGCGAGGTTCGTCGCGAACCAGATGACGACGTTCACGCCGCCGCGCACGGCCGTGTGTGTTTGGGTCAAATTACCTACGAGCGGGTGTACTATGGTCGCCTCGACACGACGACCAAGGCGCGCCCATCAATGCACACTATGCCCACGAAATCAGACGCGGTGATGTGGACAGGTGCTCCAGCTCTGGTACCCGACGATGAGATTCCCCTCGGGCAGCGAACGGCCGTCGACGGCGAGCAGCAGCCCCGCTAACACAACAAGCCTCATCATCGTGAGGAGCCAATCAATCGACACCTCAAGGAGCTTCTTGATGTGCATGCACGGCACCTTCGTCCGGGGCAGCCGCAAAACACCATGGTCGAGGTCTATCACGAGCCGCTGGCGCGGCGCTACTACGCGTCGCGCTTCTCCTGCGCCTACTTCTTCTTCCTCCTCGTCGGGCTCGTGGCCATCGTCGTGCCCTTCTTCCTCGCCTACACGAACGTGCCCTCGTTCTGGCTGAAGACGAACACGTACCGCGAGCAGCCCAAGGTCGCCTTCCAGTACAAGGTGCTGGGGAACCTCCAGGGCGTCGACGCCGACGGCCGGAATTTCCAGATCGTCTTCTCGTCCATGGCCGACGTCGAGAACCTCTACAGCGGCGAGCTCCGCGTGCCGACGCTGCGGTCCATCGAGCTCGACCTCAACCGCGACGGCATGGCGGACCAGTTCCACCTCACGGCGCTGATCCCGCTGCGGAAGGGCGAGCGCGTCCTCCACGCGGACCTCGTCACCTTCTACGACGTCAAGCTCCGGCGCCGCGCGCGCGTCCACATGGACGCGCTCGCGTACTCGTCCGGCGGCGGCGGCGGCATGGCGGGCAAGGCGCTCTACGTCGACGGCGACGTGGGCCTGCGCCAGCGCTGGCCCTTCCGCGCCAAGGGCGGCTACTACCTGCCCTACACGAAGTACCCGCTCCTCGACCCCACGGACCACGAGCTCACGCTCGAGGAGACGCTCATGCCGAACATCTTCTACGGCTACCGCAACCGGAACAACACCATGGACTACCACGAGCTCTACAAGGTCTGGTCGCCGGCGCCGCCGCCCATCGACGGGCCCTTCGGCGTCCGCGAGGAGTTCAACTTCACGATGGTCATGCGCATCCCGGAGATGGAGATCCTGTACACGCCGACGGCGAGCGAGGTGCTCAAGGACGCGTGGATCAAGTACCTCGCCCTCTTTGTGGTTGTCAAGTACCTCCTCGAAAAGCTCTGCGCCTTCGTCTTCTACAACCAGCTCGTCGACACGACGATGCGCGTCGAGACGGCCCAGCACCGGTCCGGCGTCAAGGCCACGAGCCTCTAAGGATGCGCCTACTACTGGGTCGCGCCGTTGATTTTCGGGAGCCGGATCTGGGGCTTCACGGGCACGTTGAGGCTCAGGTCGCCGTCGCCGAGCAGGGACAGCGGCGACGGCTCCTTCTTCTTCCGCCGGGCCGCCGGGGCCGCGTCGCCGAGGAGGTCCGCCCGGATGGGCGCGCGCTTGATCTCGTTCTCGAGGACCTCCGAGAGGGGCGCGGCCTTGCGCTGCGGCCGCCCCCGCTTCATGAGCTCGAGCCGCTCCTTCGCCGTCTCCTTGTGCCACTCCGCGTTCGTCATCTCGCCGGGCTCGACGAGGTCGCTCTCGTCGGGCGTCGGCAGGTCCAGCCGGAAGAGCTCGGGCCGCGCGACGCGCGTCGGCGCGGCGGCCGCGCGCGCCTCGCGCGCCGCGAGCTCGTCGCCCCGCTTCTTCATCCGCGACGCGACGGCCTCCTGCTCCGCGGCGATCTGCGCCGCCTGGTGCTCCCAGGACGCCAGCGCGACCTTCTCCTCGCTCGTCAGCGCCTCCGTCGCCGGCCGGCACCGGACGCCGCCGCCGTCGCCCTGGCTCTTCGTCCGCCGCTCCTCGGTCCGCCGCGCGCGCGCGCGGGCCCTCCGCCGCGCCCTGGCCGCGCCCTCGCTCCGCGCGCGCGCGCGCCGCTGCTTCATCTCCTCGGCCGCCGCGGCCTTTTTCTCGGCGCCCTCGTCGGCGAGGCGGTAGGCGTCCGCCGCCGACTTTTGCTCCGCGCGCAGGGCGCGGCGCGCGAGGCGGTCCTGGAAGCAGCGCCGGCTCCGGCCGTGCTCCGCCTGCAGCGCGTCCACGGCGCCCACGCGCGCCTCCGCCGCGTCGAAGATCATCCCAGGCACTCGACGGCCGCCGCGAGCGCGCGGACCTCGTCGCTGGTGGCGGCGCCGGTGCTCGTGGCCGTGGGCTGCCTCGCCTCGGCCGGCTCAACGACTTCCGCGGCGCGGCTACATCTCTAAAGGTGCCGCTGTCGTGAGAATCGCCTTCTGCAACAGCTCGTCAAGAATGTCGGTGCTCGACGCCGCGCCCGCGGGCATGCTCGCCGTGCTCAAGGGGCGGCGCCGCGACGCGCGGGCCGCGCCGGAGTCGCCCCGGCGATCGTCGAAGAAGCGGTCCGACTCCCCGAACGCCGTGCTCGAGGAGAAGAAGATCGATTGGGCCTCGATCCCCAAGAGCCCCGAGCTGACGTCGAAGGACATGAAGCGCGTCGCGTCGGGCGGCTCCCTGGACGCTCAGGAGAACTGCTTCTTCTCCTGTTCGGCGATGGCGTGCCCGTCGTCGTCGGACGCGGGCGTCAACGCGGGCCTCGACAAATGGGCGAACCTTCGCGTCGACGCGCACCGGGGCCGCTGGCCGAAGAACGCGATCAAGGCCGCCTCGGACGCCGAACTCATCGACGCGTGCACGCCGCCGGCCTACGCGAAGTCGTCGACGCCCGACCCCTACGCGTGAGCGAGCTCCGCACGTCCGCCGCTCTTTACGCGGTAGAAGCGTAAAAACCAACCATGTCTGCAAATCGGGAGAACGTTAGAGCCCGCAGGGGGGTTGGGCGGGGCTCGCGCGTTTCGAAGGCCGCCTACTTGGCGGGCGCGCCGAGCGACGCGCCGACGCGGGCGATGTTCGTCGGGCCGGCCTGGTTCGTGGGCCAGCAGATGATGTCGGCGATCTGGACGTGGGCCGGGCGCGTCGCCGCGTAGACGATCTGGTCCGCGATGTCGTCCGCGTAGAGCGGCACGAGGTCCGTGTAGACGCTCGCGGCCTTCTTCTCGTCGGCCCTAAAGAAAGGAGTTTTTCGGGGGGGCGGCGGCCGCCACCCGCGAGACGCCGCGGGAACGCGCTTGAAGCGGACGAGGGAGAACTCCGTCTCCGCGAAGCCCGGCGAGATGCACGTGACGCGGATCGGCGTGCCGACCAAGTCGTGGCGCGCCGCGGACGTGAACGCGGTCACCGCGTGCCTGCGCCGGGGCGCGTCGCCGCGCGACGCGCCCCCCCCCAACAAGCGACGACGTGCCTCTCGCCGGGCTTCGCGGAGACGGAGTTCCCAGCCGTCCGGCCGCGGCCGCGCTTCTTCATGCCCTTGGCGAAGGTCGCCGTGCAGACGATGAGGGCGCTCACGTTCGTCGTCATCATGCGCACGACGTCCTCCGTCGCGTTCTCGTCCGCCGTGGCCTTGCCGAGCGCCAGGCCCGCGTTGTTGACGAGGATGTCGACCTCGGCGAAGTCCGCGGGCAGGAGCGTCGCCGCGGCCTCGACCTTGGGGATGTCCATCATGTCCAGGGGGAAGCAGTGGCACTTGACGCCTGCGGCGGAGGCGCGTGCGCGCGCGGCGGCGCGGCCGCGGGCTCGCCGCGCCGGCGCCGCGCCGGGGTACTTGGCGACGATCTCCGCGGCGAGGGCCTTGAGCCGCTCCTCGCGCCGCGCGACGAGCACGAGCTTGCACCTGCGGGACGACGCGCCGTCGGCGCGCACCGCGCGGGAGTCGAGAACCGGGCGCCGCGCCGCGCCCGAGCTCCGCGAAGCGCCAGGCCGTCGCGAGGCCGAAGCCGGAGCTCGCGCCCGTCACCATGACGGTCCAGCCGCTGATGTCGAGCGGTGCGTAGCGCGCGGATGCCATCTCGTTGCGCTGGGCCGCAGTCCTGGTATTGGCAAGCTCGCGTGTGACGATCTCGGATGGCTCCGCTTTTGCCACTGAATCGCTCTCAAACACTGACCTCAACGTCGAAACCAATTCACCTCAAGATCCCCCCTTACGCCCGCTCGCCCTGCTTCTGCGCGGCGGGCGACTCGTCGGGCGCGTTGTCGTTGCGGGCCTTGAGCTCGTCGATGGCGGAGCGGATGGCGAAGTTGGGCACGAGGTGCTTCGAGTCGAGGATGAGGCCCGTCTTCGGCGACGTGTCGTGGCTGATGAGCCACTGCTGGATGGCGTCGCGCTCGTAGGTGTGGCCGTCGGATGCGAAGACCGGGTCGTGCATGAGCTCGCGCGTGATCGGGCACACGTACGCGTCCGGCACGCGGAGCGCGGCGCGGAGCCGCTTCTCCTTGTAGCGCGCGATGCGCCGCGCGGCGGCCGTCACGTCGGCCTCGAGCTTGGACAGCTCCTCGGCGGATAGCCCCGCGAGCTCGTGGCCCCGGAGCGTCCGGAGCTCGCGCTGGAGCCGCGCGCGCTCGTCCCGGAGCCGCGCGGCCGCGGACTGCGAGTGCATGAGGTCCGAGAGGAGCTGGTGGCTCTGGGCCTTGATGGCGTCGGCCTTGCGCTTGTCCGCCTCGCGGCCCGACCGCTCCGCCGCGAGCGCGCGCTCCGCCTCCTCGAGCTGCCGCGCGAAGAAGCCCCGGTGCTCCGCGTCGACGGTCCGCGGCCGGTCCGGCGGCGCGATCAAGATGTCGTCGCCGGGGAGGGGCAAGGCCTCGCGGCGGCTCCGCTGCGCCGCGCGGTCCTCCGCCTCCTGCTCCGCGGCCGCCGCGCCGCGCCGCTCCGCCTCGACCATGGCCGCCTCGATGCGCCGCTCCGCGGCGCGCGCCGCGCGCTCGGCCTTGGACTCGCCCTCGCCCTCGTAGAGCTTGCTCATGGAGAAGGCCTCGGAGGGCGCCGCGGGCTTCTCCTCCGCCCGGCGCCGGGGCTCGTCGGCCGCGCGCGGGCTCCGCCGGGGCGCCGCGTCGCCGCGCGCGCGCCGCGCGGGCTCCGCGTCGCCGGGGAGGCGCCGCGCGGAGACGGGGTCCGGGCTCAGCGACTCCGCCGACGACTCGTAGTCGTCGTCGTGCCGCGGCAGCGCGGGCAGGCTCAGCGCGCGGCTCACGGGGGGGCCCGCGGGGCTCGCCGCGGACCGCGCGGACGCGGACCGCGCCGCCGGCGGCGTCCGCGCGGCGCTCGGCGGCGCGTGGGCCCGCGGGCTCGCGCGCCGCGGGGGCGTCCGCGCCTGCGCCGCGCCGTGGACGCGCGCGGCCGCGCCGTGGCGGAGCTGGAGGTTTCGCAGCCGCGCGACCATCTGCTCGTGGCCGGACTCGACGCCCGCGTCGAAGGCCGTGGCCCCCGCGGGGCCCCGGTCGCCGTCGGCGCCCGCGTCCACGAGGAGCGCGCTCAGGTCCTCGTCGCCGCGGCGGCAGCAGAGGTGGAGCGCGCCCTCGCCGCCGCCGGACGTCGTCGCGGACGCGTCGCCGCCGTGCGCGAGGAGCAGCGCGGCGACGCCCCGGTGGCCGTGGCGGCAGGCGGCGATGAGCGGCGTGTCGCCCTCGTTGCTCACCCAGTTCACGTCGGCGCCGATGGACAGGAGCGACTCGACCTCCTCCTCGCGGCCCCCCTTGGCCGCCGCCCAGAGGAACGACTCCTTCATGCGGTCGAGCTGCTGCGACAGGTCCATGCCCGCGAGGTCCATCTCCGGCGGCCAAAGTCGACGTCCGTCTCCGCGGGGCTGCCCCCGCTTAGCGGCCGCCGCCCATGCGGGAAACACAACCGACTCGTTGTAGGGAGAACGCCGGCTTCGTTGCCTGCGGTTGAGGTCACATTGCACGGCCCCGTCGATGCGCGGCCCCGGCTCAGGAGACTTCATCCGCGGCCCGGCCGCACGGTGCCGCCGCGGGCCCATGCCCCGCGGCGCGCCGACGGAGGCGCCCGCCGCCGCGCGCCCGCGGGCCGGAGGGGGCGCGTCGGACGGCGCCGCGGGCCCATGCCCCGCGGCGAGCCGCAGACGCGCCGCTCCCTTACCCCCCTCTGAGAGATTTATCCCCCTGGGGCCCCGACGCCGCGTTCAGCGCGCCGTCGCCGCCCCGCCGGCGGGATATGTGAGTGTTAGGACGGCGCCGCGGGCGCGTCGGCGACGCGGGCCGCGGGCGAGTCGAGGTCCGAGTCGGAGTCGTCGAGCTCGTCGCGCATGATGGAGTTGCGCAGCGAGTGCCGCGCGGAGCCCCGGCGGAGCTCCTGCTGCACCGTCGCGGAGATGACCTCGGAGAGGCTGTCCTTGAAGCTGCGGAGCTCCGCGGACACGGCGGCCTCGCCCTCCTGGACGCTCGCGCGGCCCGCGTCGGGCGCGGCCGCGCCCGCGTGGCGGCTCGAGATCGCCGAGAAGCCGCGCTCGATGCGCTTCATCTCCTCGTCGACCTTGCGCTCCGCGCGCGCGTTCGTCGTCCGCTCCGCGTCGGACGTCGCGAGGCTCTGGCCCAGCGCCTGGAGGTCCCTGGCCGTCACGCTCGGCGACGCCACCGCGAATTTCCGCTTCTTCACCGTCAGGTGCGCCTTGGCCTTCTCCTGGAGCTCGTCCGCGACCTGGGGGTAGTTGCTCAGCAGCTCGAGCAGGTTCTCCTTCTGCAGCACCTGGACCTCCGAGTCGTTCATGGCCTGGATCGACGCGTTGCGCACGGCGTCGATGATGCAGCCGATCTCCCCGAAATAGGAGCCGCTCTCGAGCACGAAGACGGACTTGCCCTTCTGCAGCACCGTCGCCTTGCCCCGCGTCAGGAAGAACATCTCGTTCGCCGGCGAGTGCTCCTTGACGACGAAGTCGCCCGGCCGGTAGTAGGCCGGCTGGAGCATCATGACGATGTCCGCGATGAACGGCGTCGTCTTGTTGTCGAGGAAGCGGATGCGCGAGATCGTGTCGCGCTCGATGTACATGATGATCTCGCACCGGAGCGCCACGGGCAGGTTCGCCAGGAGCTCCGACGCGTCGTACAAATTCATGCGCCAGTTCGACGCCGCGTAGTAGGCCTGGAAGAACGTCGTGACCTTGTCCGCGAGGGGGCCCGGCAGCTTGTTCTCGCGCACGAAGCCCCGGACCGCGACGAGCTTCTCGTTGACCTGCGCGGCCTGGGAGTCGAAGGTCGAGATGATGGACGACAGCGACGAGATGATGTAGGTGTAGTAGGACACGCCGACGATCATGATCAGGATCGCGAAGAGCCGCTCGACCGTCGACCCCGAGTTGACGTCGCCGTAGCCGACCGTCGTCAGCGTCGACAGGCTCCAGTACATGGCGGCGATGTAGCGGCCCGTGTTGTCGTCGCGGGGGTCGACGTAGACGTCGACCCAGGTCGCGACGGCCGCGCGGTCGCCGGGCCCGGCACCGTCGTCGTCGCGGTACGCGTTCCACCGCGCGTCCGGGTGCGCGAGCGCGACCGTGCCGATGGCGTACCAGGCGCAGCCCACGAAGTGGCTGAAGAGGCACATGCGCAGCGTGAAGGACATGAGCGTCGTCCAGGCCGTGTGCCACTGGAAGACCATCTCCAGGTACTCGCAGAAGTGGCGGAGCTTCGAGATCTGGTGCACGCGGAAGAGCCGGAGGAGCCGCAGGGGCCGCCCGCAGGTCACCCAGCGCCGGTCGCCGCTCCGCTGCGCGCCGCAGGCGACGTAGTGCCAGGGCACGGACGACAGCACGTCGACGACGCCCGTGGACCGGAGGAAGTAGCGCCGCGCGATCGCGGCCGGCCGCGTCTCGCGCGCGTCGCCCGACTCGTCGACGACGACCGCCGTCGCGCAGTTCGCCGCCGTGTCCGCCAGGAACAGGGCCGTGACGAGCGCGTCGAAGGCGCGGTCGCCGCCGTCGGACGTCCGCAGGAACGCGGCCGAGTACGGCACCCAGATCGCGACGGCGACGGCGGCGCCAAAGACCGCGACGTCGAGCGTCTTCCGGACGAGGCCGTCGGCGTCCAGGATCCACCAGCGCCGCGGGGGCATGGCCTCGAGCGACTCCGTCGCCGCGGACTGGAGCAGCGCCTTCATCGCCTTCGACGTCTCCTCGAGCGCGCCCGTCGGGTCGCCCTCGTCGCCGAGGCCGACCTTGAGCTCCTCCATGAGCTTGACCAGCGCGGTCTGGATCTGCACGGCGCCGTCCCGCTCGCCCGCGCCGCCCAGGAGCTTCGACAGGTCCTTCAGGGACCCGCGGACGTTGTCCTTGGTCAGCGCGACGAACGACCTGGGCAAGAGAGGTTCAACGTCGCTTCAACGTGAGTGTTCCGCGCGCGCGCGTTCCGGGAAAAGCATTCACGCTTCGAGAGCGCTCCGAGGGATGATCGCTCGTCCAAAAATTAGCCGAAACGAGTGGAAAACGGCCGAGATAGGAGCCTTTGAAGTTGGGAATTTCGCTCTCTTGTCCTGCCCTGCGAACGACTGGAGCCCCCGGCCGGAGCCGCGCCAGGAGCCCCGGCCCCTGCGCTCGTTCGACTCGCCGGACTTGGTCTCCTCGGCGACGGCCGCGGGCTCCGGCGCCGAGGCCTCGCGCGCCTCGACGGCCGCCGCGGCCTCGATCGTCGGCGCCGCGTCGCCGGCGGCGCCGTCGTCCGAGTCGCTCTCGTTGGCGTCGGACTCGCTGTCGTCGGGCCGCCGCCGCGTCGACGCCTTGACCTTGGACTCCATGGCCTTTTTCGCCGAATCGAGCTGCGAGATGAAGGCCTGGCTCTGCTGGCGCGACATGCGGCCCCGCAACGCGTTCTTCTCGACCTGCGCCTCGAGCTTGCTGAGCTCGTCGGCGACCTTGGCGACGAGGGCGGCCCGAGTCGCGGGGGCCTCGCCGCTCTCGGCCTTCTCCGCCGCGGTGACGGACATGCGGCGGTTCGCCCAGCCGGGCAAAGGGGTCGCGCCCCCGTGGAACGACCGGCGGAGCGGCTTCGCGGCGACGCTCTCGATGCCGTCCACGGCCTCGCCGAGGCTGCGGCCGACGCCGGAGCCGCGGCGCTGGGCGCCGCGCGCCGCCGCGTCCGAGCCGCGGCGGAGGCCGAGCCCGCCGGACCCGCGGCGGTCGATTTGGGAGAAGCCCGCCGCGCGCCGCAGCGGCTTCGACGTGCGCCGGCCCAGGAGCCCGCCGCCGCCGCCGCCGTGGCTCCCGACGAGGCTGCTCCGGCCGCCGCCCGCCGACGACCGCCGCATGGAGTCGCCGGACGCGCGGCGGACGCCGCCGACGATGCTGCTCCGGCCGCCGCCCGCGCCGTCGCCGGACGCGCGGCGGAGCGCGTCGCCGGGGCCGAGCACGAGCGAGCTCCGCCCGCCCGCGCCCTGGCTGCTCCGCCGCTGCGACGGCAGGAGCAGGTTCGACGACCGCCGCCGCGCCTCCATGGCCGCGGACCGCCGCCGGTTCGAGAGCGAGAGCGGCCCGCCGCGCGTCGACTGGCGCCGCGGCGGCTCCGGCGACGGCGGCGCGTCCGGCGCCGTGTCGCCGCCGCCCTCGTCGCCGTCGCCGTCCTCCGTGATGGGCACGAGCTCCTCCTGGTACGCGTCCTCGTCGTCCTCGCTCTCGGCGGCCGCGGCGGCGCCGACGACGACGGCGGGAGCGCTCAGCGACACGAAGTCGCCGGCGGCGGCGACGACCTCGCTGCGCCCGGCCACGATCTCCTCGTAGGCGTCGTCCAGCGTCTCCGACGCCATCGTCCAAGGAGGACTGCCTAAACTAGGCTGGCATCACCATGCCTTGCTCCGTTTTTGCTGCAATTACGTCGTGTAAGCCGAAGTTGGCGTGCAATTACGACGCCAAGTGCACCGAAGGTGCTTTGCACAGAGCATGATGTCCATCCCTCTCGCGCATATCGTTTTGCTCGTCGCAACGCTGCCGCTGGCGACGAGCGACTGCCGCCGCACGTCGCCGGTGCCGCGCGTCGACGCGGCGACCTTGAGCGGCACGCGGCTGCTCGAGGAGTTCGTGTTACGGGATGTGCCCGTCGTCCTGTCGTCGGCCGTCGACGTCGCGCGGCTCGCGGGCCTCGAGGGCTGGGACGCGCCGCCGGCCTGGGTCGACGCGTTGCTCGGAGAGCTCGCCGTCGCCGCGGACGGCGCCGCGTCGCTGCGGAACGAGTCGGCGGGCTGCGAGGGCGGCTGCCGCGTGGCCGCCGCGCGGTCGACGCCGCGGCGCCGGCCGCGCACGGACGCGGCCTGCGTGCCGTCCTGGTCGCTCCAGGTCACGGGCCTGACGCGCTGGACCTTCGAGCGGCGGTCGCCCGCCGAGGTGAGTGGGGCGTTTCGCGTCGTCCGTCCGCGACGCGCGTCCCTAGGTCGGCGTGCCCGTCGGCGACGCGTACGCGAGCGTCGACGCGTTCGAGGCGGAGACGGCGCCCGGCGACCTCATCGTCTACTACGGCGGCTGGGTGCCCTACGTCGCGACGGGCGACGGCCGGACGCTCCGGGGCGCGGTGGCCGCGGAGCGCCTCGAGGCCCGGCTCTGGGGCCCGGACGGCGTCCGCGCCAAGGCCGACGGCGCGGCGGCGCCGGCGCCGAACCTCCTGGCGGCCTGCCCGGACATCCGCGCCCACGAGGGCTTCGACGGCTTCCGCGCGCGCGCGGGCGCCGTCGAGGGCCGGGTCTGCGCCGACGAGGCCTGCGCGGTCGCCCGGCGTCGAGACGTCGCCATCGTGCCGACCTCGCGACTAGGTACGTCGCCCGGCCGCCGGAGCGTCCCGGGGAGCGGCTGCGTCGACCTGGACTACGGCGCGCTGGCGCTCGACGTGGGCTACGCGGCCGCGCCGGCGCTCGGCGACGTCGACGGCTCGCGCGCCGGCGTCGACCCCCCCGCCGGACCCTCGACGCGCCGCATCTAGGCGACGGCGACCTCGACCTCGTCGTCGGCGACGCGACGGGCGCCGTGACCTACTTCGAGAACGTCGGCGGCGCGTCCGCGCCCGCCTTCGCGGAGGTGTCGTCCAGGGCAGCACAAGAGAGCCAACTTCAAAGGCTCCGATCTCGGCCAGTTTCCACTCGTTTCGGCTGATTTTTGGACGAGCGATCATCTCTCGGAACGGTCTCGAAGCGTGGATGCTTTTTCCGGAACGCGCGCGCGCGGAACACTCACGTTGAAGCGACGTTGAATCACCCAGGTGTCGTCCGCGCCGTGCGCGGCGGCGCTCGCGGCGCCGGCCCTCGGCGACCTCGACGGCGACGGGTCCCTGGACCTCGCCGTCGGCGGCGTCGACGGCGCCGTCGCCTTCTTCGACCAGACCTTCTCGCCGCTGCTGCCGCCGCTGCGGTTCAAAAAGCTCAGGCGCGTCAGCCCGGCGCTCGCGGACCTCGACGGCGACGGCGACCTCGACCTGCTCCTCACGTCCGAGCTTCGGCGGCCCCTGGGCGTGCGCAACGAGGGCACGCTCGACGCGCCGGCCTTCGCCGTCGACGGCCTGGGCTACGCGCGGACGTTCCGCCTCGACGTCCTCGGCCGCGGCGGCTCGCTCGCGCTCGCCAAGGTCGCCGCGGGGCGCGTCGCGGGCGCGGAGACGCTGGTGGTGGCGTCCGCGGCGGGCCTCGCCTTCGCGCGGCTCGTCGACGACGGCCTCGTGTTCTTCGAGCCGCCGTTCAACTCGACGGTCCTCGCGGACGTCGACCCGGCCGCCGTGTCGCGGTCGTTCCCGCTCGACGCCGCGGGGAGCGCCGCGCCGGCCCTCGGCGACCTCACGGGCGACGGCGTCGACGACCTGCTCCTCGGCGGCCACCACGGCACCGTGTTCTTCTTCGACGGCGCCGCGAAAGTGTCGCCGCGCTTCGGGGGGCCCGACGACGCGGACGAGGACGCCGTCGACAACTTCTACTTCCAGACCGCGTTCCGCGTCGACGTGGAGTAAGGGGGGCGGGCGGCGGTGCGGAAGTCGGCGCGATCCGGTCGAGCGTGCGCGTTGCGGCACGTCGAGGCGGGCTCGAGGCCTACGTACGCGTTCGACGAGTCGCGATGATGACGACAGATCGACGGCTCGTAGAATCTGGTTTCCCGAGGTTTGTGTGCCTACTTGCGCTAGTCGTCCGGGGGCGCGCCTCGTGCGAAGTCTTTGCGGGTCCGAGGCTTGTCGCGGCGACAAATGAGATAATGCGCTAGAGAGAGGAGGGGTGCGTCGCCTAATGCGCTAGAGAGAGAGAGGACCGGCCCCTCAAAAGGAGCCCCCCCGGGGCCCGGTGCGGCTTTAGCGAGGCCCCCCTGTGCGTAGCTCTAGGCGGGGCGTCGCCTAATGCGCTAGAGAGAGAGTGCGCGCGGCCCGTTCGAGCCCCGGTACCCGCCACTGACGCTCAAGACCGACACCGATACCCCCGCGCGACTCAGCGTCCGAAACCGCGTCCTCCCCCTTTCGTCGAAGTCCGTCGCTCGAGAACCTTGATCTTGTCGAGCGCTCGCTCCCGTTCTCGGAGAGCCGAAAAATTACAAGCTCGGGGCGGTAGCCCCGAAGCTCGGGGCGCAGCCCCGAGCGCCGGAGGCGCTCGGAGGCCGGGGCCGGAGGCCCCGAGCCAGAGGCCCCGAGCCAGCCCGAGGACCGGGGCCGGAGCCCCGGGCAGGGAAGACCGGGGCGGGGGGGCCCGGGCGGGGAAGACCGGGGCGGGGGACCGGCGCGGCGGAGGCGACGGCCCCGCGCCACGGGAATGTCAGGCCGCGGGTCGGGCAATGCGAGGATGGCGAGGCGGGGCGAGCTCGGGCAGGCGGCCGGTTCGGGACCCAGCGCCGGCAGCACGACAGCGCCGGCGAGCGCGCCTCGGCAGGTCGCGGGTCCGCTCCGCAGACGACCCACCGAGCTGGGCGACGCGTCCGCGGCATCGATGGCCCTCGTCGCTGCGGTCAAGTCAGGCGCCGGGGCAAGTCAGGCGCCGGGGCAGCACCAGCGCGGTGGCAGAGGCTCCGCGCTTCGCGCGGTGCGGCGTGATCAGAGCTTCGCACCCCGGGCAACGGCCCGCGTAGCAGCCAGGAAGACTCCGCGCTGATAGTCGAGTCGCCGAGGCCGGGCGACACGTCACGAGCATCGAGGTGGCGGCGGCGATGCGGAAAATTTTCCTCCGCGCTTCGCGCGGCCGAGCAGCGCGACGGTCTCGAAGACGTTCGAGGGGACGACGCCGACGCCGACGCCGGGATCTTCGTCGATCTCCCGCCGCCCGCCGGCCGTCGCGTGCGTGGAGTCCATCGCTCCGAGTCCCGTGGGCACTCGTCGAGGTTGTAGTCGTGGACGCGGCCGTCTCGAAGTCCTCGGGCACGGTCGGCGCGCGAGCCGGAGGCCCGCGGAAGGCCCGGAGGTAGTCGAGGTGCTAGGACTCCTCGCGGACGACGTCCACGAGCTGCATGTCGATGGACTCCTTGTCCTCCGCGTGGTTGCCTTCGACCGCGGGCTGTTGCCCGCGTCGGTCCGAAAGTACAACCGTTTTACGGTTGCACGGGCGCGCCGAGGGGACGACGCCGTGGCGCGACGGTCCGCGGCCCGTAACCGGTCATCCGACGGGCTGCGTGAGCTCGCGGCGAGACCCAGACGCGCGGGGCGTCCGGCGCGTGCGCAAAATTTTCTTCCGGCGCTTCGCGCCGGGGGTCGCCCCGAGGCCGAGCCCCGCGCGACGGTCCGGTCCGGTCGGCCGCCTCGACGATGCGATCCGGGTCCCGGCGCGCGGCGCGCGGGGGACGCGCCGCGAGCGCCGGGCCGCGGCGACGCGCGCCGCGCCTTCGGGCCGTCGCCATCGCCCGAGGTCGCCGTTGGGGCAGTTGGGGCAGCCCCTCGGCGAGACGCGCGTCCCGTCGACGCGGCGCGCCGCGGGCGCCGCGTCGACTCGACGACGCGCCCGCGCCCGGCGGGCGGCGCGCGGGCGGCGCGGCCGTCCATCGCCGCGGCTCGGGGCCGGTCGCGGTCGCGGGCGCGGCGGACTTGGCGCTAGCAAACGGTCGCGCCCCGAGCTTCGTCGATCGGCGCCCCGAGCTTGTAATCTTTTGGGAGAGATCGAGGCGCCCGGGAGGGGCCGTGGACGTATCCTTCGGACGCATCCGCCCTCGCCCCCGCCCTCCCGGGCGCCCCGACCCGCCGCGGACCCGGCGAGTCGTCAACGACCGACGCGCTCGAAATCCTTCCGCGGCGCGGCCGGCGGCCGGCGCGCCGGGACCCGCTCCGCTACGTCTTCGAGTCCTCGGTGCACGCCAAGCGCATGCAAGCCCGGCCTCCCACCTCGCGGCCCGCCGGCGGCGTGGTCCGCGGCGGGCACCTCGACGACGGCGAAGAGCGACTCGCTCTTGCGCGGCGCGGCCGGCGGCCGGCGCGCCGGGACCCGCTCCGCTACGTCTTCGAGTCCTCGGTGCACGCCAAGCGCATGCAAGCCCGGCCTCCCACCTCGCGGCCCGCCGGCGGCGTGGTCCGCGGCGGGCACCTCGACGACGGCGAAGAGCGACTCGGCGCGGCCGGCGGCCGGCGCGCCGGGACCCGCTCCGCTACGTCTTCGAGTCCTCGGTGCACGCCAAGCGCATGCAAGCCCGGCCTCCCACCTCGCGGCCCGCCGGCGGCGTGGTCCGCGGCGGGCACCTCGACGACGGCGAAGAGCGACTCGGCGCGGCCGGCGGCCGGCGCGCCGGGACCCGCTCCGCTACGTCTTCGAGTCCTCGGTGCACGCCAAGCGCATGCAAGCCCGGCCGCCCACCTCGCGGCCCGCCGGCGGCGTGGTCCGCGGCGGGCACCTCGACGACGGCGAAGAGCGACTCGGCGCGTCCGGCGGCCGGCGCGCCGGGACCCGCTCCGCTTCGTCTTCGAGTCCTCGGTGCACGCCAAGCGCATGCAAGCCCGGCCGCCGACGTCGCGGCCCGCCGACGGCGTGGTCCGTGGCGGGCACCTCGACGACGCGGAAGAGCGACTCGCTCTTGCGCGGCGCGGCCGGCGGCCGGCGCGCCGGGACCCGCTCCGCTACGTCTTCGAGTCCTCGGTGCACGCCAAGCGCATGCAAGCCCGGCCGCCCACCTCGCGGCCCGCCGGCGGCGTGGTCCGCGGCGGGCACCTCGACGACGGCGAAGAGCGACTCGGCGCGTCCGGCGGCCGGCGCGCCGGGACCCGCTCCGCTTCGTCTTCGAGTCCTCGGTGCACGCCAAGCGCATGCAAGCTCGGCCGCCGACGTCGCGGCCCGCCGACGGCGTGGTCCGTGGCGGGCACCTCGACGACGCGGAAGAGCGACTCGCTCTTGCGCGGCGCGGCCGGCGGCCGGCGCGCCGGGACCCGCTCCGCTACGTCTTCGAGTCCTCGGTGCACGCCAAGCGCATGCAAGCCCGGCCGCCCACCTCGTGGCCCGCCGGCGGCGTGGTCCGCGGCGGGCACCTCGACGACGGCGAAGAGCGACTCGGCGCGTCCGGCGGCCGGCGCGCCGGGACCCGCTCCGCTTCGTCTTCGAGTCCTCGGTGCACGCCAAGCGCATGCAAGCCCGGCCGCCGACGTCGCGGCCCGCCGGCGGCGTGGTCCGCGGCGGGCACCTCGACGACGGCGAAGAGCGACTCGCTCTTGCGCGGCGCGGCCGGCGGCCGGCGCGCCGGGACCCGCTCCGCTACGTCTTCGAGTCCTCGGTGCACGCCAAGCGCATGCAAGCCCGGCCGCCGACGTCGTGGCCCGCCGGCGGCGTGGTCCGCGGCGGGCACCTCGACGACGGCGAAGAGCGAGTCGCTCTTCCGCGGCGCGTCCGGCGGCCGGCCTCCCGGCCGTCGGCGGACGTACCTGAAAGGTTTCAACCCCTGATTCGTGCGCCTCGTCCGTCGATCGTCGCCGCCGAACCGCGTCGATTCCCCCGCAGGCACCCGCAATCTCGACCATGCACGTCATCATCCGCGCGACCGTACTTTCCTGCGCCTTCACCTTCGCCACGGCGGCGGGGGCGTCAAGCTGGACGAGAAGCTGACCGCGGAGCCCGCGGCAAGCAAGGCGAGCTGTGATTTATGCGTGGACGAATGGGTTGTTCTTCTTGCGAATGGGCGATCGGGGAGCACTACCATCGTGGATATGTTGAACGAACTTCCCGGCGTGTACATCGCGGGCGAGCGTGTGTCCCGAAACGAGGACGATGTCATAGATGTGCTCTTCGATTACTACGAGACTGCCACGTATAAAGATCAACGCAGTGGGCCTTTCCAAACGCTTGGGAGAGTTGAAGAAGAGGTCGTTCTCTGCGAGATTCAGCACGCGGTGAAGGTAGCTCTTGGGCCCATTCCACCCAATACCAGGCTGATTGGGTTCAAAACTTTGCATGCAGCAATCAGCAGGCAGAGACTTGAATGGCTGCGCCGTGTTTTTCCTTGTGCCCGATTCATTCACAATTATAGATTAGATGTCCATGCGGAATTCTCGTCAAAGCCTATGTTTGCAAAACAAGGAATCGAAGAGCACGACTTGCAATTACGTAATGACTTGCTCACTAGCTCCACATACAAGCATTTTGATCTGCCTCTCGAGAATTTTTCAGTGAGCCGGTTCAACGAACTACTTCGTTTCGTGGGAGATGAGGATTGCGCCTATACTCGAGTGAAGCGCTCCAACAACCACAATTTCAAAAGCGATAAGAGTACCGCGATCGAATGTAACACGACGTCGTCTCGAATCCATAAGATTTATTTGAAGACTTTTACCCAGCCTGTTGCTACGCTGCTCGGCTGCTTTCAAGACCGCTGGAACACGAGCCCGTTTTCAGAGAAAGCGGATTTGCCCCGGCTCAAGCTTCATATTCCTGAAGTTTTGGGCGAGTACTATCTACACCAGCAAATCGTCGATTCCGGCTGGAGAACTTCCGAACTCTCCGAAGCTGATGTGGTCATACTCGATACCTTCCCTGTGCTCAGCCATGCCGTAGGGAAGTGCCGTGGCGTGGAACACTACAGTAGACAGCAGGAGGTTTTGCAATGGTTGAAACGCAAAAAGGTGACTGCTCGCATTGCGTTTATATGTGGATCATGGAGATGCAGGTTTGCACTGCGAAATGAACAATGGAGAGTTTTACAACAGCGCAAAGCGCGATTGCTCATCAATGAATTAAATCCTAAACGGACTAACTGGCGGCACGATGTCAAAGCATATGGGATCGTTGTTCCTTACTCTGCTCACCACGAGATTCGACGGAATCGATATCCAAAATTTGTGGATTTTGCATTTATTGGGAATCGCAGGGATCAAACCCGCTCTACCGATCGGGTGCGTCGTGCACTAGTGCAGTTGGCATCAGAGCAAGATGTTATGATCAAATGGGCAGACCCGAGAACCGAAACGGCCTCCTTGTATGCTGAAACCATGATGCACGCCAAGTGGTGTTTTGTCCCCCGCGGAGATAGTCCAAACAGCCGCAGACTCTTTGATGCCATGATCGCTGGTTGCCTACCAGTGATAATTAGCGACAATATCGACCTGCCATTTCCTGATGTAGTAAAATTTTACCTTACGCGGAGATTGCCATCACGGTCTCCGAGGATGAATGGTCTCGCGATCCGCGTCTCACGCTGAGGCGCCTTCGAGAAATTTCAAAGAATGAAATCTCTAGCAGACAAAATACTATGGAGCGCTATGTTCAGATGTTAGATTGGCGAGACGGAACAGAGATGCTCTCACAAATTGTCTTGGCCCTGAAGAATCATCGTGTGTCGCGGCGACAAATGACGCGTCGGTAGTGCGCTTCGTCAACACGGGGCTCGGCACGACAGCGACGCATGCGGTCCACGAGATCGCGCTCCTTGGGCATGGCCTCTTGTCACTTTCGGCTGTGCTGTCACGCGCCGCCGGCCGCCGTCGAGGCGCACCAGCGCCTCGTTCGATGGTACGAGGAGCGGCTCGGACGACGGGGCGCCGAAGACGAGGCCCGGGCGTTGTTGGCGTCGGTGCTAACGCGCGGTCTCGAGGTCCTCGGTGATGTGCCGTATGCGATCCTTGTACCCGAGCTGCTGGCGAGCCTCGGGGACGGGGTCGTCTTCGTCAACACCGTGCGCGACGCCAAGGGGTGGGCCGCGAGACGCGCGGCCGTCCATGGTGCAGACCCAGTGTGCACGTGCCCGCCGTACTACGCGCTCCTTTCGTGCGGCGCCCTCCTCGAGACTGAAGGCGCCGCACAGGCGCGCCGGGCGCTCGCGCCGCGCTACGCGGCTCGACGACGCTTCCTCCGCGAGCGTTACGGCGCTCGTGTCCGCTGTTGTTTGGCACGGATTTGGGTGTCTTTCCGCGCATAAATTATAATAGTTTAGGCTGCTACGCGCTCCTACCATGGATGGCGGAGCCCTCAGATTAATTAAATAAACACAATAAACAATGACGCGTGTGGAGGGGTTGCGTAGCGCGCATAAAAAGTGCAAGTTCCTCGCATACCAATGGCCTGAGTGCGGCGGCGGCGCCGCCGCGGGCGCGGCCCGCCAGCACGCGGGGCGCGCGCGGCTCCGGCTCCCGGCGCGCGCGCTGGACGTCCTCGGGCACGTCTTCGCGTAGGCGCGGGCCTTGATGGCTCGTGGCCTGCGAGGAGCTCGCCGCCCGCGCCAGGACTTGAGCTCGTCGGACGACGATGTGCCGGCGCCCCAGCGCCCGCGCCGCGCTGCTCTAGCGTCGTCGAACTCGTCCGACGACGATATGCCGGCGCCCCGGCGCCCGCGCCGCGCTGCTTCACCGTCGTCGAGCTCCTCCTCCGACGATATGCCGCGCCTGCTATGCGTCTGCTATGCGTCTGCCATGCGCCTGCTATGCGACTGCTATGCGCCAGCTATGCGCCCGCTATGCGCCCGCTATGCGCCCGCTATGCGCCCGCTATGCGTCTGCTATGCGTCTGCTATGCTGGTGTATGCCGTGGCTGGTGTATGCCTGGTGGTCGGCCCCCTCTGCGCGGGGCGCGCCGGCGAAGCGGCACGATAACTGCTCGCGATGATCGTGCCGCGCGAGAGGGTGCCGCGCCTAGAATCGAGAAGAGAGAGCAGCCGCCGCCGATCCGTCGCCATGTTCGCAGCGCGCCAGGCCCTCCGCACGACGGCCCGCGTGGCCGCCCGGCCGCTCGCCGCGCCCGCGCGCCGGCCCATGTCCTACGACGCGTTCTACAAGTCGGCGCTCAAGTCGAACATGTCGCAAGTTACGTTCGTCGTCGCGGGCGCCGTGATCTTCGAGGTCGTCTACGGCATGGGCACGGAGGCCATGTGGAGCCGCGCCAACGAGGGCGTACGTCGCCGCCCGCCCCCCCGCTCCGGCCCGCGCGGTTCCCCCGGACGCGCGCGCGGCCGGCCGCGACGCTCGAACCCCCCGCGCAGAAACTCGCCGACCAGGTGGACTGGAGCAAATGGGTGCGCCGCCGCGTCCCGCACCCGCGCGCCCGCACCCCGCCGACCGCGCCTCCCCCCGCAGAGCGCCGACGACGACGACGACGAAGACGACGACGACGAGGACGAGGATTAAAGCCGCGCCGCAGCCGCCGCCGCGCGCCGAGCCCGCATGTATAGGAGACCCGGGGCGCCCGGAAGTTTTTAAGACGAGCGCTCCAGACTGGGCCGCGGCGTGACGGCGCGCGGGCGGAATTCGGTGGCGTCGGTGCGCGCGCGATGGCAGTCGAGACGCGCTCCTCCAGGAAGCGCGCGCGCGCTTGCTTCGACGCACGCTACGGGTCCAGAGAGACGACGACGACGACGAGAAGCATGCGGCTGCGACGGCGTCCAGTGCCGGACGGTTCGGCGGTGCTGAGGCAACTTGAACAAGCGATTGAAGAGCGCGCCAGGATCGAGCAAGATGGGCTCTGCATCAATGCGGCGACTGCTGCTGGCCGCGATCGCCGTGGCATGCGCGCTCAAGACGCCGAGCGCGCCGCAAACGAAGCCGCTCCTCAAGCGCGGCGCGCAGCAGCTGCTGGCCCTCGCCCTCGCGACGACGTCGCTGTCCGCGCCGTCGATGGCGGAGGAGTCGTCGGCGGGCTTCGAGGAGTTCGCGGCGCAGGGCGGCACGATGGAGGCGCGGCCCCAGTGCTTCTTCGACGAGTGCGGCGACCAGTCCAAGGCCTGCTTCACGAACCCGAGCTGCCTCAAGGGCGTGACGTGCCTCGGCAACTGCCGGGGCGAGCAGGAGTGCGCGACGCGGTGCTTCAGCCGCTTCGGCTCGGAGAAGCTCAACGGCTGGCTGAGCTGCACGCTCGAGGAGAAGAGCTGCGTGACGACGGGCGTCAAGCAGGACACGAGCGCCTTCTACGCGGACGCGCCCGCGCGCCTCGCCAGCTTCGACGCCAAGGACCTCGAGGGCACGTGGTGGAAGGTGTTGGGCTACAGCCCCAAGTACGACTGCTTCCCCTGCCAGGCGAACACGTTCAAAGCCGCGAACGCGCCGGCCGTGAAGAACGAGATCGAGTTCCGCGTGCCCAAGCCCGGCGGCGGCTACTGGCAGAACGCGTTCACCGAGAGCATGGTCGCGGAGCGCGGGCCCCAGGGCAAGGCGTCCTTCACCGTCGAGGGCAAGATGTACGGCCTCACCTTCCACGAGCAGTGGTACGTCCTGGGCAAGGGCGACAACTCGAACCCCTTCGTGCTCGTCGCGTACAAGGGCGACACGCAGCAGGGCCCCTACGAGGGCGGCTTCCTCTACACGCGCGGCAAGGGCGACTACGCCGGCAACGCGAAGCTGCGCAACACCGTCGACGCCCTCGCGGCGAAGAACGGCCTCGACCCCAAGGGCTTCTGCGCCATCGACAACGCGTGCCCCGCCGACGGCGTCTCCCAGGCGGGCGCGTCCGCGGCGGACACGGCCGCGGAGAAGCTCACCTGGAAGGACGTCTTCGACCTCGCCGAGTGGTTCCGGCCGGGCACCCTCGCCAAGTCCGACAGCTTCGACCCGAACAAGATGATGTAAGCGCCGTGCTCGTCGTCTCTGCGTGCCGGGGCGTCGCGTCGCGCGGTCGGTGCGACGCTCGGGGGTGCCGCTCGACTGGCTCTACATAGGCTTACGCCGTCCCCTCGCGCTTCTTCCGCGCGGCCTCGGACGCCTCGGCCGCGCGCTTCTCGCGCGCGGCGATGGCCTCGTACTCGTCCTCGCCGTCGCTCTCGAGGTCGGCGACGTCGCTGGGCCGGACGCGCCGGGGCCGCACGTGGATGTTCGCCTTCATCGTGTCCGGCAGGTCGTACCAGTCGTCGGGCGCCTGCTCGCCCTCGGGGTCGACGGGCGTCGCGAAGACGCCGTCGAAGACGCGCCGCGCGCCGTGCCAGTCGTCGAAGAGGCGCAGGAGCTCGAGGTTCGGGATCTCTTTGCGCGACGCGGGCCGCCACTCGACGCCGGCCTCCGCGCGCTTCCAGGCGACGCCGTCGGCGTCGCGGATCTCCTCCTTGAACTCGTCCGGGTGGACCTGGGCAGCACGAGAGTGATTCAACGTCGCTTCAACGTGAGTGTTCCGCGCGCGCGCGTAACGAAAAACACATCCACGCTTCGAGGCCGTTCCGAGAGATGATCGCTCGTCCAAAAATCAGCCAAAACGAGTGGAAAACGGCCGAGATATGAGCCTTTGAAGTTGGGAATTTCGCTCTCTTGTGCTGCCCTGGGGTGGACCAACGTAAAATTGTGGCCGTGGTAGACGTGGAGGAAGATGCCCACGTCGTCCCAGACGCGGTGCCAGCCCAGGGGCCGGCTCTCGGAGATGAGCACGCCCTCCTCGCCCCACGTGACCTCCGCGTCGAAGAGCGGGACCCGCGCGGCGCCCGGCTTCTGCCCCTCGACGTCGTCGGCCGACTTCCAGAAGAGCTGCGTCTCGCCGCGGCCGCCGACGTTGCGGTAGTACTCCCACTGCGTGCAGACGGCGTGACCCATGGCCTCGTCCGTGGCGTAGCCGTAGAACCCGGAGAGGCTCACCATGCGCGCGCCGCTGTCGAGGAGGTGGCGGAGCATGATCTCGATAAACGTCGGCGCGTAGAAGTTGTCGTCGTCGAACATGGCGACGACGTCGCCTTTGCAGCGGTCGACGAGCACGTTGCGCTTGTGGCCCACGTTCATGTGGAACGCGGCGTCGTGGTGGTACGTCACGCGGCCGTCCTTCGCGCAGACGTCGAGCCAGTAGGGGCTCGGCGTGCCCTCGGCGCCCGTGTCGTAGACGACGAGCTCGCGCCGCGCGTGGGTCTGGGCGAGGAAGCAGGCGTAGAGCAGCGGGTGGAGCGGCGCGCGCTCGGGCGTCGTCGGGCAGATGACGGAGACGAGGACGCCCGCGCGGCGCTCGGCCGCGCGCCGCCGCTGCTCCTCGACCCTGGCGCGCGACGCCGCCGTGACGCCGCCGCCGCCCTTGAGCACGATGCGGAAGCCGCCGCCCTTGCGCTTCGTGACCCAGCACGCGTCGCTGCTGCACTTGCAGGGACGGCCGTTCTCCGCGCCGTGGAGCTGGAGCGCGGCCTTGCAGGGCTTCTCCCGCTTCTTCTTCTTCTTCGTCGGCGCGGCGGCGCCCGCGGGCGCGGGGGCCGCGGGCGGTGCCTCCGGCGGCGGCGGCGGAGCGGGAGCCGCGGGCGCCGCGGGCGCCGCGGGCGCCGGGGCCGCCGGGGCCGCCGGGGCCGCGGGCGCGGCGGCCGCGACGGGCGGCGCGTCGGCGCGCCGCGCCACGGTGAGCACGGTCTGCGCCGCGTCGCCGTCGCGCTCCACGACGTCGCGCGCGCCGAGCGCGTCGCCCCGCGACGTGCGCAGCTCCAGCGCCGCGAGGTCGACGCCGAAGTGGCCGGCGAACTTTTTCAGCAGCGAGCTCGCCTTCACGGCCTTACCCGCGGGCAGCGTCGCCATGAGCGACCGCTGCTTCGAGCCGTCCGCCTTCGCGTCCAAGGGCTCGTCGGCCACCAGCAGCACGCGCATGGGCTCGGCCATCGTATGAGAGAGGCCACCTCCGGAGAATCGGGGCTGCTCTTTGGCAATGGTGATGAGTGTTGCACCCTCTGTGGCGAAACACGATTGGCCGAGGGTCCGCGGAGCAATGGTCCAGGAAAGCGTCGCGAGGGAGGAGGAAACGTCGGAGACGTCGCCCGGATCACCGGCGTGGTGGAAGCGCTACGACGCGATCTACGCTGACAGCAGGACGGCCGCCGCGAAGGCCAAAGCCGAGGCCGAGCGCCTCGAAGCCGAGCGCCGCGAAGCCGCGCGCCTCGCAGCCGAGCGCCGCGAGGCCGCGCGCCTCGAGGCCGCGCGCCTCGAGGCCGAGCGCCTCGAAGCCGAGCGCCTCGAGGCCGCGCGCCTCGAAGCCGAGCGCCTCGAGGCCGAGCGCGCGGCCGCGCGCATCGAGGCCGAGCGAGTCGAGGCCGCGCGCCTCGCGGCCGCGCGCATCGAGGCCGAGCGCCTCGAGGCCGCGCGCCTCGAAGCCGCGCGCGTCGAGGCCGCGCGCCTCGAGGCCGCGCGCGTCGAGGCCGAGGCGGCCGCCAAAGCCGAGGCCGAACGGATCGAAGCGGAGGCCAAGGCGGCCGCGGCCAAGGCCGCGGCCGAGCGGACGCAGCAGCAGCAGGCCTTGGCGGCCGCCAAGGCCCAGGTCGAGCGCCTGGAAGCCGAGGCCAAGGCCGCGCAGGCCGCGGCCGAGCGCCTGGCCGCCGAGGCCGAGGCCGCCGCGGCCGCCGAGGCCGAGGCCGCGCGCGCCGCGGCCGCCGCGGCCCCGAAGCGGCCGGACCTCTTCCTCTACGGCGCGCCCGGCGCGGGCAAGTCCTACCTCGGCGCCAAGCTCCGCGACGACTTCGGCTACCGCTTCGAGGAGGGCGACGCGTGGCTCACGGCCGACATGCGCGCGTCGCTCGAGCGCGGCGAGTCCTTCACGCCGGCGCAGCGCGAGCGCTTCAGCGCGGTCGTCGCGGAGCGGGTCGGCGCCGCGCTCGCCGAGGAGCGCGGCGCGCGGCCCGTCGTCGTCGCCCAGGCCATGTTCAAGCGCGCGCACCGCCGCGCCGTCGCCGCCGCGTGCCCGAGCCTCGTCTTCGCGCGCGTCGCCTGCGACGAGGCCGAGCGGTCGCGGCGCCTCGAGGCGCGCGGGACCCTCGTCGGCGCGGACCTCGGCGGCCGCATGGCGTTGGACCTCGAAAACGACGACGCCGACGCGACCGTGAAATCCGACGGCGACGCGGCCGCGGCGCTCGCGGAATTGCTCGGGGCCGCGCGGTCGGCGGCGGCGTAACCTGGATTCGCGGCGCGGCTAACTAGACGTCCGGGGGGCGGCCTCTGCCTCTCAAGGGCACTCGGCGATTTGGGCCTCGACGACCACGGCTGAGTCGGCGGAGGCGCTGCTGGCAGCACGTTCGCCGCAGGCCCTAGCAAAAATTTATTTGACTGTGCCTCTTGTGGCAACGGTTTCGCGAACTCGTCCCGCCGTCGCGCCCGCAAGATGGCCTCCGAGCGTGCGTCGCTCGTGTTGGACAGCTTGGACGTGATGACGCAAGTACTCGATTTCCTGGAGGCACCCACGGTCTTCGGCGCCCGATCGACGTCGTCAACCTTTCGGGCGGCTGGAGACAAGGTTCCGGGGCGTCTCTCCATGAAAACGTTCGATTCGATAAGCGCATCGATGTTCTATCGCGGGCATTGGGAGCGAGACGAGGGCTACGACTCGGACGCTTCGTATGGATCGACGGGCCCGCCCGTGTACTGGGTCGTGGATGAGTGCTCCATCGACGGGTACGACTATCCGGTGTATGATGTCACCCATCAGCCCATCGGCGGACCGCAAGAGGATGACCTCAAACATCTCATCGCGCTGGTCAAGCCCGAGATTATGATCAGCGGCTGGTACGGGGCCACTCCGTTCGCGGCGCCGAACGGAAAGTGGTTTACCGTTGGCGACCTGTTCGATGCCATCGCAAAGAACGAGAAGGACACCCGTGAAGGTCCGTCGGATCATACATTCTTCGAGGGCGTTTCAGTATGTCGTCGGGACGATGGTCGCGTACTCCTCTCGCCCATGTGGGGCAGCTGATCGCCGGCGACGTCTCCAAAACCCGCGCGCGTAGAATCCAACCCCCGAGAGCGTCGCCGCGGTTAAGCCGCCTAGTCCCCCGGCAGCTGGAAGAAGAACGCGTGGTTCTGGACCGTGCGCGCCGCGGGCCGGTTCCTCGCGTCGTGGTCGAGCATGGCCTCGATGAGCGCCCTCGCGAGGACCTCCCGGTGGGGCCCGGCCATCTTCGGGATGGCGTCGAGGCTCGGCGGCGCGCCCTGCATGATGGCCATCTCGAGCATGTAGGGGTAGTCGCCGAACGGGTGGCGGCCGCCGGTGATGACGTGGTACATGCAGCAGCCGAGCGCGAAGACGTCGCCGGCCTTGTACTGGGCCTCGGTCATCTTCGCGGATTTCCGCACGCCCGAGTCCCACTTCAATTTGACGAACTCGCGGGCCATGTAGCCCACGGTGCCCGCGTGGCTCGACGTGACCGTGTACTCGTCGCGGCCGTTCCGCGCGTCGAGCGCCTTGGAGATGCCGAAATCCGCGAGCTTGATCACGGGCGCGCCGGACCGGGCGACCCACAAGATGTTGCTCGGCTTGATGTCGCGGTGGATGATGCCGTTCTCGTGGAGGTGCGTGAGCCCGCCGGCCATCTGCTTGCAGACGTCGACGAGGTCGAGCTTTTCGAGGTCCGCGCGGAGCGCGGGCCACCCCCTGCTCCGCCGCCGCACCATGTTCGCCAACCCGTCGAGCGTGCCGTGGCAGAGCTCCAGGGCGAGGTACAAGTACTCGTCGCCGTCCTCGGCCTGGCCGTAGACGCGGACGACGTTCGCGTGCCGCTTCAACTTCAACAAACACTTGAGCTCGTTGAGGCCCGCGCCGAGCTCGCTCAACCGCACCTTCTTCACGGCGCAGGGCACGGACGCGCTGGCGTCCATCCCCTCGAGGTCCGGCGCGGCCCAGGAGCCGCCGAGCGAGCCCGACGCCCACCGCGCCGCGCCGCGCAGCAGCGACGCCGCGGACCCCTTCTTCGGCGGCGCGGCGAGGCGCGGCGAGAAGACGCCGCGGAAGACGTCCTGGGCGTCGCCGCCGATGCGCACGCGCGGGTGGTAGGCGATGGCCGGCGACGCGTGGGCCAGCGTCGCCACTGCGCCGAGCCGCGCGACGAGCCGCCGCCGGTTGAGGCAGTGGCGCATGCCCGACGCGACGGCGCGGCAGAGCCGGCGCCGGGCGCGCGCGCGGCGGCCCCGGGCCCGCGCCTGGAGGGCCAGCGCCAAAACCCCGGCCGCGGCCGCGCGGCGCGCCGCCGCGGCGCGGAGCGCGGCCGCGCGCGACTCCGCGCTCCGCGTCCGCGCGCGCGCCTGGAGCGGCACGGCGGCGGCGTGGCGCCGGCGCCGGCGGCGGACGCAGCGGCGGAGCGTCGCGGCGGCGGACGCCTCCGCGCGCGCGGCCCAGAACGCGAGCGCGCGCCGCGCGGCCCGGGCCTCCAACGCGGCCGCGACGCCCCGGGGCGCGC
>NW_008705565.1:1127957-1187756 GCF_000186865.1 Aureococcus anophagefferens | reverse complement strand
ACGGTCGCGGCGACGGCGGTCGCGGCGACGACGGCTCCTCCTCGACGACGTCGACGGACGGCGTCGAGTCGCCGTCGCTCGCGTCGTCGATTTCGGGCTCGGCGAGGGCCCCGGGCTCGTCGTCGTCGTCGTCGGCGATCTTGTCCCAGCGGCTGTAGTCGATGCCCCCGGGCTCGTCGGCGCGCCGCGGCGGCGACGGCGGCGACGGCGGTCGCGGCGACGACGGTTGCGGCGACGACGCCTCCTCCTCCTCGGCGGCGCGCTCCTCCTCGGCGGCGGCGACCGCGGGCGGCGAATCGTCGCGCGCGTCGCCTTCGGCCTCCTCGGCGGGCGCCGTCGCCCGGCCGTCCTCGTCCTCGTCGTCCTCGTCGTCGATCTTGTCCCAGCGGCTGTAGTCGATGGGCGACGGCGCCCGGAACGCGGCCGCGGCGTCCGGGTGGCTGCTCCGCGCGGCGAGGCGCGCGACCTCGGCGCGGGCCTTGGCCTTGTTCGTCGGCATGCTGTGGCGCCGCGGCGGCAGGCGCTCGCGCTCCTCGTCGCTCTCAGAGTTCCACTGCGAGTCGGCCCACTTGCTGTAGTCCAGGCCCGGCGCGGCGACGAAGCCCACGCGCGGCGCCGTGTAGCGCTCGATGCTCCCGCGGGGCCGCGCGCCCCGCGGCGGCGTGCTGTAGCGCTGGAGGCCGTGGACGCCCGGGCCCGTGGACCGGCTCCGGCGCCGCCGCCGCGCGCGCTGGAAGAACGGCACGTCGCCGCCCGTCGGCGTCGCCGGGGACGCCGGTTCGGGGGATGCGTGCTCCGCGTCGTCCGCGTCGTCCGTCTTCTCCGCCTCGTCGGCCTCGGACTCGTCCTCGGGCGCGCCCCGGGCCGCGGGGACCTCCGGCGCCGCGGGGGGCGGCTCGGCGGCGCGCGGCTCCTCGGCCGGCTCGGCGGCGCGCGGCGGCTCGGGAGCGACCGGCGGCGCCGCCGGCGCTCGCCGCGGCGGCGCCCGCGCCGCGACGGCTGGCGACCGCCGCGCCGCGGCCTCGGGAGCGGCCGGCGGACCGGGCTGCGTCGGGAGCGACGCCTCGTCGTCGGCGCTCTCCTCGTCCCCGAAGCGGTCCCAGCGCGAGTAGTTGAAGGCGTCCCACCGCTGGGCCGGGAGGACGTCCATGGCCATGGTTTGGCGCGTACTCCTCACCACGAATGTGGAGTGGGCGCCATTATCTTTCAGTAATCGGGCTGTGTTTGGAGGTAAGTGGGTGCAACGTTACAGGAATGTTGAAGTTGGGGTTGAATCTCCGTGCGCGTGGGCCGGTCGCCCGGGAATCCGTCTGGGAGAAGTCCGGGGGATCCAGCGTGTGCAGTGGATGGGTGCGGATTCCCTCCTGCTGGGTGGATGCCTCGACCTGCGCCCCGGCACAGCTCCGATCTTGCCGTCTCGGTGCTCTCGCGAGATCTCGACGTTCCTGATTCGCTCGACCCGACATCTGTTGTGAGTGCCGCCCGCGCCGCCCCGCCTACCCTCCCAAAATGCCTCCCACCCCCCTCCTCGACCCCCTCGACACCCCCTCCGATGATCGTCGACTCCTCGGAGTTCGTAAATCGCCCGTCGTAAAGTTTGCTTCGATCGCCTTCGACTCGCTTCGGCGAAGGCGATCCTCCCGTCCGCGCCCCCGCCGGCCCTTGGGGCGGCGGGGTCGCGTTCGGAGGGCGACCTCGTCCCGTCGGGACCGACGGGCCACCCGGTGACGGGGCCCACCCCCGTAGACGCGACGCGAGCGCTCGCGCGAGAACTCTATCGATATCCATCGGTTCTTCCGCGCCCGCGCGTTCACTCGCTTCCCATCCCGCGGGCCTCGGGCCTCCGCCCTCCGCCCGCTCGGCCGCCCGCTCCGCCCCTTCCAACCCGCGCCTGCCCACGTGTGTCAACCCCTTCGCAGATATTAATTAAAAACATGGCCAAGCCCTCCACGAAGAAGCCCGCCGCGAAGAAGCCGACCGCCAAGAAGGCGAAGAAGGACCCCAACAAGCCCAAGGGCGCGTCCTCCGCCTACATCTTCTTCAGCTCCGCGATGCGGCCCAAGCTCAAGAAGGACGGCGACTCCATCGGCGACGTCGCGAAGAAGATCGGTGTTGAGTGGGGCAAGCTCTCCGACAAGGAGAAGGCGCCGTACCAGAAGTTGGCCGACGCGGACAAGGTCCGCGCCCAGAAGGCGATGGCCAAGTACAAGGCCAAGTAGGCGCGCGACCACCGCGCGCGAGGTCGAAGGCGCGCCGCCGCCTCCCTCGCCAAGCACCAAGAATACCGCTCCCGACTCGGACCCGAGCGAAGTCGCGCGGAGAAGTAAAGACACCGTCGCTCGATCGTGACGTTCTCTAGAGTAGCCGCCGCCGCGCCCGGCTCTCGCCACTCGCGAAGTCGCGCGGAGAAGTAAAGACATCGTCGCTCGACTTATGAACCGCTCACGCGTCCGGCGGCGGCGGCGGCACCGCCGCCGCCTCCTCCTCCGACCCGTCGTCGGGCTCGTCGAGGTCCTCGAGCGCCGCGGCGACGGTCTCCGCCCACGCGTGCTCCGCGACGTGGTCCTCCTCCGGCGGCGCGGGGAGCTCGTCGTCGTCGTCGTCGTCGTCGTCGTCGTCGACGAAGTCCTGGTCGTCGTCGTCGTAGTAGTCGTCGTCGTCGTCGTCGTCGTCCATGTCGTCGTCCATGTCGTCGTCGTCGTCGTCGTCCGTGTCGTCGTTCGTGCACTGGCTCCGGGGCACGAGCACGCGGCTCCCGTAGGCGTCGCGCCGCACCTCCCAGGCCTCGTCGCCGTCGCTCGCCGCGTCGTCCGCCGCCGGCGCGTCGTCGTCGGGCGCCCAGTCGTGGCGCGCGAAGGCGAGGCAGTAGTAGAGCGCCTCGAGCGGCAGGTGGCCGAGGCCGCACGCGCCCGAATCGCGGAGCACGTGCGACGCGCGGCACAACAAGAACGTCTTCACGAGGCGTCGGAAGCCCGCGCCGAAGCGGCCGTGCGCGTCCGGCGTCCACAGCAGCAGCCGCACCTCGTACTTGACGGCCCCGACGAACTCGCGCCGCGGCCGCCAGGCGACGTCGCCCCAGTAGCCCACGCGCGCGAAGGGCGCGCCGCCCGTGTGGGCCACGCCGGACAGGATCCGCACGTGCGCGTCCTCGAGCGTGACGCCGCGGTGGCGCTGGTTGTTGTAGACGACGCCGTCGGAGCTCTCCGCGTGGACGTAGACGCCCAAACGGTGCCGCGCGGCGCCGTCGGCGTCGCCCGCGTCCCGCGGCGCGAGCCGCGCGGGCTGCGCGAACGGCAGCTCGCGCGGCTCGCGCGGCGCGGCGGGCACGTCGCCCGCGAAGCGCAGCTTCCACTCGTTCGGCGGCTTCAGCGGCGAGAAGTAGCGCCGCATCTCCGGCCGGTCGTCGAGCGTCAGATTCGGCTCGAAGCCGCCCGCCGCGGACAGCACCTTGACCTCGCCGAGCGCGCCGCGGACGCTCACGCCGCAGACGTCGAGCCACTCCACGGGCACGCTCCCCGTGAGCTCGACGTTGAAGACGATGCCGTGGAACGTGTGGTCGTTGTCGTCGCGCGTCGTCAGCTCGAACGCGCCGCTCTGGACGTAGTCCGCGCTCACCTCGCGCCGCTGCTCCCGCAGCTCGAAGAAGCTCCGCACGCGCTCGGGGTCGCGCCAGGCGTGCTCCGTCGCCTCCTCGGCGGCGGCCATCGTTTAGCTTAACTGGGGGGTTCTCGGCGTCGCGGCGCAGCCTCGGGACGGAAAAGCGTCGCACACCCTCGGCCTCTTTGCGGCAACGACTGCACCTTCCTTCCCCGTTCAGCGAGTGCTTTTGCTTGAGCTCTGCTCGGCTGCCACAAACGAGGTGTGCCAGAAAAATCGACGCGATGGGGGCCACGAAGACGCGCGTCGCAGCGTCCGCCAATGCAACACATCACACAATCGTCGCGCCGCAGGGTCGAGGACGACGATGCGCCGAAGAAGAAGCTCAGCCGGCGCGAGCGGCGGCGCCTGCTCGAGGAGAAGGAGATGGCCAAGTACCACCGCAGCGACTGGGAGATCATGAAGCCCTACGCGTTCATCGGCGCCAAGGTGCTCGCGGGCCTGCTCGCGGCCTACGGCGCCTGGTGCGGCCTCTGCTGGCTCGTGTCCACGGACACGCTCGTCTGCGCGTGCCTCATCGTCGGCCCGTTCGCGGGCGTCTACTACGTGACGCCGCCGCCGGAGCGGCCGCCGCGCGCGCGCGTCGAGGAGATCTGGGTCTACCCGGTCAAGAGCTGCAAGGGCGTGCGCTACTACAGCGCCAGGCTCGACGCGCAGTGCGGCCTCGAGCGCGCGCCGGCGTCCGAAAGAGCGAAGCGTTCGACGACGCAAACCTCGCGCGCCGCAGGAACGACCGGCGCTGGATGGTCGTCGACGCCGACGGCGTCTTCGTGAGCCAGCGGCGCTTCCCGAAGCTCTGCCTCGTCGCGCCGAGCCTCCCGGCCGAGGCGCCCGGCGCGCTCCGCCTCGAGGCGCCGGGCATGCCGCCGATCGACGCGCCCGTCGTCGACGACGGCCCGCGCGTCGCCTGCCGCGTCTGGGGCGACAGCGTCGAGGGCGTCGACCAGGGCGCGACGGCGGGCAAGTGGGTCTCCAAGTTCCTCCGGTGCCGCGGCTGCCGGCTCGTCCGCATGCCCGACGGCGCGACGCGGCAGGTCGACCGCAAGTACGCGCCCAAGCGGACCTCCACGGCCTTCTCCGACGGGTGCGTGTCGCTCTTGTTTCATGTTTCCGAACCTGCGTCGTCCCAGGTTCCCGCTGCTCGTCGCCGCGACGGAGTCGCTCGCGGACCTCAACGCGAGGCTCGAGAAGAAGAAGGCGCCGCCCGTGCCCATGGACCGCTTCCGGCCGAACCTCGTCGTCGCCGGCGTCACCAAGGAGGGCAACGCGCCCTTCGCCGAGGACGCCTGGAAGACGATGACGCGCGCCGGCGACCGCCTCGCGCTCACCGTGGCCAAGCCCTGCAGCCGCTGCAAGATGCCCACCATCGACCAGGCGACGGGCGAGCCCGACGGCGGCGACGCGACGACGGACGACGCCGCCGCCGACGAGGGCGGCGGGCCCCGGGCCCTCGCGGAGCCCACCGCGACGCTCAAGGAGTACCGCACGGGCGCGGCCCTGAAACTCAAGAACCCCAAGTGGCGCCAGGAGGTCTTCTTCGGCCAGAACATCACCCACGCGAGCCCGGGCGCCGAGATCAACGTCGGCGACACGTTCTACGTCCGCAGCAAGGGCCGGAGCTGCGCGATCTCCTAGGTCGGCGGTCGTAAGAAGCTCCTCCGCGCGAGCGGCCCCGTTAGCGCGCGGCGACTCTCCTCGGTGTGCGCAGTGGTGCTGGTTTTTGGTGGCCTGGCGGCTTAGGAGGCGGCGTCGGAGGGCGCCTCGGAGGGTCTCTCGGAGGAGGTCGGAGGAGTCCTCGGAGGCTGGCTTGCAGGCGGAGGCAGGCCGCCGTCGGCGTCTTAGACGCTCTCTCGACGAGCTTGTGGCGAGAACCTCAAGGAGACGATTGTCGCGGGCGACGGACACGATGGACCCCCCCAAAACGCCGGGCGAGATGGACTGGCAGGTCAAGCAGCGAGAGTACGAGCAGAGAAAGGCACGGGCGAAAGCTCTTCGCCTTCGTCTCACCTGCACCATCTGCGGCGAGAAGGCCAAGCTCAACTGTCCCTGCGAGACGACGCAGTACTGCAGTGTCGCCTGTCAAAAGGTCGACTGGCGCGAGCGGGGTCACCGCGAGGCGTGCAAGAAGATCCGGAGCGAGCGCGCGCGGGCCGAAGCGCCGACGCCCCGGCCGTCGCTCCCGGTCTACGGCCCCGCGCCGCGGTCGCAGGCCGACGAGATCCGCGCGCGCATCAAAGCCGAGCACGAGGCCGCCCGCGCGCGGCGCGAGGCGAACCCGGAGCCGGAGGCGGCGTCGGAGCGCTTCGGGTCGCGGTGCCCGATCTGCCTCGACGACTGGGACGTGAACATGGGCACCGCCGTGCAAATCTGCTGCTGCAAAAGGGTCTGCAGTTCATGTCATGAAAAGTTCCGCTTCAAGACGTGTCCTCTCTGTCGGACGCCGCCGCCGAAATCCGCGGCCGAGGACCTGGCGCGGCTTCGTCGCCATGTAGAGAACGACGTGCCAGAGGCGATGTTTGTCTTGGGGATGGCGTACCAGCAAGAAGATTTTGGCTTGAAAAGATCCGAAAAAAAGGCCGTGAAACTATACAAGCGCGCCGTGGAGAACGGGAATGTGGACTGTATGATAAGCCTTGGGAGATGCTACGAGCATGGAGCCGGCGTCAAGCTAGACAAGAAGAAGGCGATGCAGCTGTTTCGAATGGCGGCAGACCGGGGCGACGCTTCAGCGTACCACAACATTGCAGTCTTCCTCGAGTCGACCGATAGTGCCGAATCGTTCCGCATGTTAAAGTTAGCCGCTCAACAAGGCCTCGCCGATGCGCAATGTGGCGTGGCTTGCGCGTTCGAGCTCGGAAGATGGAACGCGTTCGAGATGGAGCGCGACCTCGGCGAAGCCAAACGTTGGTTCGAGCTCGCAGCCGCGTCTCGCCAGCCAGGCAGGGGTCGAGAATTCGCGCGGGGAGCGCTCGCGACTGGGAGGCTTGATGTGTGACGCGCCTCCGCGCGGTAAGACACCCAAATCCGTGCCGGTTTCCCCTCCGCGCGACCGCGACGCGGTTGTCACTAGGAGAGCGTCCAGATGAGCCCTCTGTAGAAGTAGAAGGGAGCGTTCTGCCTACGTGGTGCACGGCTACTGCGACCATGTGCGCGTCGACGGAGGCGGTCGACAGCGCCCCCCGATGTGGCGAGCCCAACGAGCCTCTCCGACGGAAATTATCGAAATCGAGGCATTGCCACCACCAACCCTCAGCTCGCCGCCCCCCTTACGCCAAAAACCTATCACGGGGCCGCCATGCCCGGCGTGAACGGCGTCCTCGCGAAGATCGGCGCCGCCGTGGTGCTCAAGCTCCTCTGCGGCGGCGACGACGTCGTCTGGCTCGCTCCCTTCCTCGCCCGCGAGAGCAAGTGGGGCAAGTGCGTCGTCGCCCAAAAGTACCTCGCCGTCGTCGCCGTGCTCTGCTCCCTCGCCGTGGGCCTCGCGACGACCGTCCACTTCGCGACGCACGCGTCGGCCGGCGGGAAGGAGGAGCGCGTCGTCGACAAGGCCGTCGCGTGCTTCGCGGGCGCGCTGCTCCTCGCCTACGCGGCGCACCTCGCCGTCGAGGAGGGCCGCTGCGCCGGCGCCCGGGCCGTCGCCCCCGAGAAGGAAGAGGAAGTTGAGTCGCTGCTGCGCCGCGAGAAGCGCGACGCCGCGTACGGCTCGGCGACGTTCGAGGAGAGCGACGAGGAGTACGAGGAGGACCTGAACTGCTGCGAGGACGCCGTGCGGCTCTGCCTCGAGAGCGGGCTGCGCGTCGACGAGGACCCCGAGGCCGACGCGGCGCGGAAGCGCTTCATCATCGTCGCGGCGCTCGGCAACCTCGACGACCTGATCGTCTATTTTACGATCGCGCTGACCTGCACGCTCCGCTGGTACGAGCTCGTCCTCGGCACGGTGATCGGCGCCGCGTTCCTCGTCACCGCGGTGTCGACGTGCCTCCAGAACTCGCACCGCGCGACGGCGTGCGTCTCCGAGATCCCCGTGTCCTTCATCCTCACGGCCCTCGCGACCTACATCATCATCTCCGCGTTCGTGCCCGCGATCTCGCCCAAGACCCTGGACTCCAACGCGTGAGTTCCGTAGGCGGGTCCCCACATAGTAAAAGTTAATTGAGCGCGCCTCCGCGGGTCGAGGAGGCGGAGGCGGCCTCGTCTTCTCGGAGCGCGGCGACGAGAAGCTTGTCCCGTCGAAGCGCGCTGCTCGCGGAGGGCCCCGGCGAGCGCCTCCGAAAGGGGGTGGTGGCTTCGCCGAGGATGTCGGGACGTCTCGCGCGCGCCGCGCGAGGCGTTCGTCGCGAGACTCCGCGAGGGCTCGCGCCGCGCGAGCGTAATTTTTCACGCGCCCGGCCCGTCGAGCGTGAGGCGCCCGAGGTCGAGGCCGAGATCGAGCGTCACCGGCTCCTCGACCTCGGGCTCGACGCGTCGCGCGGGATCCTCCGCGCGCGATCGCTCGGCGCTCGCGCCGATCGCGGCGTTTCGTATGCGTTGCCGCTCGAGCGCGGCGAACCACATCGGACCGACGACTTCCGGGCCCTGTTCCCAGATCGCTTTGCTGATGGACGGGAGCTGACCCGCGTCTCGCTGTGCCTTGATCAGATAGAGCCAGTCACGCAGCAGGACCCGTGCTGGCCTGTCCATCTGTGAGATGATGTCTGTGAGGAGCAGCCGGAGCGAGATGCGCTTCTGCGTGCCTTCGAAGCCCGCCGACATCGCAAGTTTAAAGCGCGGGCCGGGCCACGGAGGCGGCAAATGCTTGGTTTTTTTGCCACAGCGATTTTTTTGCACAAGGTCTGTCGACAGCCGCCTTTCGCCGAGTGGCGCGACCACAACTCGCACATAAACTCCCCAGGAGGCGCCTCGCGCGCAGATTCTCGTTATGTCGACGGATTTGAATTTCGTTACACGTGACGCCATACGCTTTCATAATCTGACAGCGCTTCGATGGGCTTTAGAGCAGGGCGCAGACGTGAATGCGTTGGTCACGGTGGCAACGACCTGGACGCCGCTCCTCTGTTATGCTATTGACGCGGCAGGTTTCCCGGAGCAGCGTGGAAAATTCACTCCGAAAGCTTCGACCGAAGCTGTTGAAATTCTTCTCGCCGCGGGCGCCGACGTCCATATCCGCGGACCAAACGAGGGCTCAGCACTCCACTTTACCTCAGCATACAAACGCAGCGATGTCGGCCTCCGTTGCGCTCGTCTTCTTCTGAAGGCAGACGCGGATGTGAACTGTGTTAATGCCTTCGGAAGTACACCGTTGCACCACGCGATTGCGAGAGGCAACGAGCCCGTCGCGCGGCTTTTCCTCGACGCGGGCGCCAATCCATCGACTGCTGATGACGACGGCAGTACTCCTATGGACAAAGCACTTCAGAGGGGGAGTTGCAAAATGACGTTGATGCTACTTCGCGCCGGCGCGGCGCCAAAGATTCTCCCCTATTCGCAGATCAACTCGCGAACCGCGCACGTCCACGACCTGACGGCGCACATCGTCAACATGGGCGGCTTCGCCGCGTGCGTCTCGCGGCACGAGCGCCGCTGCCTGAACGTGCTGTCGCGCTGCATCGGCAGACTCCCCTTGGAAGTGCAGCGCCAGGTCCTATCGTTCTGGTCTCCTGCCGGCGGCCGGCATTGGCCCGTGCCACGTCTGTCGGGCAACGCGTCGGACTCCTACTGAGCTTGGGGGGGTAGGGTCTAACCGACCGAAAGCAGCCTAGGACTACCCAAATGAATTCGTAAAATACAACACTCCGACCGTTACGACCCCCCGTCGTCCTCCCGGAGCACGGAGCCCGGCGGCTCGCGGCCGAACGTCGAGTAGAGGACGAGGCTCCCGGCGCAGACCGTGCGCTTGATGGACGCGTCCTTCTTCTGGAGCTTGTCGGCCATGTCGTGGAGGCCCGACACGCTCTGGCCGTCGACGGCGTAGGCGCAGCAGGGCAGGATCGCGAAGGGCTTCCGGCGGCGGATCGCGTGGTCGACGATGCTCTCCGTCGCCGCGCAGGGGCGGTAGCCGAGGAGCGCGGAGCACGTGCCGACGGCCTGGCAGTAGTCGAGGCCCAGGCCTCTTTTGAGCGTGCGCTTCTCGTCGTCGTCGTCGTCGCGGCCGCCGCGCGGCGCGTCGGGCTCCGGGTCGCCGGCCTCGAAGCGCTTCTTGTAGATGCGGTAGAGCGGGCCGCCGACTTTTTTGATGTCGTCGCGCGCCGCGGGCCGGAGCTCGTCGGGCGCCGCGGGGTCGACCTGGGGCGGCGCGACGGTGGGAAACGTCCGTTTCGGACTCGCGACGCGGGTGGGCGATTCCGCCTCGGACGGGCGAAAAACTCCGCCTCGGACGGGCGAAAAACTTCGTCTCGGACGGGCGATCGAAAGAACCGAGAAAAAGAAGACCCTGGAGCACCGACGAGGTTGCAGCGCACGCCCCGCTTCGCGAGGGCCGACGAGAGGGGCCCGCCGCCGCCGGCGACGTCGAGGCAGCCGCTCCCGCGGCAGAGCTCGTCCGCGCGGAGCACGTCCGCGAGCACGAAGTCGCAGAAGGCCACGACGCCGCTCGGCGCGTCGCCCTGGCGGCCGCCGCGGCCGTCGTCCTCGGGCGGGTGCGCGTCCGTCGTTTCGACGAGCTTCGTGCCGCGGCCCGTCGTGTCGCTGATCCAGCCGTCGACGGGCGCCGGGCAGAAGCTCCCGGGCCGCGTGCGCACGCGCAGCCGCAGCACGCCGTCGGCCGCGCGCGCCTCGCGGACGACGCTCAGCGGCGCGCGGTGCGGCAGCTTGGCGACTTTCTTCGAGTCGAGCGCGACGCCGGCGCGGACGATGCAGCCCTTCTCCGCGCAGACCTCGGCGTAGCGGTGGACGACGTGTCCGTGCTCCACGAGGTAGCTCTTCCAGCTCCCTTTGGGGACCGTCGTCGGCATCGCGAGCGCCGTCGGCGTCGCGAGCGCGAGCGTCGTCGTCTCGGCCTCGAAGGTGGCCATGCTCTCCTCAGCCAAGGGGCTGCGGTTTTAAAAGAGGCACGGTGGCCCAACTCTTGAGCAAAGAGGGCTGCTTTCACGAGAGATTAAGCAGGTGAGACTCGCGCTGGGCTGGAGATTAAGCAGGTGAGACTCACGCTGGGTTGTTCCCCAGTGGCCATTGCTCTCCGTAATGAGGTCGATGTTAACGCTCGAAACTTGTCTCTAAGCAGCCCCATCTCGTCGACCGCCTACGTCGGCGTCGCCCCATCGCCGGGCGCGCGCATGGCCGCGTGAGCTGGGGACGACCCGCGCACAGCGCCGCTGCGTCGCGCCCGTGCGAACTCGCTCGAGAACGATGCCGGACGCGCTGGAGCGTCCCCCGGCGTCGCTGCTGCCGCTGCCGTCGGACCCGAAGACCTGGCACGCGGACACGCGCGACGTCTTCCTCATCGTCGGGTCGAAGCTGACGGCCGTGAAGACGGGCGACGAGAAGGTGGCCATGAGCTTCCTCGACGACATCCGCCCCTTTGAGCGCGCGCGCATCAGCTCGGGGCTCCGGGACCTGCTCCACATGGAGATCATCCAGACGCACTACGACGTCGACGCCGACGCCTTCTCCATGTCCCAGGCCGAGCACTTCGCCGCGGCGCGGAAGGCGCACGACATCCCGAAGACCATCAACATCAACCACCTGAAGGCGCCGGGCGCGCCGCCGCGGCGGCCCGTAAAACGATGATGTTACAACGTGTCGAACTGGCACTTGGCGCCGTCGTCGAGCGGCGAGCCGCGCGGCGGCGGGGGCAGCTCGTCGGACGGCGCGCGCTGCTTGTCGGCGATCTGCGCGTCGAGCTTGTCCATGAGCGCCGCGAGGCGCGCGTGGCCGCCGAGGAGCGCGATCTCGGCGCCGATGTCGGCCTTGAGCTTCGCGAGGGCGGTCCGCGTGTAGGCGAAGGAGCCGAGGGACGCCATGTGCTCGACGGCGTGCTTCTTCACGTCCGGGTTCTCCGTGCGCTGCTTGAGGATGTTCAGCAGCCGCGTGTCGCCCGGCGCCGCGTGGACCGCGTGGAGGATCGGGAAGCTGAACTTGCCCTCCGTCAGGTCCTCGCAGTAGGACTTGGACCGCATGTAGTCGTCGGACCGCAGGTTCACGAGGTCGTCGCGGATCTGGAAGTAGAGCGCGAGCAGGTCGACCAGCTTCCGGAACTCGCCCTTGCGCCGGTCGCTGAAGGCGGCCATCATGCCCACGGCGAGGCGGAAGAGGCCCCCCGTCTTGTCCAGCACCATCGTCGTGTACTCGGCCTCCGTCGGGCACCGGCACGAGTCGCGCCACAGGATGTCCTGGCCCTGGCCGCGGTGCAAGTTGAGCAGCTCCTCGACGAAGACCGCGAGCGCCTCGCCGTTGTCGAGCCGGTGGCACTCCTCGAGGGCGATGAAGTAGACGTAGTTCGCCGTGTTCAGCGTCGACGGCACGCCGAAGATCGCGTGCGCGACGGGCTTGCCCCGGCGGAGCTGCGACCCGTCCTCGATGTCGTCGACGAGCAGGCTCGCGTTGTGGAGCCGCGACACGATGCGCTTGATGGCCTCGACGCGGTCGCCGGGGATGCCCAGCCACATGTTGAAGGCGTCGATGAGCGACCCGCGCACGTTCTTGCCCGGGTTCTCGCTGATGTAGTTAAAGGGCTCGAGCAGCGCCTCGTCGACGTCGTGGTTCACGGCCATGGTCCGCTTTCGCCGTGCTGTCAAGCGCGAGGACGCCGTTCACGTCGACGCGCCGCGCGGCGTGCGCTGCTCGAGCACCACGTGCGACGCCGTTCGGCGACGCGCTCGAGCACGACGTGCGACGCTGCGGCGTCGATGCGCTGCGCGCGTTCGCCACTACGCGCCACGCCCGGCGCCTTGCGTGTTTAGAGCTGTGGCAGGCAACATTACCCTTTATTGAAGTCAACTTACCATGGTGCCGTGGCTTCCGTGGCGCTTCAGCCTCGTCTTCGGGAGCTCCAGGAGCATGGCAGCCCTCCTGGACGTGGCGGCGCTGGACGTGGCGGGAGTAACAACGGTGGAGCCCGAGCAGGCTGCCCCGGAGAAGGACGTGGCGGCGCTGGACGCGGCCCTCGCGGACGCGGCCCTCGCGGCGGCGGAGCCCGAGGCTGCCCCCGTCGACGCCGACGCGGACCCCTTCGCCTTCCCGCCGCTCGACGAGGAGGAGCGGCCGTTCCTCACGGACGCGCTCGTCGCCTGCCACGACTCCTGCGGAGCCTCGAAGGACGAGCTCGACGCGCGCGAGGCGTCCTGGGGCGCGGAGGCGCCCATCTACGAGACCTCGTACGGCGACGGCTGCGAGCTCGAGGTCCACTTCCGCCAACTGGAGGACCGGGCCATCGAGTTCAAGTTCCGCTGCGCGCTGCCGGCGTCGCCCCGCAACGTCCTCGCGCTGGCCAAGGAGGCGGACCTCGCGCCGCGGTGGAACTCGTGGGTCGCGTCCGCCGCGAGCCTGTCGGACCGCGCCGCCGGCCCGAGGAACTTCCAGCTCCGGCGCCAGATCGCCATCAACTTCCCCTACCCGCTGCCCCAGCCCGCGCTCACCGTGCGCCTGAGCTTCCACGAGGACCTCGAAAACTCGGGGCACGTCGTCGCCTGCGTGCTCAACGAGCCGTCGAAGCTCGGGCCCGTGGCGCTGGGCTGGGCCGCGGTCAACGGCTTCGCGCGCGGCGCGCCCGTGGCGGCGGACCGGTCCTCCTGGACCGTGGCGCAGCGCGTCAACGTGCCCGGCTTCTTCCCCATGTGGCTCGTGACCTTCTTCGGGCGCTTCGTCGTGCGCATCTTCGCGCCGCGCATCTTCGAGATCGTGAAAAAGACCGCGCCGACCGTCGACGTCGAGGGCTCCCTCTTCCACGACCGGCTCGAGGCGGACGTCGACGGCTTCTACGACGGCCTCCTCGCGCCCGCGAAGCTCGAGGCGGTCGTGGAGCGCGCGCTCGCCGCCGACGAGCGCGAGGCCGCGGACGACGCGGCCGACGGCGGCGCGACGGGCGACGACGGCGCGACGGGCGCCGCGGACGACGACGAGGCCGCGGCGGACGACGCCGCGGCCGCGACGGACGACGAAAGCACCGAGCCCGAAGCCGCAACCTAGCCTGTAAACCTGCATGTTACAACGCCGCGGGCCGCGCCTTGACCGCGAGGAGCGAGGTCACGTCCTTCGCGGCCCAGTCCGGGTGGACGGACCCCTCCGGGTCGCGCGTCGCGGGCCCCGTGTTCGTGCCGTTCGTGCGCAGGCAGAGGCGCACGCGCCGGCGGTGGAGCTCGAGGATGTAGTAGTAGAGCTCGACGTCGCGCTTGTTCGTCTCGTGGAGGAGGTCGAGGTTGTGGGGGCTCAGCGGGCCCGACTTGACCTGCTTGTTGAGGAGCGCCTGGAGCTTCATCGCGTTCGACTTCTCGCTGTGGAGCGCGGGGAAGTCGGCCTCGTCGGGCGTGTGGTCCGGGTCGCCCTCGAAGAAGTCCGGCAGCAGCAAGCGGAAGAGCTGGGCCGTGTTCGGCAGGTCCTCGAGCACGCCGACGTGCGCGTAGGCGTCGCGCACGTGCCGCTTCGCGACGTCGAGCGCCTTCCCCGGGTCCCGCTCGTCGCGGCACTCGGGCCCGTGGCCGCAGAACCAGCGCGTCATGTAGTCGTTGCACTCGTCCAACAGCAGCGCCATGGACTGGTTGTAGGACAGGCGCTGGAACTTCTTCCACTCCTTGGCGTTCGCGCGCTTCGAGGGCACGGGGTAGTCCTGGTAGACGTGCTGCTCGCCCGTCGACACGCGCCAGCCCCGGATGTCGCAGCGGCCGCCGTCCAAGCACTCGTCGAAGTCCACGGGCGGCAGCCGCTTCTTGTAGAAGGCCTCGTAGTTGTATCTGGAAATACAGCGGTCGATGGGGTCGCGCGCGATGTTGATGAGCTCCACGCCCTCCTCGTGGGCGTGCCGCACGTCCGTGTAGTAGACGTGGCGCTGCGTCACGAAGCGCCCCAACGCGCCGTACTCCCGGATGGAGTCGACGTACTCGCGCTCCGCGGCGCCGTCGAGCCAGCGATGCTTCGCGATGTGCGGCGTCCACCACGTCACGTTCGTCACGTCCATGCCGTGCTTGAACTTGGCCGTCTCGTTGAGCTGGCCGCTCATCCAGGACATGATGGACGCGCTGCCGCTCTTGGGGATGCGGTTGTAGAGCACGCCGCGCGGCCGCCGCGGCGCGCACTCGGGGTGCCATTTGGGCACGAGCTTCGCCTCGTAGGCCCGCTTGAGCGCGAGGCGCTGGCTGCGCGGGAGCGACTTGCGCGGGCCCGGCGGCTTCGGGGGCGTCGTCGACGCCTGCTTCGTCGTGTTGAGGTACGCGGCGACGCGCTGCTTGTAGAGCCGGAGCCGCGCGCCGCGCGCCGCGGGCTGCCGCTCGGCCGCGTCCGCCGGCGGCGCGAGGCCCGTCAGCCGCTCGCGGTCCGCGAGGGAGAAGGAGCCGCGCTGGAGCGGCGACGCGCTGCCGACGGCGGGGCAGGGCGCGGCGTCGCCGTCCGCGCGCTTCTTCTTCCGCTCCGCGAGCGCGGACGCGCCGGGCAGCCCCCGGGTCCGCGGGCAGGCGCTCCAGGCCTCGAGGAAGTTGCAGACCGCCGTCCAGACGCGGTAGGCGGACGATTCGAGGGGGTCCTTGAGCACGAGCAGGCGGTGGCGCTCGTCGCGGCCTTGGAAAAACGCCTCGACGGCCGCGTTCCGCCGCTCGTAGGCGGCGACGAAGCGCGCCGCGCGCGACGCGGGCGCGCGCCCCTCGTCGCGCAGCTGGCCGAAGAGGCCGCCCCAGGCGTGGGCGGGGACGCTCGCCGCCGCGGCGGCGCCGTCGTCGTCCCAGGTCACACCGAGCGTCGCCGCGTAGCGCTCCTTTTGGAGCCGCGGCGCGCACCGCAGCATGTCGTCGACGTCGGCCCACCAGTCCGCGCCGTCGCGCACGGTCAGCACGAACTTGGCGCGGGGGTAGGCCGTCGCGAGCGTCGCGTAGAGGTCCCCGTCGTTCCAGGGCGCGTCGTAGAACGTCCGGTAGCGGCCCGCGGTCTCGACGGCGACGGCGTACCGCTCCGCGCCGCGCCCCAGCGCGACGGCGTCGGCGGCGCGGAGCCGCGACGCGACGTCGCACTTGGGCTCGAGCTTCAACGCGTCGAGCATCATGGCGACGGACGTGATGCCCGTCCGTTTCGCGCCGACGACGAACGTCTTGAACGATAAATCGTGCTTCTGCGGCTTGTGCACGAGGGCGCAGCCCGCGTCGCAGGACACGATGGGCGAGATCTTGTTCCGGCAGAAGGTCGTCGGGCTCATGTCCGCGTGGCGCAGCGGGTCCGGCGAGCCGAGCGCGGCCTTTTTCAACGCGACGGTCAGCGCGGGCTGGTCGCGCGCCTCGCCGCTCCGCTGGTTCAGCCCCAGGAACGCCTCGAGGTAGTAGGTCAGGAGCTGCGCCGTCCGCGGCGACGTCGAATCCAAAACGACGCAGGCGCTGTTGTGCTCGAGGCGCAGGTGGAGGTCCGGCGCGAGCTCCGCTTGGCCGTCGAACTTGTTCGTCAGCGCGACGTCCGCGTCGCCGGCCACGAGGGGGAACAAAAAGTCGACGAACCGCGCCATGCAGGGCCGCGCGTCGAAGTCCAGGAAGATCGTCGTCTCGAAGGGCGACGTGACCATCGCGTGGATCTTCACGATCTTCGCGCGCGCCTTCAGCGGCAACTTCTCGGGCACGCCCGCGACGCGCCAGTCCTCGTAGAGCAGGATGCGGTCGAAGAAGGCGTCCAGCGCCGACGTCTCCTTCGTCGCCAGCGTCGCGACCAGCGACCGCTCCGTGAAGAGCGCGAAGCCGCACGGGCGGGTCGCGGACGCGCCCGGCCCGCGCGCGTCGCCGACGCGGAGCTCGCGCCGCAGGTACTCGACGGTGGGCAGCACCTCGCGCTGCACGAACTCGCGCTCGCCCGCGGCGCTGTAGACGACGCCGGACCCGCTGCGGCTCACGGGCCGCGCCGTGAAGCGCCGCGTGCCCAGCGACGCGTAGACGGCGTCGGCGTCGTGGTCCCACGACGTCTCGATCTCCACGTCCTGCGCCGACATGACCGCTGCGGTGCACGCGCGCGAAATGCAGAGCAGCGCGATGGCCGCGCGCCCGCGCATGGCGCGCATGGCACTCAAAATTTATTGAGTCTGATCGACGATTGCGGTCGACCGCCGCGGCATCGACCGCACCAAACATCAGCGAGCGCAAACCTCCACAAGTAGCACCCCGCTAGGTCGACGGGGGGTGGTTCGACGCGTTCCTGCCGACCTCCGACCCCGAACTTTTTACGTCTTATGCCAGAATCACGTGTTTTCTTTCGTTTCCAATACTCCTAGCGTGCGAAAACACTCTTTTTAAGTGACATTTTGCTCCATGACTTTTGGACGCGCGCGCGTGGTCGGCGCACGCGCCAAGCGTCGCCAATCGCGTGCTGGACGCGTCGATAGACGCCCATGGACCCCCTCTCCAAGGGGAGCACACGCTTGCAACAGGAGGCTAGCCCGTTCGCGAGAACCGCTGCAAGGCGTGCCGGGAAAAAAATTCTCAAAAAAAATATTGAAATCACCTAGTAAGGCTAAGTGGCCGTTGAAATAATTGATCACCCATCCCTCGCCATCCCTGGAACCGATGACCGCAAGGGATACCATTTCGAGATCGCCTGGACCTCAGGAGCGTGTAGATATATTCACTTTGCCGCCCCCCGGATCAGATCCGATAATAAATTCGGTCAAATCTAACGTGCACTAGTTAAGCTATCAGTACGACCTTACGGGGTGCTACCACAAGGCGCTCGCGACCTTGCCGTCCGCGATGGTGCGGAGAATTTGCGCCTTTCTGTGCGGCGTCGCAGCCTTCCAGCACCCGCAGCACCGCGGCTATGCGCGCCGCACCATCGTAGTCAAAAACGGCGACGCGCTCGTCGAGTGCGCGCTCGTCCCCGGCGCCGCGGCGAAGGTCGAGGGCTGGCTCGACGGCTGGAGCGCGTCGCCCCTGAGCGACCCGCAGTTCCCCGTCACCGTCGACGCGAGCACCCCGACGATCCGCGTGCGCTACGTGGCCATGCCCGACAACGGCGTCGACGTCGCCTACCGGCCCGCGGGCAGCGACTCGCCGTTCGGCGCGGTCGTCGTCGAGCGCGTCGGCCCGCCGGCCGCGGCGTCCATCAAGGAGCTCGTGCGCGGCGCCGAGGCGCGCGTGGCGAGCTCGCTGCGCGAGGGCCTCGCGGCGGCGTCGCTGTCCGCCGTGGCGACGGCCGCGGCGCCCGAGGTGCTCGTCGGCGAGGAGCCGCGGCGGCGGGCGCTCGACCCGAAGCTCTACGACGGCTCCTACGGCGAGGACTTCGAGGCCGAGGTGCTCGACCTCTTCGACGCCGGCGAAGCCGAGGCGGGCCCGGCGGACGCCACGGTCCAGGCCATGTTCGCCGCGGGCGAGGCGCTCGCGCGCGCCGCGGCGGGCGACGCCGGCGGCGCGTCCGAGGCCGCACTCCTCGAGGACGGGCTCGTGGACGTCGAGCAGGCCCAGTTCGACGTCGCGCTCGGGAATGGTCTCAAGGGCGGCGTCGACATCCTCGCGGCGCCCCAGGCCGTCCGCGGCGCCGCGTCCGCGGCCGTCGCGGCGGCCGGGGCGGCGCCGGCGGAGGCGGCGCCGGCCGAGGCGTCGCCGCTCATCGCGGCGCGCTTCGACGTGCTGCTGCGCGAGGTCATGGGCGCCGCGGACGCGAGCGTCGCGCACCTCGTCGCCGACGCGTACCGCGACGTGCTCCTCGACGCGTCGTTTCCGGCGCTCGCGCGCGCGGCGCTCCGCGCGTGCGACAGCGACGAGGCGGCGGCGAGGACGGCGGCGGCGCTGGACACGCTGAACGGCAAGGTCATCGACCTCGTCACGCAGCTCGCGGAGATGGCCGCCTTCGCGGAGAAGAACCATCTGGAGACGATCCGCCTGCTCTGCGACTCGGCCAAGTCCGCCGGCGACGCGGGCCTGCGGGACGCGGCGCGCAAGTTCCGCCACCGCCTCGACGAGGACTTTGTGGCCTACCTCAAGCACGCCATCGCCGTCGAGGCGGCGAAGCTGAGGGACCGGGGCGTCGCGGATCCTGCGAACGCGCCCTCCGAATGGCTCGCGGTGCTCGACGGCGTGCGCACCGCGGCCTACGCGGAGCTCGCCAAGGACGTCCACGCGGACGTCGACGTCATCAAGAACGTGCTCGCCATCAAGGACCCGGCCGCGCGGCGCGAATGTCTGCGGCTCAACGTCGAGGGCATCGCGGGCCAGCCCGACCGCGTCCGCGCGTTCCGCAAGACGGCCAACAACATCTTCGACAACCTCCTCGACTCGAACCCGGACGTGGCGCCGGGCGCGGAGCTCGTCGCGGCGCTGGCCCAGCTCCGCGCGGACCTCCTCGAGTTCAGCCCGGGCGTCGCCGACGACGCGCCGGGCCAGTACCTCGTCGACGACGCGGACCGCGCGCCCAAGGAGCTCGAGGCGGCGGCGGAGTAACAACAGGCGGCGGTTGTTGTGGCTCGAGGCGGGCTTGGGAGTGCCGGAGGCTGGGTATTTTGGGACCCCCGCCGCCTTCAGCGCGTCTTATTGAACAGAACTTGCACTTTTTTCTACGAGCGCATCGGTGGCCCACGACATCTCCGAAAGTCGACTCCTGTGCTCGCAACTAGCAAACACGATGGACAAGTGGTTCCCGCAATTGAAGCAGACGAAGTGCGGCGCCGACGCGCGCCTGCGCCTCGTGACCTTTCCCAACTCCGGCAGCGCCGAGAACGTGTACACGGGCGCCGACAAGACGGCCTTCGGCGGCGCGTCGGGCCGCCGCGACAACGAGCTCATGGTCTGGGCGAAGAAGACGAAGGTCGAGGTCTACGCGGCGCAGCCGCCGGGCCGCGACACGCGCATGCGCGAGGAGTGCCTGCCGTCCGCGGCGGCGATCGCGTCCGCGGCGTTCGACGTCTGCGAGAAGGACCTCTTCAAGGGCGGCGTGCCCTGGGCCATCTTCGCCCACTCCATGGGCACCTGGGTCGCCTACGAGTTCTGCCTCCTCGCGCGCGCCAAGGGCCACCCGGCGCCCACGGTCCTCGTCGCGTCCGGCTTCCCGTCGCCGACGTGCCCCATGGACAAGCGGCCCTGGGCCGTGTCCAAGGGCATGAGCGACGACGAGTTCAAGGACGAGGCCCGCGGCTGGTCCATCAACGAGGTCGTCTTCTCCGAGGGCATGTGGAAGATGTAGCGAGCGCGGCGTCTTCCGACCGCGCCGTTCCCGCGCCGACGACCGCCGCCGCCGCCGCAGGTACAAGACGCTGCTCATGGTCGACTTCTCCTGCTTCGACGCCTACCCGGAGCGCGTCTCCCCGCGTCCGGCGACTTTTTTTCCGTCCGCGCGCGGCCGTCGTCGTTCGCCGCGCCGCGCGACGACCGGTCGCGGCCGCGCGCAGGTGGACGGGCAAGAACGCGCCCCTCGACTGCCCCGTGCGCACGTTCTACGGCAGCGACGACAAGCGCGCGACGAAGGAGCTCGCGCGCTCGCGGCGTCCCGCAACCGTCGCGGCGCGCGACTTCATTCATTTCGGCAACAAGGATTCAACCCAGGAATTGAGAAAAAGTGGCCTTTCGATTCAGTGGCCACGCACAACTCGCCATCGGCCGCCGACGCCGACGTTTTCGGACTTCTAGGTCTCGGCCTGGAGCGAGGTCACGAGCGACTGCAGCGTCAACGCCCCCATCAAGGGCCACCACCTCTTCGTCTACGACGAGCCCGCGCGCGCGACCTGGTTCAAGGCCGTCATCGGCGACATCGAGTCCTTCCAGCCCATGGCGCCCCTCAAGTCCTACCTCTGCACGGCCAAGAAGGGCGCGGCGGTCCGCGCGGGCTGCGAGCTGAGCACGGCCCAGGTCCAGCCCGAGATCGACAACGGCTGGCTCGTCGACGTCAGCGAGGAGCAGGAGAACTCCAAGGGCACGGTGCGCCTCCACATCGTCGCGTACACCAAGGCCGACGGCGCGAAGACGGCCTGCGACTGCTGGGGCTCGAAGAAGCTCTTCGAGTTCAAGGGCACGGTCGAGGCCGCGCCCGCCGCCGCGCCGCCCGCGCCGGCCGCCGCGGCCGCGGAGCCGCCGAAGGCGCCCGCGCCGGAGACGCCCGCGGCGACGGCGCCGGCCGCGGACGCGGTCACGGCCTTCGCCGGCACGACGGCGACCATGCACACGGTGACGGGCAAGAACGGCGCCATGATGCGCGCGGGCTGCGAGCTCGACACGCCCGAGCTCGGCGTCACGCTCGAGCAGGGCACGGAGTGCTACGTCGTCGAGGAGGCGAAGAACGCCAAGGGCTCGCTGCGGTCGCGCATCGTCTGCTACACGGCCAACGGCTCGCCCTACGCGGCCATCGACGGCTGGTGCACGGCCAAGTTCCTCACGGTCGTCGACAAGACCAAGGTGCCCATCCCCGAGGCGGGCAGTAAGCCCTTCGCCGCCGTCTTCGCGCGGCCGACGGACTCGGGCAACGTCATGCTCTTCCCGGGCCAGGGCGCCCAGAAGGTGGGCATGCTCGCGCCCTACGCGGACACGCCGGGCGTCAAGGCCATGTTCAAGGAGGCGTCGAAGATCTTCGGCTGCGACCTGCTCGAGCTCGTCGAGAAGGGCCCCGTCGAGAAGCTCAACGACACGCGCTTCTCCCAGGTCTGCGTCTTCCTCACGTCCATGGCCGCCGTGAAGAAGCTCCAGCGCGAGGACCCCAAGGCCGTGAACAAGTGCGCCGCGACCGCGGGCTTCTCGCTCGGCGAGTACAGCGCGCTCACGTTCGCGGGCGTCATGGAGCTCGACACCGCGCTCACGCTGCTGAAGATCCGCGGCGACGCCATGGGCGCGGCCTGCGACCTCGCGCCGTCGGGCATGATGACCGTCGTCGGCTTGGACGACGACGCGCTCAAGAAGATGATGCCGGAAGGCGTGTCCATCGCGAACCAGCTCTTCCCGAAAGGCCGCGTGCTCAGCGGCTCCAAGGAGGGGCTGGCCAAGGTCGAGGCCGAGGTCAAGGCCGCGGGCATCGCCGGGTCCAAGACCATCGTCCAGCCCGTGTCCGGCGCGTTCCACTCGCCCTACATGTCGACGGCCGCGGACAAGCTCAAGGAGGCGCTCTCCACCGCGCGCCTCGCGGCGCCCGCGCGCGTCGTCTACTCCAACGTCACGGCCAAGCCCCACGACAAGGACGTCGAGTCCATCAAGGCGAAGATGTGCGAGCAGCTCATGGCCGGCGTGTTATGGGAGGACACGATCAACGACATGGCGAAGCGGTTCCCGGACGTCGACAACTTCTACGAGCCCGCGCCGGGCCGCCAGCTCACGTCCATGATGCGAAGGATCGAGCCCAAGAACCAGCCCAAGATGAAGAACGTCTAGGGTTCTGCTCCCCCGTTTTGCGCGCCCCCGGCGACGCGCGAGCCGCCGCGGGACCACCATTCCCGCGCGCCGCGCGCGCCCCCGACTAACGCACGCGTTAGCTCCCGTGACTCTTGACGCACGCGTTAGCTCCCGTGGCTCTCGTCGTCGCCGGACCCGTCGAGGTCGAGCTCCGGCTCGTCGGGGAACGGGTCCACGCCGGCCTCCTTCCTCCGGAAGAAGGAGCGGCGCGGCTTTTCGTCGAGCGTCGCCTGGAGATCGACGATGCGCGCGGTGCGGTCCTTCGACCCCGTGACGATCCGATCGGCGGAGAACGCCGCCGCGTTGACCTCGGCGCGGTGCTTCGCGCACGTCCGGCGCAGCGCGCCGCTCTCCGCGTCCCAGAGCCGCAGCGTCCGGTCCTCGGAGCCCGTCAAGATCACGGCGCCGTCGCCGGAGTAGGCGACGCTCGACACGTCGCCGAGGTGGCCGGCCAGCGTGAGGAGCGCGGCGCCCGTCGCGACGTCCCAGACCCGGGCCGTCCTGTCCTCGGAGCCGGAGACGACCCTGGCGCCGCGGGGAGCAAACGCGACGGCGTAGACGCAGGACCCGTGGCCCGTCAGCGTCCGGATCGCCGCGCCCGCGGCGTCCCAGAGCCGCACCGTCGCGTCGTGGCCCGCCGTCGCGATGGCGGCTTCGTCGGGCGCGAAGCGGACGTCGTAGACCGCGCCCGCGTGGCCCTCGAGCCGCGTCGGCGGCGCCGCGGGCGCCGCGAGGTCGAAGATGCGCGCCACGCCGTCGGTGCAGCCCGTGAGCACGCGCCGGTCGTCCTTGGAGAAGACGGCGGCGCGCACGGCCGCGGGGTGCTCGAGCTCGACGGCCGTCTCGCCCGACGCGGCGTCCCAGACGCGCGCCGCGGCGTCGCCGCCGCCGGTGACGACGCGGCCGCCGTCGCCGGAGAAGGCGCAGCTCAGGACGGACTCGCCGTGGCCCGAGAGCGTGATCTTCAGCGCGCCGGACGCCGCGTCGTAGAGCCGCGCCGTGCAGTCCTTGCTGCCCGTGGCGACGACCTCGCCGGACGCGGAGAAGGCGACGGCGAGGATCGGGCCGGAGTGGCCGACGAGGCTCACCTCGGACGACGCCTCGGAGCTCGCACCGCCGCCCATACTCAAGTTTCGGGGCTGCCCATCGTCGTCAAGGTCCGCCTCGGGCACTGCAATGGCATTTCGGAGTAGTTTCAAGTGAATTTTATCGGAGGTGACGAGCCGAGCATGGATACCGAGGGCAACAAAATTTAACTGTTCGGTGCCCGACCGCAAGGCGAGGCTGCCCCCGGTGAAAAGCCGCCCTTTCCGAGCCCCCCGGGGGGCGATGCGGCGCTAGGCTCGGGCGGGCGCCGTCTCTCTCCACCGCCCCCGGTGCGGGCGCCGCGGACCCCGAAGGCGCCGGCGCCGCGGACCCCGCGGGCGCCCGGCGCTCCCGTTTCCGCGCCATGGGCTTCGACAGAGTGAACGCGACCCTGGAGGAGTGCGCCGCCGTGTGCCTCGGCTTCACGTGCGACATGTACACGAAGGAGAGCTGCAGCCTCGTCCAGAACGAGTACGGCTGCGACTGCCCCGGGTGCCACTGCGACGCGGACCTCGTCTACAGCGACATGCGACGGGGGCTCCGAAGTAACTACACCTACTACGACGACGACGGCGAGGCCGAGGAGGAGCTCATCATGGTGCTCTGCCTCATCGTCTTCGGCACGATCCTCGCCATCGGCCTGACCTACATCGCCATGCTCACCTATCGGAACTACTACTACCCGCCGCTGCCTCCCAAACAGCACCTGGACCCCCAGGTCGTCGAGTTCGAGCTCGTGGAGAAGGGCGAAGAGGTCAAGGAGACGGACGACCCCTACTAGCGGCGGCCGGAGGCTCCGGCGCCGGCGCGAGCCGCGGCGCCGGGGCCCGTCCGCCGCTCGGCGGGGCGCGCGCGGGACGGCGCGCCGCGCGGAGTCGTCCTAACCCCGAGTTCCTGTGCACCACGGTTTGAGAGGCGCCAACGCACGATGCGAGAGGGCTTTTTACGACGGCGCGCCGCGCCCGGCCCTAGAAGCCGAGGCCCTTCATGCCGCCCTCGCCCTCGAGCTTGGACATCTCCTGCATCATGGACATGAGGTTCTGGGCGCCGCCCATCTGCTGGAGCATGCGCGGGTCCATGGCCTTGTGGAGCTGCTGCATGACCTGGTTCGGGTTCCGCTGCATCTGCTTGGCCATGGCCGCGTCGCCGCCCTTCATGAGGCCCGACTTGCCCATCTTGGACACGACGCTCTCGAACTGCTTGTGGCACTTGAGGAGCATCTGGACCTCCATGGGGTGGCAGCCCGAGCCGCGCGCGACGCGCTCGATGCGCGAGGCCGACTTGTTCAGGTCGACCTTGGCGTCGAGCTCGTCGTCCGTCATGGAGTCCATCATGTACATGAAGCGCTTGAGGCGGTTGTTCGACTCGTCGCCCTCGCCGCCCATCATGGAGGGGATGCCCGGGATCATGGCCATGACCTTCGACAGGGGCCCGAGCTTCATGACGTTCTCGAACTGCTCGTACATGTCGCGGAGCGTGAACTGGCCCTTGCTAAACTTCTCCATGAGCTCGGGCTGCTTGTCGTCGCCGATCGTGTCCTTGATCTGCTCCACGAGCCCCCGCATGTCGCCCATGCCCAGCAGCCGGCTCACGAAGGAGTGCGCGTTGAAGGGCTCGAAGTCGTCGAAGTGCTCGCCCGACCCGAGGAAGAGGATGGGCGCGCCCGTCGCCGCCACGGCGCTCAGCGCGCCGCCGCCCTTGGCGTGGCCGTCGAGCTTCGTGATGACGACGGAGCCGATGTCGATGGCCTCGTGGAAGCTGCTCGCCTGCTCGTGGACGGCCTGGCCCTGCGTCGCGTCGAGCACGAAGATGACGTTCTGGGGCTCGATGGCCGCGCGGATCTCCTGCATCTCCTCGAAGAGGGCCGTCTCCTGCTTGTGGCGGCCCGACGTGTCCACGATGATCACCTCGTACTTCTCGGCCTTGAACTGGTCGACGCCCTCTTGCGCGATGCGCACGGGGTCGGCCTCCGTGTAGGACCCGTAGAAGGGGCAGCGCAGCTTCGTCGCGTTCTGCCGGAGCTGGTCGTAGGCGCCCGCGCGGAACGTGTCCGCGCAGACCATGCAGCACTTGAAGCCCTTGCGGAGGTAGTGGTTCGCGAATTTCGCGATCGTCGTCGTCTTGCCCGCGCCCTGGAGGCCGACGAACATGATGACGTTCGGCGACCCCTTCTTCATCTCGTGGGCCTTGACGCCGGGGTCGAGCATGCCCGCGAGCTCCTCGACGACGGCCTTCTGGATCATCTTCCGCCGGTTCGTGCCCGCGGACTCCTCCTCGAGGTTCGCGCGCGTCTTGATGGCCTTGCGCAGCTCCATGACGACGCGCACGTTCACGTCCGCCTCCAGCAGGGCCGCGGCGATGTCCTTGAGCATCTTGTCCAGCACCTCCTCGCTGATGACCGTCACGCTCTGCATCTTGTGCAGCGCCGCCGTCAGCTTCGACCCCAGCTCCTGGAGCACCATGGCGGTCGCGGGCGCGCGCCGGCGCGGTCACGGGCGAGGAGCGCTGCGACCACTAACGTGCGGGGGCGCCGAGCGGCGGCGGCGGGGCGGCTCGGTCGGCGCGACGCGCAGTCTATGCTCGCTCGACGCGCGGCTCAACAACCCGCTTGGTGCCGTCCTCGCCGACCTCGGCGCTTGCGGCAAGAGCGCCAGCCGCGGTGCCAGACGCGCGACTCGCGGCGTCGCAGCGAGCGACAGCAACGCCAGCAACAACGCTCGCATGAAGCGCCAGCGCGAGCCCGACGCGCGGCCCGGCGGCTTCGCCATGCCGCGGCCGCGGCCCGCCGCCGCGGGCAGCACCGACGCCTTGGCCGCACCTCCCGAGGACCTGGCGTGCCCCTGCTGCTTCCGGCCCGGGCGGCTCTGCGAGAGCTTCGCACCGGAAGAAGCGCAGATGAAGCTGGAAGGGCTGCGCGTGCTCATGGTGTCGCACGGCCTGGACGCGTACGTCGTCCCGAGCGGCGACGCGCACTCGAGCGAATACGTCGCCGCCTGCGACGAGCGGCGCGCGTGGCTCACGGGCTTCACGGGGTCCGCCGGCACGGCGCTCGTCGCGCGGAAGGCCGCGCTGCTGTGGACCGACGGTCGCTACTTCAACCAGGCCGCGACGCAGCTCGCCGGGTCGCCGTGGACGCTCATGCGGACGCACGAGCCCGGCGTGCCCGACCTGCCGACCTGGCTTTTGGAGAACTGCGCCCCGGGCGCCAAGGTCGGCGTCGACGCCGCGCTCGCGCCGCTGGGCTTCGCGGCGGACTTCGCCGCGAAGACCGCGGGCGAGCTCGAGCTCGCGCCCGTGACCTCCGCGAACTTCGTCGACCTGATCTGGGGCCGGCGGCGGCCGGCCGTGCCGCGCCATCCCATCTACGCGCAGCCCCTGGCGCGCACGGGCGAGACCGTCGCGAGCAAGATCGCGCGCGTCGCGGCCGCGTTGGGCGACGCGAAGGCCCTCTGCCTCAACGCGCTGGACCAGATCTGCTGGCTCACGAACTTAAGGGGCTCCGACATCGCCTGCAACCCCGTCTTCTTCGCCTACGCGGTCCTGTCCCTGCGCGACGGCGTCGCGCTGACCCTCTACCTCCGGCGCCTCGACGGCGACGCCGGCGACGCGGGCGCGCTCCGGCGCCACTTCGAGGAGGCCGAGGGCTGCGGCGGCGCCGGCGGGCCGCGCGTGATCCTGCGGCCCTACGCGGCCTTCGGCCCCGAGGCGTGCCTCGCGGACTGCGGCGGGGCCGGCGCCGTGGTCCTCGAGCGGTCGACCGCGACGCTCGCGATGGCCTCGGCGCTGGACCCGTCGCGGCTCCGCCGCGTCGCCGCGTCGCCCGTCGAGACCTTCAAGGCCTCGAAGAACGCCGTCGAGATCGCGGGCCTGCGGTCCGCGGGCGCGCGCGACTGCGCGGCGCTCGCGGGGTTCTTCGCGTGGCTCGAAAACCGGCTCGACCGCGGCGAGCCGGTGAACGAGGCCGAGGCCGCGGACGAGATCTCGCGGCGCCGCGCGGCCTTCGCCGGCGAGCTCTACAAGGGCGACTCCTTCCCGACGATTTCGTCCGCGGGCGCGAACGCGTCCGTGATCCACTACCAGCCGTCGCACGAACACTGCGCGCCCGTCGCCAAGGACGCCGTCTACCTCTGCGACACGGGCGCCCAGTACGCCGACGGCACGACGGACATCACGCGGACGACGCACCACGGGACGCCGACGGCCGAGGAGAAGCGGTGCTACACGCGCGTGCTCCAGGGCCACGTCGCCATGGCGTCCGCGGTCTTCCCCGAGGGCACGCCGGGCTTGATGCTCGACGCCCTGGCGCGCGGCCCGCTCTGGAAGGACGGGCTCAACTACCTCCACGGCACGGGCCACGGCATGGGCTCGCTGCTGAACGTCCACGAGGGGCCCTTCGGCGTCGGGGGGGGCGCCGTCGGCGCGGACAAGGGCCTCGCGTCCGCGAACGCGCGGCAGAAGTACCTCCACGAGATCCGCGAGGGCTACTACGTCTCCGACGAGCCGGGCTTCTACAAGGACGGCGCCTTCGGGTTCCGCATCGAGAGCGACTTGGTGTCCGTCGCCGCGGACACGCGGTTCGGCTACGGCGCGCGGAAGTGGCTCAAGTTCGACTACCTCACGCCGCTGCCCATGGCGCGGGCGCTCATCGAGGACGCGCTGCTGAGCCCCGACGAGATCTCCTGGATCGACGACTTCCACGCCAACACGTGCTGGGCCCAGATCGCGCCGATGCTCAAGGGCACGCCGGACGAGGCGCGGACGCGGGACTGGCTCTGGCGCGCGTGCCGCCCGCTCGGCGAGGCCGCGTGTCCGGACGTGCCTCATTAGGATCTTGGGATCTGGGGGGACCTAGGCGGCGGGCTTGAGAAGCTCCTGCTTCTTCGCCTGGTACTCGTCCATGGTGAGGACGCCGTCGTCGCAGAGCGCCTTCGCGTCGCGCAGCGCCTGGACGAGCGCCGGATCCATGGCCGTCTTCGGCGCGGCGGCGGGCTCGACCTTGGGCTTGACGTCCTCGGCGAGGCTCGCGAGCGCCGCGGCGGTCTCGGGCGCGGCGGCGCTCGTGCCGCCGCGCTTCGGCGTGCACTCCAGCTCGATCGTCGGCTCCGCCTTGGGCTCCACCTTGGGCTTGACCTCGGACTTGACCACGGGCTCGACCTCGGCGGGCGCCGCGTCGTCCATGGCGACGTCGACCGCGTCCTTCCGGAGCTCCGCGTCGCGCTCCTCCGCGGTCTTCGAGCCCGTGATCTCGACGTCGGCGGCGTCGGCGGGCTTCGCGGCGCCCGCCGCGAGCGCCGCGCGCGCGCTCGGGCTCAGGAGCTCGTAGCCCTCGATGGCGAAGGGCGCGACGCGCGCCATGACGAGGAGGTCCTTGAAGAAGGGCGCCACGGCCGACGGCAGGTAGTAGAGCTTCGCCTTGAGGCCCTCTCCGCTCTCGAGCTCCGCCGCGGAGCCGATGCGCGCGCAGAGGCGCACCGCGTCCTTGGGGATCTTCGCGCCGGACGCCTTGCACTTGGTGCGGTTGTCCGGCGTGGCCTCGAAGCGGAGCGCCTTCGGGAAGTACTTGGCGTGGAACCAGGCCGTGACGAGGTTGCCCCGCGCGTACGTCGGCAGGCCGCAGCGCATCTCGCCCTTGTCGATGAGCTCGCCCGAGTACTTGCACGTGGCCCGGCCGGACTTGGCGGCCTCGACGACCGGCGGGTTCGGCTCGAAGGGCTTGGCGACCTTCGGCACGGGCGCCGCGGGGTCGTAGCCGGGCACGAGCCGCTTCTTCCAGGCGACGACGAAGTTGTACAATTCCTCGACGTGGGCGAGCATGTCCGGGTCCGCGTTCGTGTTGAAGACGCCGCGGAGCGTGCCGCCGGGGCGCGTCTTGTTGATCGCGTGGTCCAGGGACAGCTTGCCGCTCTCGATCATCTGCTGGAGGATCTTGAGGTTTTCGTCGACGCTCTTCTTCTTCGCGACGCCGAGCTTGGGGTGGGCCGAGCCCTGGCCCTCGATGACGATGGCGGGGTCCATGAGTTTTGACGCTCGAGTCGTCCAACCAGAGCGGATTCGCGCAGGCTCTCGGGTCGCTTCGCGCCCAAAATCGATTGCGGCAAAAAATAGCCTATGGGACGCCTCCGCGCGTCCGGCGGGCAGTGGTATTACAGGAAGGCGCGCGCCGGCGGTTCAGGTGTCGGCCTTCTTCTCCTCGGCGCCGCCCTCGCAGAAGCAGGCCCAGAAGCTCAGGGGCCGCTTGCGCTTCGCCGCCGCGGCCGCGGCCGCGGCCTCGGAGTCCTGGGCGACGCTGCGCGGGCTCGGCGGCACGACGGGCCGGTTGAAGTCCGCCGCGACGTAGCTCCGGCGCTTCGTCACTTTCTTGGGCGTCTCGTCCGACTCCGCGTACTCGTAGAGCGCCTCGGAGATGACCTCCGCGAGGGACTTGGTCTCGGACGTCTCCGGCTGTTCGGCGTCGCGGCGCTTCGCTTCCGCCAACGGGTTCGAAGCGTCCGGCGCCTCGGCGACGACCTTCGTGAGGCTCTTGGAGAAGACGCGGCAGACGGCGCGCGTCGCGCGCGCGTCCTCGGCGTCGACGCAGTGCCAGAGGATCGTGCGGTCGTCGCCGTCGCGCGTCGCGTACAAGGCGTCGCGACCGACGAGCGCCGCAAAGGCCTCCAGGCGCCGCGCGAAGAGGCGCACGTCCTCGGCGCTCTCGAGGGGCAGGAGGCCGAAGATGCGGTCGACGAGGTCCGAGACGACGAAGTCGCGCGCGGGGCCCGTCGCGGTCGTCGTCGACACCTCGGTCCGCGGCCAGACGGCTCGCGTGCGCCGGGCCCGCGCCGCCGCGAGGCGCGCGGAGACGGCGCGCGACGCCGGCGAGACCTCCGCCGAGGCCTCCGACGGCTTCTCCGCGTCCCAGATGGCGACGTCCTCCATGGCGCTCTGGATCGCCGCGACCTCCGACGCCGTCGGCTCGATCGGGGGGGCGGACGTGAAGGAGCCGCGGATCTGGCGCGCGACGTTCTCCAGCACCAAGGCATAACCCTGCGACGTGTCGGTCGTGTTCTCCATCATGCTCGGGCGCGGCGCGGTGCGACAACTGTCGATAGGCGTCGGCCGGCGAGGCAAATTTGCACCAAACTCGATTTTCACATTTTTCACCACAAGGCCTTGGCAAGCGCCTGCGCGCGTCGGTGCGCACGTAGCGTCGACGCAGCGCTCATCGATCGATGGCCGCGCTGCCGCTCAAGGAAGGCGCGAAGCTCTTCGCGCTCTTGGCCGTCTACCTCCTCCTCCTGGCGAACTACTTCACGACGCCCGCGCCGCGGTCGCTGCGCGGCCTCGTCGTGCCCGACTTCCTCGCCGCCTGGCTCCGCGAGCGACCGCTCTGCAAGGACGTCGCCGCGCGCTGCGCCGACGGCGCCTGCGGCGACGGCGTGCCGAAGCGCTGCGCGGAAGCCGCGCGCGCCGGCGTCGGCGCCGCGAGCGGCCGCTGCTACGCCGCGCTCAGCGCCGTCGAGGCCGCGGCCGACGCGCCGCGCGCGGTCCGCGACGCGCGCGCGTGCCTGAGGAGGCGCTTCCGCGGCGCCTTCGCGCGCCAGGGCCTGCCGCCGCCGAAGCTCGCGATCCCGGCGGACTGGACGCCCGCGTAACAACACTGGACGCCCGCGTAACAACTACCGGAGCGTCTTAGCCGCCTGGTACGCGTAGAAGACGCCCGCGGCGAGCGGGAAGAAGGCGAAGGCCTGCTGCAGGACCGGCGCGTCGGCGGGCAGCTCGTCGCTGCGGGCGGCGAAGGACGCGAAGAACGCGCCGGCCAGGGCGACGTTGAACGCGAGCGACGGCAGCGTCGTGGACAGCGGCTTCGCCACGGGCGCGGCGGCCGCCTCGCGCGCGACGACGGCGGCCGCCAGGTCCGCGTCGTCGGCGTCGGCGACGAAGTTCAGAGCCACGCCGTTGAGGCAGTAGCGGCAGCCCGTCGGCCGGGGCCCGTCGTCGAAGACGTGGCCCAGGTGGCCGTCGCAGGCCGCGCAGCGCACCTCCGTCCGCGGGAGCACGAGCTTGAAGTCCGCGCGCAGCTCCACGGCGTCGCCGTCGACGGGGTCGAAGAAGGACGGCCAGCCCGTGCCGCTGTCGAATTTCGTCGCGGTCGTGAAGAGCGGCTCGCCGCACGCCTTGCAGAGGAAGGTGCCGGGATCCGTCACGTCGTTGAGCGGCGACGACCGCGGCGGCTCCGTGCCCTCCTCTCGGAGCACGTAGTAGGCGTCCTCCGACAGCGTCGCGCGCCACTCCTCGTCGGATCTCCGCTTGTCGACGGCGGCGCGCAGGCGTAGTGTGGCGTGCCGCGGCGCGGGGTTAAGGAAGCTCGAGGAGCGGACGACGAGGCTCAGGAGCAGGCAGCGCGGCAAAGCTTGGGCCATTGCCACAGGCGTCAAGGGGCTCGTTGAGGTCGGCACGACAGGCCTGGCCCTCGCCGGAGGACGCGGCGCCTCACGCTTCGCACTCGGCGCCTCGCCTGGGAGCGTACTTAAGGCGGGAAGCCCGGGCACCCCTTTGCGGGCACCCCGGCGCCCCGGAGGACGCGGCCCCCGCCCCCGGGGGCCTCGCGCATCAAATTTGCGGCGCCGCTTTCTGCGCAACCGGTTTCGGCCATGGCGGACTACGACGACCCTGACCCCGCGCTCTTCCGCAGCGGGAACGTCGTGTACGCCCAACGGCGTCTTGCGCCCCCGGCGCGGGGCGGACGGCGGGGACGCGTCGGGGGGCGGGGGCGCGCGGGGGGCGCCGAGCAGGCGCGCGGATCCGGGGACGCGCGCAGGTGGGCCAAGGTCTACGACCGGCCCTGGTGGCCGTGCGTCATGTTCAACTCATGGGCCGCCGTGCGGCGCTGGAACCTGCCCGTGCCGATGGAGGGCGTCGCCGAGCTCGGCGAGGACCAGGCACGCCGCCCCGCGTTCCGCGACCCCCGCCGGGCGCGCGCGCGCGGAACGTTCAACGATAGGCGATCGGCATCTTCCTCGACGACTACGAGTTCACGGTCTTCGACAAGCACTCGAACTCGATCCAGGACTGGGACTACATCACGCCCGAGGCGATCCTCGAGGAGCTGGGCGGCGACCCGAGCCGGAAGAACCTCAAGAAGGCGATCCGCGACGGCAAGCGGCTCGTCCGCATCTCGCGCGGCGGCGCGCGCGCCGCGCCCGACGACGAGGACCGCTACGCCGAGCCCGCGCCCCAGCGCGGCGGCTACCGCGGGAAGAAGAAGCGCGGCGGCTACCGGGGCCCGCGCGAGCCCAAGGCGAAGCCGCGGCAGAACGATTTTTTCTCGCCCCTCTTCGGCGCGACGGTGCCCGCGGGCGCCGCGCCGCCGCCCGTGCTGCCGGCGACGGCCGGCCCCCTCGCCCCGGCGAAGCGCGCGACGCGCGCCAAGTCGCCGCGCGCCGCGGACGTCGACGACGACCGCGACGGGTCGTCGCTGAGCTCGGGGTCCAAGCAGGGCGAGGTCACGCCGGCGACGTCCGAGCCCGGCGACGACGACGACGGTGGCGCCGCGCCGCGCACGAGCCGCGCGGGCCGCGTGACGCGCAAGCCCCGCAAGCTGCGCGACGACGACGACGCGGCCGCGCCGCGGAAGAAGCGCGCGAGGCCCGTGTCGCCCGCGGGCGAGGCCGCGGCGGCCGCGGCGCCGCGGCCGGCGGGCAAGCGGCCCGTGGGCCGGCCGCGGTCGGGCAAGACGAAGTTCAACGTCGGCGACTACGTCTTCGCGCCCGACGCGGCCAGGGTCGTCTGGACGGGCGGCGTCGTCGTCGGCGTCGAGACGGGCCCGCGCCGCTGCGACGACGCGATCACCATCGTCTCCGCCGGCGGCGGGACGCACGTCTTCCTCGCGGACAGCGCGCGGAAGACGTCGCCCCACGGCGGCCGCGCGCCCGTCGTCTCGCCGTCCGCGTCCGCGTCGAGCCTCCCGCCGCTCAGCGACGACGTGTCCGTGCCGCCCCTCGCGCTCGAGGCCTGAGCCCCCCCCTGCGTAAGCCGCGTTCGGGCGGAGAGTGTGTGTTAAAGGCGGGGGGGACCCGCGCGGGCCCTCGCGGGCCCCCGCGGGCGGGGGTCGGGGGTTCGGGCGCGGGGCGGCCGCGCGCGCGGGCCGCGCGCCCTAGGACTGGGCGCACTGGACGCGCTGGCCGTTGCCGCCGGCCTCGTCGTCGTCCTCCTCCTCCTCGCCCGTGGCCCCCTGGCCCTTGCCGAGCTCGTCGAGGTTGATCTCCTCGAGAATGGCGTCCTCGATCTCGTTCTCGTCGTAGGGCTCGTCGTTGAGCGCCTTGGGCAGCGCCTGCTTGAGCAGCGCGACCTGGTCCTCGCCGAGGGAGTAGTTCGGCGGGAAGATGATGGTGAAGAGCACGAAGAGGCGCCCCTTGTCGAAGGGGTTGCCGTGCTTGGGCATGCCCTCGCCGTCGACGCACATGACGTAGGGCACGCCCTGCTGGACCTCGGGGCGGACGATCTGGCCCGGCTTGGACTGGATGAGGAGCTGGCGGCCGTCGAGCTGGCGGACGACGAACTTGAAGCCGCAGAGGGCTTCCGACAGGGAGATGTCCTTCTGGATGAGGAGGTCCGCGCCCTTGCGCTTGAACGACGCGTGCTCCTTCTGCTGGAGCACGAAGACGACGTCGCCGGGCTCGGCGTTGGGCGACTCGTTGCCCATGCCGGAGAAGCGGAGCTTCGTGTTGTGGGACGCGCCCTTGTCGACGTTGACCTCGAGGACCTGGCGCTCCTTCTTCATGTTCACGCGGTAGCCGCCGCTGCCCGGCGGGCAGTCGGGGCAGCGCGTCTGGAGCTGCTGGACCATGCCCGGGCCGATCTGGCGCATCTGGACGACGACGCCCTGGCCCTTGCAGGTCGTGCACTTCTTGGGCTCGCCCTTCATCACGCTGCGCGTGATCGCGAGCTTGGCCGTCTTGCCGTTGTAGAGGTCTTCGAGGGACACCTTGAGCGGGTAGACCGTGTCCTCGGCCTTGCGCTTGCCGCCGCCGCCGCCGCGGCGCCGCCGGCCGCCGCCGAAGAAGAGGTCGAAGACGTCCATGCCGCCCTCGGGCATGTCGCCGGCCTCGAGGCCCTCGAGGCCGTACTTGTCGTACTTCTCGCGCTTCTCCTCGTCGCCGAGGACCTCGTAGGCCGCCTGGATCTTCTTGAACTCCTCGGGGTCGCCGCCCTTGTCGGGGTGCTTCTTCAGGGCCAGCTTGCGGAACGCCTTCTTGATCTCCGTCGCCGACGCCGACTTCTGGATGCCGAGCACCTGGGCGGGAAAAGGGTGCGACATTCCCAACGTCAGAGGCTCCTCTCTCGGCCGTTTTCCGCTCGTTTCGGCTGATTTTTGGACGAGCGATCATCTCTCGGAGCGCTCTCGACGCGTGGGTGCTGTTTCCGAAACGCGCGCGCGCGGAACACTCACGTTGAAGCGACGTTGAATCACCCTTGTCCCGCCCCGCCGAGCACCTCGTAGAGCGCCGTCGTGTCCGCGGGCTCGCGCTGGCGGCCCATGCCCCCCATGCCCCCGGGCATGCCGCTGTCGTCCATGCCGAACGGGATGCCTCCCGGACCACCGAAGAACATGGTCTCTTCCTCCGACGCGGTGGACGCTGCGGTACCTGAAAAGCGGGGACGCGGTGAGAGGCCGCGCTCGGGTCGGGGGGGGGCGCGTCGAGGCGATGGCCCGCGGCGAAGCGACGGCCCCGCGCGGCGCGCCGGCGGCGCGGGCCGGCGGGTCGGCGGCTCCCAGCGGCGCCCGGTCCGGTTCGAACGGCGGAGTTCCGCCGGAAGCGGGCGCGTCGCGGCCGCCGAGCGCCGCCGAGCGCCCCGCCGCGCGCGTGCCCGGCGCCAGCGCTCGCGCCCGGGCGCCGTCGGGGCGCGCGGCGGCGCTGCGGTGCCGCGACCGACGGCCCCCCGCTGGGCCCAACGCCGCCAGCAAACCACCGGGTGACGAAGCGACCCGAGCAATACCGGCGACGGCCGAACCCCGGGCGCGACGCGCGCGTGCCCCGAAAGCGCGTAGGCGACGCCGGGTGCGCGCCTATTTAGTCCGCGTGACGGCGGTTGCGCTAGGCGAGTTCGACCCGCTTCGACGTCGAGTCGCCGGTCGAGGAGCTAGCCACGCAGTAGGCCAGTGAGCGCTTCGCCAATAACTACGGCTCATAGATTCATAGTGCCGCAATGGTGCACGCGAAGTGAAATCAAGTTAACAACGCACGCCGGCGGTCAGCCGCTGCCTGCAAGATGGGGCAGTGGGTCCGGGCGGATCTCCGCCCGGCGACCGGCACCCGCGGCGATGCCTACGCCTCCCCGTCGCCCGTGCCCGTCTACGTGTGCCACGACGAGGACGAGGCCTTGGGCTGCTTCCGGGCAGCCCCGGAGCTCGCCTGCGCCGTCTGCGCCGTGCCGCAGCCCGCGCAGACGCGGCGCCTGCTCAAGCGGCGGCGCGGCCGCCGCGCGCACGTGCTCGTCCTCTTCCGGCAGCCCGACGGGTCCGTGGGCTTCGACGCGCTGCGGTCCGTCGCCGTCGCGGTCGTCGGCGACGGCGCCGGCGTCGCGTGCGAGGCGTCGGCGCGGGACGCCGGGGCGCTCGCCGCCGCCGTCGAGGCGCTGGAGCACCGGCGGGAGGAGACGCAGACGCTGCGGCTCGCCGCCAAGAACGAGCGGCGCGCGTCCGCGTTCCGGCGGCTCGGCGAGCGGCTCGGACTCATCCGCGCGGGCCCGGGCGCGGCCGTCGCGCCGGCCGTCGCGCCGCCCCCCGCCGTCGACGACGCCGCCGTCGCGTCGCTCCGCGCGTTGATGGCCGGCGGCGAGACCGCGTCGGCCGCGCGCGCGCTCCGCAAGGCGCCGCCGGCCGCGGCCGCGGCCGCGCTCGCGACGGCGCTGGCGACGGGCGGCCCGGAGGTCGCGTGGGCCGCGGCCGCCGTCGCGGACCGCGCCGCCTGCGACGACGTACCGTTGATCCGCGCCTGGGCCGCGCGCTGCGCCGTCCGGCAGCCCCGGGAGCCGCCGTCGCGCGCGTCCCTCGACGAGGCCGACGTCGCCGAGTACGACGACGTCGCCGAGCTGGGCGCGCAGCGGCGGTCGAGCTCCGGCGCCGCCGAGGACGCGCCGGCGCGGAGCCTGGCGCTGCCGAACCTGCGGCTCGGGCGGTTGAGCCCCCAGGGCGAAGGTCTACGAACCTTCCAGAGCTCCGCGCGCGCGGGCGTCGGCTCCGCGCGGGACCACAGCGCGCGCCGCGTCGGCGACAGCGCGCGGCGGGCGACGCACCGGTCCGCGCGGTCCGCGCGGCTGAGCACGGCCGACGGGTCGACGCACCGCGGCCGCGCGGAGCGCCTGCCGCCCGTCGAGGCCTTCGCGGCCGCGCCGTGCGACGCGGCCAAGCTCGCGGCCTTCGCGGGCAAGGCGCTCGACGACGCGCCCCCGGCCCTCGACGACGACACGCTGTCGAAGCTCGATGCCTGGGCCATCGCCGAGGCCGCGGCGCTCCTGGACCGGGGCGACGGCGCGCTGCCCACGGGGAGCGCGCTCGCGCCCGCGTCCGGCGCCGCGGCGGACGCGGTCGCCGCGGCCTGCCGCCTCCTCGCGGCGTCGCTGTCGAAAGCCACGGCCGACGCCGCGCTGGCATTCGCCTACGAGGCCTTTGGCGCGCTGGTCCTCGGGGGCGCGGCGCCGGCCGCGGCGGCCGCGCTCGCGGCCGACGCCGCGCGCGCGCTCGGGACGTCCGCGGCGAGCGAGGCCCGGCGCCGCTGCCGCCTCCTCGACGACGGCGAGCGCGCGCGGCCCGGCGACGTCGAGTTCGCGAAGCGCTGCGCCGGGGAGCGCGCGCTCGCGCTCCGCTTCGCGCGGGGCCGCCGCGACGCGGGCGACGTCGGCGTCGCCGCGCTCCGGGCCGCGGCCCGGAGCGCGGCGCGGTCCCCGCACTGCGCGCCGGCGACGCGGGAGGCTTTGGTGCTCGTGCGGCCCGACGCGCTCCACGCCGCGGCCGCGGGCGGGGCCGCCGCGGCGGACTTCGTGTCGAAGCTCCTCGGCGGCGACGCGGAGCGCGACGACTTCTTCGGCGAGGAGGCGTCGTGCCTCACGGCCCTGCGGCGCCACGTCGAGTACTGCCTCGACGAGGCCCAGCCGGACCACGTCGTGCTCCACGGCCTCGACGCGGTCCACGTGCTCCTCGACGCGGCGCGGAAGACCGACGGCCACGCCGCCGCGCTCTCGGCCGTGGCGTCGCTCGCGCTGCGCGGCGGCTGGGGTTTAGGCGGCCCGTTGGCCGTCGTCGCGAGCCGCCTCGACGACCCCCGGCGCGGGAGCGACGCCGTCGTCGCCGCCGCGCTGCGCCCGTCGACGCTCGCGCTCCTCGCCGCGGCCGACGGCGACGTCGCCGACTGCGCGCCGGCCTTCGTGCCGCTGCACGTCGAGGCGCTGCGGGACGCCGACGGGGCGGGCCATTTGTTGGGCGGCGCGCGGGAGGCGTCGATCGCCCAGCTGCGGAGCCTGTTGCTGCTCGCGGCGCGCGCGCAGCCGGGCGACTGCGTCGACGCGTTCCGATTCTGCGACGCGGTGCCCTGGCTTTTGGAGCTCCTGGGGCCGCCGGACTGCTCGCGGTCGCTGGCGGCGTCGAGCCGCGAGCCGTCGACGCCCGTCGCACTCGAGCCGCTCGCCGCGTCCTTCGAGGCCGGCGACGGCGTTTTGGTGCGCGCGGAGGCGAGGAACGGCAGGGAGCGCTGGTTCAAGGCGACGGTGGACAGGCGCGACGGCGACGCCTACGACATTTTATGGAAGTCGGGCGGCGGTGAACTAGGCGTGCCCGCCGAGCGCGTCCGCGCGCCCCGCGGCGACCGGCGGCGGCCGCCGTCCGGCGCGCCGCCGCGGCCGCGGCCGACGACGCCGGCGTTCGCGCGCGTCCTCGACGGCGGCCTCTGCTCGCCGCGGGCGCCGCCGGGGGCCCAGCGCGTGCCGGCCCTGCGGCTCTCGCCCGCGGGGCCGGCGCCACCGGACGGCGTCGACGACCTGTGGTGCCTGGACGTGCCCGTCGGCGCGGAGTCGTCGCGGCCCGCGACGGACCGGAGCGGCGCGGGCCTCAGCCTCGACGTCGCGTCCGCGCGGCGCATGACGCGGTCCCTGTCCATCGGCGGCGGCGACGAGCCGACGCCGTCCCTGAGCTGCATCACCGGCGGCGCGCCGTCGCCGTCGCCGCGGACGCCCGGGGACCCGCTCCTCGAGTTCGACGTGCCGCCGCTGCTCCCGGGCGACGCGACGCCGCGCGCCGCGTCGCGGCGACGGCGGGCGCCGCCGGCGCTCGACGACGACGAGCTCCACGAGCTCGTCGTGACGCTGCTCCTGGTGCTGGCCGTCGGCCGGTCGTCGGAAGGGGGGGAGCTCGAGCCCGCGTTCTGCACCGCGCACCCGTTGAGCGACACGGGCACGGGCATCCGGAGCCACCCGGACCGCCGCCTGTCGGCGTCGGCCCTCCGGAGCCTCAACGAGTCGCCGATGACGCCCACGGGGCTGCGGCCGGAGCACCGGCGGTCGCACGGCGCGCTGACGGGGCGCTCGCAGTCGCTCACGGCGCGGTCTCTGTCCGCGCGGTCCGCGCTCGTGTCCGCGCGGGGCTCGCCCGACGGCGCGTCGGCGGAGGGCAACGCCCAGCTCCTCGAGGTCGGCACGGAGGGGTCCGCGCTCGGCTTCCACCTCCTGGACGCGCTCCACCGCCACTGCAACGGCGACGACCGCGCCGCGGCCGTGGACCGGTGCCTCGCGGGCGTCGCGCGGCGCTTGGAGGCCTGGGGGGCCGCGGCGCCGGGCTCCGGGCGGCCCGCGGGGTGCCTGCGGCTCCTGCGGCTGCTCCGGGAGGCGCGGGGCGACGCCGGCGCCGCGCTGCGGGTCGCGCTCGGCCGCGAGACCGCGGACGCGGTCCTCGGCCGCGGCCGCTTCGGCGTCGTCGTGGCCCTCGACGGCGCGACCTGCGCGAAGCTCCTGCGGCGCGAGCGGTCCCACCGGGACCGGTCCGTGGCCCACGGCGTCTTCGCGGAGGTGTCGGCGCTCGCGCGGCTCGGCGAAACCGCCGCGGCGCCGCGGCTGCTGGATTTCGGCGTCGTCGACGACTGCTACGTGCTCGTGCTCGAGCGGTGCGCGCACGGGACGCTCTTCGACTGGCGCGAGGCCCGGAAGCGGTCCGGTCCGCCGACGGACGGCGACTGTGTGGCGTACGCGCGCGTCTTCGCCAAGGTCGCGCGCCGCGTCGCCGCGTGCGCGGAGCGCCGCGTCGTCCACCTCGACCTCAAGCTCGAGAACGTGCTGCTGCGGGGCGACCCCCTCGACGGGCCCGACGACGCGCTCTGCGTCTGCGACTTCGGCGAGGCGCGGCTGCTGGGCGCGGCAGGCGACGCGCGGATCACGCGCGCGCACGGCACGGAGGCCGTGGCGGCGCCCGAGGTCCTGCTCGGCGTCCAGCAGTCCGGAACGGGCCAGGCCGCGCCCGTCGGGCCCCCGGCGGACGTCTGGGCGCTGGGCTGCCTGCTCTACGAGCTCGTCGCGGGCCGGAAGCTCTTCGAGGACGCCGTCGCGTCGGACTGGCCCCTCTTCTTCGTCACGCTCTCGAACGAGGCCGCGCCGCTCCCGCATGAGGCCGCGCTGGAGCCGCTCACCCACCTCGCGTGCAAACCGGCGCTCCTGGACCTGCTCCAGACGGCCCTGCGCCGGGACCCGGCCGCGCGCGACACCGCGGGCCAGCTCGCGGCCAACGCGGACCTCTTCGCCGACGGCCGGCCCCTCGTCCTCCGGCCGGCGCCGCCGGGGCCGCCCCGGCGCCTCTCGTCCGTCTAGTATCTAATGTCTAATTTTGGTTGAAGCAAAGATGCACTGCCGTTGCTGCTGCGTCACTGCCGGCTAAGCTAAAGTTGACCGGTTCAAAGAGCAGCGAAGCCGTGAAGTTTTTACGTCACGGCATCGCCTCGCTCCGGGCTCGGACGCGCGATGCAGCGGTTCCAGGACTTGGCGCGGCGCTCGGTCTGTGGACCTTGCCGCGCCTCGGGCCCGGCTGCGAGTCGCTCGGGAAAGACCATCGGTCGAAGGCGAGCAACTTAGTTCGCGTCGGGACAGCCCGTGGATGACGAGAACGGCCATTAACGGTGGGGGGCGACCGACGAGGGGCCCAACTTAGTTCCAGGGGTCGAGCTGTGCGTTAGACTTCGAAGAGACACCCCCTGGAATGATGTTCCCGAGGGCACTGTCTCGGTCCTAACGCACCGAACGCCTCATGCATTGCGCGGTGAGCACCGTGTCGCCGGCGGCGCCGCGCGCCTCCCGGAGGCGGTCAGGTGATCTCGATCAAATCCGCTCGAGCCGAAGAGCTGCCGCGAGGGCATCTGATCGCCCTCATAACGAACGATTCCCGACGCTCTGTGACTCGAAGGGGAACGAAAATCGGGTCGGGGGAAGCTGCCCCGCCCCATTCCACCCCCTGGGGCTGCCCGTTTGCGTCGCCTCGCAATCGTCCGGATGTCGCGTCTTTTCATGTGCCTCACCCACATGTTTGCGGACCTCAAATCCACTGGGATCGTTGCACGTCGCTGCATATTCGAGGAGCGCGGGGTCCTCTAAGGTGGAGATTCCATCATCGGCCGCTGAAATGCTCGCACGATACACCGTCTCTTAGCTACGGATTACTGCATCATTGCTTCATAGATGTGCTTGTTCAACGACGGCTCATTCGCAGCCGTAGCCGGTGGTGTTGCTGGCGAGATCAAACCCGATGGGCTGCTCATTTAGATGCTCTCACATGTCTCGATGATGCGCCTCGTCGCCTCGGCGGCCCTCGCGGCGGCCGCCGCGGCGACGTGCGCGCCGCCGGGCGGCAACCGTACGCCCGGCGTGCTCGTCTACGTCGTCGGCGCCGCGCGAACGCTGGCGGCGGAGGTCGACGACCTCGCGCGGCTCTTCTGCGAGGACGCGGCCTGGGCCGGCGGGCGCTACGTCGTGCCGCTCCTGCACACCTGGGCGAGATCGAGCTGCGACGGCTCCGACATCGCCGTCCCGCGGCCGTTCTTCGCCGCGGGCCTGTCGAATTTCACGATGGACGACGTCGACGGGCCGCTGCAGCGCCTGGTGTCGCGGGAGCCGCCGCACTCGCCGGAGCGGACGCGCGCGTCGGCGTTCGTCGGGCAGCTCTTCCACATCTACAACCTGAACCGGCGCGCCGACGCGCTCCTGCGGGGCGCGGGCCTCCCGGAGGCGCCGGGCGACGCGCTCGTCGTCCGCTGGCGCACGGACACGACCGTCGCGGACCGGGGCGCGCTCGGCGTCTTCCTCACGGACTGCGCGCGGTTGCTCCCGGACGTGCCCGGCGGCGTCTGCATCCTGCCCACGGGGAAGACGAAGCTCATCCCCCCGCGGTGCTTGGATCGACGGACGTCGCCCGGAGGCGTGGACTACGAGACGGCGACGTGCTGCCACCCCGAGGGCCGCGGAATCCTCTCCGACTGGGCGTTCCTGACGACGAAGCGGGTCCTCGACGCCATGGACGGCCACGCGGCGCCGCTCCAGGTCTTCGCGGGCGAGGACCGCGCGGAGCACCGCCTCTGCGAGACGCTTCTAGCGCGCGGCGGCGGCCGATCGCTCGTCTGGCCGCGGTCCGCGGACGCGGCCGCCGCGCATGTGGGGCTCACGTCCGTGCGCTGCGCCGGCGCGACGCCCTACACGACGACGCCGCCCCCGAAGCCGGGCTAACCTACTACGGTCGCGTCTCGTTGGTGCAGGGGACCTTCACCCGCCGCTTGCACTTCGGCATGCTTTGCGTCTGGTCCTCGCAGGCGAAGGCCACGCAGGGCGGCTCCGACGCCGGCGCCGGCGGCTTCTTCGGGGACGGCTGGCAGGCCGCGCCCAGGGGCCGGCAGCGCGTCGAGTCGAGCGCGCAGGGCGCGTCGAAGAGGAGGCGGTAGTCGTCGGCGTACGCGTGCCTCAGGAGCCGCGTGACATCCCGCGAGATGTTCGCGACGGTCACGGGCGTGGGCTCGTGGTGCGTCGTCGGCTTCGTGCTCTCGAGGCGGTAGGGCAGGTCGTAGGCGGCCATGAGCGCGTCGAAGTCGTCCTGGACGCTGGCGAAGCGGAGCACGTGGCCGCAGGTGCACGCGCCCGCCGCGTCCCAGACGTAGAGCCGCTGCGGGATCATGTGGCAGTCCTTGACGGCCGCGAAGTCCGGGTCCGCGTCGAAGGCGCGCGCCATGTTCCGCGACGTGCGCAGCATCATGTCGTTCATGTGCGCCATGTCCGCGGCGCTGTCGAGGCGCGACGCGCGGTGGATCATCTTGTACTCGGAGAGGAACCGGTCCACGGGGTCGCGAACGACGCAGAACGTGTCGTTCGCCGGGTACCTACCGAGTGCGTCGGTGACGATCTCTCGTCGTTATCCCGGTCAAACGCTCTCGAAGATCGTCACGGCCGCAGGACGCTGCCGGGTACCTGTTCGGCTCCATGTAGCGCGGCGGGCAGTGCCACTTGGCCGTCTCGCACTTGGCGAACTTCGCGTTCGGGTGGTACCGCGGGAAGAAGTGCTCCACCGTCGCGCCGGCGTTCTTGGGAATGCTACACGGATGGGTGTCATTCGTGTCGGAGACGCGATGGCAAAGACGCGGCCGTCGCGCTGCAGGAACTTGAGCTTGGTGTGCGGGTGGGCGGGCTGCTTGCGTTCTTGCGCCGGAGCGTGGAGATTCTGGAAGTCGCGCACGGGGAACGTTATCTCGTGGAGCGGCGTATCGGCGGCCGCCGCGGCGGCGAGGAGTAACTGCCCGTTCAGGAAGCCGCCCATCGCGTCCGAAGCATTTGCTTGAACTTGCGATTGAACCCCCCAAAAAAGGCTGCCCGCTTTCACGCTGTTGCGCACTGCGACCATGGGCGGCCGCGGCGCCCCGCGCGAGGCGAGCGCCGACGAGGCGCGCGTGCTCGCGGCCGTCGAGGGCGAGCTGAACCGGAGCTTCGACGAGGCGTCGGACCTGCCGCTGCTCAAGCGGCTCTGGGTCGCGGCCCAGGGCGACGAGGCCGTGCCCTTCGAGCGGACCGGGGAGGCCTGGACCCAGTTCGGGTTCCAGCAGGAGGATCCCATCTCGGACCTGCGGGGCGGCGGCGTCCTGGGCCTGGCGAACCTCGTGGCGTTCCTCGAGCGGTCCCCCTTCTTCGCGCGGCCCATCATGGCGAGCCGGCGGCCCGCGGCGGCGGCGTTCGACCCCGAGCAGCCGGGCTTCTACCCCTTCGCCTGCGCGGGCATCAACGTGACGCTCGCGCTCTGCGAGTTCGCGGGCCTGCGGGGCCCCGGCGGCGCGCCCAAGCCCGCGGCGCGGCCCGAGCTGAGCTTCTGGCCGCTCCTCGCGGGCGACGGCGCCGCGTGGGACGCGGCCTACGCGGTGGGCTTCCGGTTGCTCGACCGGTCCTTCGACTCGAAGCGGGCGTCCTACATGGACTTCAACGCCGTGCGCAAGGAGGCCGTCGCCGACCTCCGGGCCGCGCTCGAGCGCGCGGCCGGCGACGGGCCCGCGGCGCGCTACGTGCGCGGGGCCGTGGACCCGCGGCCCCCCTGCGGCCACGACGGTTTGGCCAAGGGCCTGAAGCTGGCCCCCCACGGCTGGGGCGCGACCGCGCCGGCGCGGAGCGGCGCCCTCGAGAAGCTGCCCGTGTCCGGCCTCGTGACGTCGCGGAAGGTGTCGAAATGGAAGCGGCGCCACTTCGTGCTCCGGGGCGACGTCGTCGCCTGGTTCAAGCCCGTCGGCGACCGGCCCGGCGTCCAGGCGTCGCCCGCGGCGGCCAAGGCCGACGCCGCCGCCTGGGCCAAGGCCGAGGTCCACGGCGAGCTCACGAACGCGACGCGGCTCACGGCCGACTCGGGCATCCGGCCCGGCGCGGACGCGACGGCCTTCAAGGTCGAGCGCTGCGCCAACTTCGACGGCTCCAAGGGCAAGCTCCGGCTCAAGGCGTCGAGCGCCAACGAGGCCCGGGCCTGGATGGCCGCCATCGAGAAGGCCATCGCCGCCGCGCCGCCGGCGTCGCCCGAGGCGCGCCGCGGCGCCGCGCCGCCGCCGGCCCGCCCCGGCGCGGGCGACGACTTCGACGCCGACGACGACGACGCGCCGGGCCGGCGCCTGCGCAGCGGGAGCCGCAGCTCGGGCGCGCGGCCGAGCACGTCCGCGGGCGAGTCGTCGCCCGCGTCGCCGCCGTCGCCGGCGACGCCCGGCGCGCCGCCCCCCGCGCGGCCGCCGTCGGACCGGGACCTCATGGCCGAGAACGCCGTGGCCCTCGGGCGCACGGCCCTCGAGGACGCCCCGCCGCCGCCGCCGGCCGGCGCCGCGGGGCCGGAGTGGATCTCGTGCGCGGACGACCGGGCGCGCGTCTACTTCGTGCACCGGCCGACGGGCGCGACGCAGTGGGACCTGCCGCCGGGCTGGGCCTCGTCGTCCTCGGGCTGGGCCGCGCGCGTCGACGCCCGCTCCGGCCACACGTACTACTTCTTCCCGCCCACGGGCGAGACCACGTGGACCCTGCCCGAGCGATAGGCGCGCGCGCCCGCGGCCTCTTAATCGCTGGCGTCGGTCATGACGATGGCGACGTAGACGAGGACGGCCGTGATCGGGATGAAGAAGGCGCGGCAGAAGATGTCGAGCTGGAGGCTGCGCGGGTGGTACTCGCCGACCGCGACTGGGCGACGATTCTCACCCTCGCCATGCTCCCCGGCTTCCTCCTCGGCGCCTTCGGCGGGTCCCTCGCGGTCCAGGGCCTCCGCCGGGCCACCGCCACCCGCGGGGCGACTCGCGGAGCGCGCCGGCCTTCTAGCGAGTGTACTTACGGAACTCGCGCAACAGGGCGGGGGGGGGTCGTGGTTGATGCGACGCGCGCGCAGCTAGTCGTCTTCGTCGTCGTCCTCCTGGACGTCCAACTTGTCCGCCATCTTGAGCCAGCGCCGGTGGCCCGCCCCGGCGTCCTTGTGTCCGGCGGCCCGGCGGCAGCGCTTGGAGGGCCGGGCGTTCTTCTTCACACCAGGGCGGCGGACCGGCTCGCCCCGGGTCTCGTCGAAGTAGTGGTGGGGGAAATTTCTAGGACTCAAAGGTTTGCAGCTCATGAACGTGCACTCCTTGTGCGCGCACGTCTGGTATCTCACATCGTCGTCGAAGGTCGCGTGCCACAGCCGGGCGAACTCCTTGTCGCTCAGCGCGTCGAGCTCGAGGAGCTGGTCGTCGGTGCCCGGGTAGTATTCCGCGAACCTGTGTGGAAATCAAACAGTGAGCTGGGTTATCCCAACCAACTTCAGAACTCTCTATCTCGGCCAAATCGACGTCGATTCGGCTGATTTTTGGACGAATCGATTGCTCTTGTCGAGTTCTCGAAGCACAGCAGAAGATCTCGCGTCGAAACGGTCGCATATCCCCGGCGCGGTGCCGTGGCACCCGCCCGCCTCCCTGCGCGCTGCGGCGTGCACACTCTCATTCCCCGGCCTGGCTTCGCAGTCCCCGCTCCGCCTTTCCGGCCGCGGCGGGGGAGCAGAGGAGCCAGGATACGCCTAGGATACCCGTAACGCAGTCTCACTCTGATCTGCTCCTAGGGCCCTCCCAGCTTAATCGTGACGCTCAGTCCGCCAGGAACCGGCGTCCGGGGACCGCTCCTGCTACTTGGTTTGGGTTGGCTGGGCTGATCTAGGAGTCACCCATAATAATAATAATCATCAGCAGCTTCAATAAGTCGTTGAAGGTGGCCCCTTTGGCTCCTCGGCGCTAACAGGGCAGAAGATGGGGCCGATGCGCAGCCCGCGCGTGCTCCCGCCGCTGGACATCGCCCGGACGCCGCCGGCGCCGACGCCCGTGGCCGACGAGGCGCCGCCGGAGCCCGAGGCCTCCGCGACCGAGGCGCCGCCGGTGACGTCGGAGCCGACGAAGGAGGCGCCCGCGGCGCCGGATGCGGTCAAGGATCCGGTGGCCGACCCCGCCAAGACCGTCGTCGCCAAGGCGGAGGCGAAGAGCCCGCGCCAGAAGCTCACGTACTACCAGACCTTCGGCCCCGTCCTGGGCTTCTGGATGCCGTTCACCTTCGTCCTCACGGCGCGATCATGGGCTACACGGCGGCCAACGGCCTCGTGCTCTTGACCGCGAGTCCGGTCGGATCTACTCCTGGGACGACGCGGGCTACTCCTGCGAGTACACGGACAGCACCATGTCGGCCATGGCCGGCAACGGCCTGATCTCGTCGTCCGACAAGGGCTGCTGGCTCCTGACGGAGTACTTCGACCTGTACGACGAGCAGTTCCCGGAGGTCGGGCCGAACCGCGACTGCAACAACCTCGTCGCGCGCGACGAGTGCACGGACGTCATGTGCACGAACTGGGGCACCTTCGACTACATCGACGCCTACGGCATGTGCCCCCACGAGTGCGGCATCTGCATGGACCAGGCCCAGTCCTGCGCGTCGTCGACGCTGACCGACGACCCGGACTGGGAGTCGTCCTACGGCGACTGCAAGACCTACCAGCCCGGCGAGGACAACGAGGGCTACTGCGCCGACGACGGCGCCTGCTCCATCTGCGCCTGCTCCTGCGAGGCCGACGCGGGCTGCTAGGGGTTCTTTTTGCTTTGTAAATCATCATCAGCTTCAATTAAGTTGTTGCTTGGTCAACTTGCTGCGGCCTAAACCGAGTGCTGATGGCGGGCAGCGGGCAACCTCCCATGAACGCCGGTGCGAGCAGCGCGGCGCCGTCTCCCGAAGCCGGGGGCGCGACGTCCCGCGGCGCCGCGGCGCTGCGCGCGGTCGCGACCTACTACTGCTGCGCGACCGAATCGCGTTATGACGACCACTCTTGCGATTTGAACATCGAGAACACGAAACTCTGCTGCCTCGTGACTCTCGCAAGGGTCTCCAAATCGCTCCGGCTGGAGGTCCAACGCCTCACGTACCTGCTAATCGGGCTCGAAGAGACGCAGACTACGTATTGGATGGGCCATCGGAAATATGCCTGCACAGACTGTCGCCGCGGCCAACGTACGTTTCTCGATGTGTTCGATCCGAATACGACGCGACTCGACTTTCGTCCGTTTCCAAACATCCGAGAGCTGGAAGTCGACGGCCTCTTTAGCGAGCAGGGCGTCGACTGCGTGCTGCGGGCCGCGTCCTGTCTACCGAAGCTTGAACAGCTTCACCTCTCCTTCGCGTTCGCACCAAAGGAACAGACCATGGTCAATTTCGTGCAACAGCTGGTTGGAATTTCAGGAGAATCATTACTGCCTTCGCATAATGAGGTACCTGTTTCGGAGGAGAATAAACGTTTACTCAGGCCGATCGCGGAAGAAGCGTTCGACGCGGCGAAGAAACGGCTTCGACCGTTGATGCTACGCTTTGCACGCGGATGCAAGATCGAAGGATTCGGGGGGGGGCGCTCGATCTTCTCACCCACGCTCAAGTCTATTTCGTTCCGGCAGAGTGAAGACCTGGATCTCGTCGGATGCTATTTGGCAAAACTTGATTCGACCATCCAAGACAATAGCTTTGGCTTTCACGAAGACAATAATTTCGTGTCGAGGGTGCTGCAACGGAACTTGCCGCCCACCGCCACATTGTGGTTCGTGCTCTCAGAACCTTACCACACCGATCCGCTTACGATCGACGAAATCCTCTCGCTCCTGCCCGCGGTGGATTTGGAAAGCGCGATCGAAGCGCCAGACAGCAGCTACGACGGGGTCGCGACCTTCCTGCAGTTCATGATGGCCTCGAACATTGGCATTGAGATGGACGAGCGGACGGACGAGGGCTATCGCGCGCGGCTCCTGTTCGAGCTCGTCGAGGCCGGCGCGTCCACCGCCGCGCTGCGACGCGCGCCCTGCGAGGACGGCCACTACGAGGAGTGCATGCAGCTGGTGGCCCAGGCGGCCGAGGCCCTGGGCTGCGAAGCGCCCACCCCAAGCGATTAAGGACCGCTCTCGGAGGGAGTACAAGTACGGGCCCCGCGGGCGCGCGGGCGGAACAGGCCGCGCCTAGCCCTTGAGCTGCGAGTAGGCCGCGCCGATGCGCGTGCGGAGGGACTCGACGTCCTGGTTGAGGGCCTTGCGCTTGGTCTTGCACTCGCTCTTCTTCGCGTCGTCCTTGATGTCCGTCGTGACGACGGCGTCGATGCCCGCGAACTGGAGCTTGTCGAGGCGGCCGTTGATCTGGGCGACGTCGGCCTTGGCCTCGGCCTTCCAGGCGGCGTCGTTGCCGCTCCGCAACCCGAACTCGACCTCGCCGACGGCGCGCTCGAGGTCGTCGAAGGTCGCGCGGAGCGCGAGCAGCTTCTCGAGCGCGCCCGACTTGGGCGACCGCGGCGCGCCGGGCGCCTTCGCTGGCGCGGCCGGCGGCGGCGCCGCGGCGGGTGGCGCCGCCGCCGCGTCGAAGCCCGCCGCGGCCTGCCGTCGCGCCTCGGCCGTCTGGCGCACGCGGAGGACCGCCTCGAGCGCGAGTTTCCACGCGGAGCACTCGGCGACGGTCGCCGCCTTGAGGGTGAGGGGCTGGGGCGGGTCGTCGCCGCCGCTCGAGAAGAGGCCCGGCGAAACGTTGCGCTTGATGACGGCCGTCAGCTCGACGGCGAGCCGCGGGTCGGCCTTGGAGAGCCGGAGCTCGCAGTCGGGCGCGAGCGCGTACTGGCCGAGCACCTCGCGCTCGCCGCCGTCGGCGTACTGCACGAGCTCGCGGTGCTGGCGGTTGAAGGTCCAGTGGCCCTTGGCCCAGCGCTTCCCGAACATGAAGGAGCCCTTGCCGAGCTGGCTCGAGAGCTGGCCGCGGATGACGACCGCGGGCTCCGCCGCCGGCGGCTTCTTGATCTGCTGGACGACCTTGGGCGGCGGCGGCAGCGTCGCCGGCGCGTCGCGCGCGGGTGCCTCCTTGGCCTCGGCCCGGGGCGGCACGTCGTCGAAGTCCGCCGCGCGCCGCGCGAGCGCCGCGCTCGGCGGCGGCGCGGCGGCCAGCGGCGCCGCGGGCGCGGCGGCGGGCGTGGGCTCCAGCACCTCGCGCTCCGCCTCCGGCGCCATGGGCTTGAGGTCCGCCCAGATCTTCTGCGCCTCCGGCGAGTGCATGGCGCCCAGGCTCATGCCGTGGCCCGTGCCCTTCTCCGTCCAGCCCTGCATGGTCCGACCCGGGTCGCCGGCGCCACCGGCGGGACCCGCGGAGGCGCGCGACGGCGCGGGCCGCCCCCTCGGGAACCGCGCGGCGGCGCGGGCAGACCCTGGGCGGCGGCCAAGGCGAGCCCCGACTGGACGGCGGCGGGCAGCCCCTGGACGGCGTGGTGATGAGCTGCTTGCCCCGACTGCCGGATTCTAACTAGTACACGCGCTAACTACGGCGAGACCCCGGCTAACTAGAAGGCATGCCCATGGTCGCGCGCGCCGGCTCCAAGTCCGGCTCCGCGGACTTAGGAATGCGCCCCCTAGAAGGCCGACGCGACGAGGGCCTTGAGGTAGGCGGGCCGGCCGCGGTGGAGCTTCGCGAGGGACGCGCGTTCCAGGGCCGTCTTCCGGTGCTTCTTCCGCTCCGCCTCGGGGACCCACTTGCCCTGGTGGTAGTCGTCGACCTGCCGCTCCGAGTCGCTCCGCGCGTTCGCGACGTCGCCGAGCGCCGCGCGGTCCCGCGTCTCCGGCCGCGTGAGCTGCGTCCAGGCCTTGGCGACCTCGCCGACGACGAAGTCGAGGGCCTTGGTCAGGTCGCCGTAGCAGTCCGCGAGGTCCAGCAGCGACCGCGCGACGGCGCCGCGCGACGCGCCGGGCGCGGCCGCGAGGACCTCCACGCGCACCGCGCCGTCGGCCTCGGAGACGGCCACGCGGAGCACGCGCCCGCCCGAGAACGCCGCCGCCGCGGGCAGCGCCCGCTCGATGCGGTCGTCCGCCTCGAGGCCCAAGGCGCGCGCGACGCCGCCGAGGAGCGTGGCGAGCTCGCGCCGGAGCTCGACGGCGCACGCGGCCTCGGACGCGGCCGCGAGGTCCGCGCGGACGTCGCGCGACCTGTGTGGATTCCAAATCTTCAACCCGACTTCAATGTGCGCGTAATCGACAATTTCGACGAGGGGCTTTCCGCCGTGCTTCGAGAACTCGACGAGAGCAATCGATTCGTCCAAAAATCAGCCGAATCGACGTCGATTTGATCGAGATAGAGAGTTCTGAAGTTTGGTGGGGACCCCCCAAACCAGTGGTTGGAATCCACACTGCGCGCGACGGCACGCGCGCGTCGGGCCCCGGCGACACCTGGACCCGCAGGCGCCAGCGGCCGCCGGCGGCCTCGCCCTTGATGGCGCTCACGGCCGCGCGCCAGCCGCCGCGCCGGTAGAGCGGGCCCGCGCGCTCCTCGTTCGCGAGCGCGGCCGCGCCGACGGTCTCGCGCGCGGCGGCCGACGCGAACGCGGCCTCGCGCGCGTCCGCGGAGGGGCGCCGGAGGCCCAGGGACGCCGCGACGGCGCGCTTCGCCTCGCGGAGCACGGGGCCCCAGCGCTCCAGCGACCGCCGGTGGCCCGAGACCTGCGGGCGGCGCGCGCGCGTCGGTGTCCCTTCGCTCCGGGGGACGCGGCGCGCGTCACCTTCGCGAGGCCCGAGAGCACGGCCCGCGACATCTTCAGGCGGTTCGACGCGAGGCGGAGGAACGTGCCGAGGGAGCACTCCAGCGCCGCCGCGACGTCCGCGTCCGCGTCGCCGCCGGCCGCGCGGTGCACCGCCGCCGCGCCGTCCTCCGTCGAGAGCACCCAGACCTCGACGCCCGCCGACGTCCGCAGGCGCAGGGCGATGCGCGGCCGCGGCTCCGCCGACGCCACGGCGCACGCCGCCGCCAACGCGATGTCCACGGCCTCGACCGTGCGGTCCTCCTCCCGCTCCGAGCTCCGCGCCTCGGCGACGTCTTCGACGTCCGGCGCCGGCGGCGGGGGCGGCGAGTTCGGCGGGGCGCCCCAGTGCTCCGCATCGCGGCGCCGGGAGCGCGACGCGGAGCGCGACGTGAGCATCATCGTGGCTTTCTTGGCACTTTTCGCAACGTCGAGGAGTGCACGATGGGCTGCTGTTCGACTTCAACTTTAAAGGCTCGACTTGATGTTGAACTCCGCGCCATGGAGGGCCTGCGGATGCAGTGCTTCCTGGCGCTCGCTCTGGCGTGCATCGCGCCCGGCGCGCTCGCATTAGTCCCGCCGACCCCCGCCCTCCACCGGACCCCCGCCCTCCACCGGCGCGCGTCGCCGCTGTTCATGCTCGACCTCGCGACGTCCCTGCTCGGCGCCGACGAGGACAGACTCGCGGAGCTCGTGGCGGACAACTTCGACGCCCTGGACGCCCCGACGATGGAGAAGCTCCAGGGCGGGGACGCCGACGCCGCGGACCGCGTCTTCGGTGCGATCAACGCGGAGACGGAGCGGCGCATGGCCGCGGCGAAGGACAAGCTCGAGGAGATTTTGGACGCGGGCGAGTTGCTGGAGATGGACCGGCGGCTCATGAGCCTCTTCAAGCGCGGCGGCGCCGACGTGCCCTTCCTCATGTGCCTCAACGCCAACGCCAACGCCGCGGACGAGGGCTCCGACAAGCGCATGGTCCTCGAGCATCTCTACACGCGAGCGCAGGAGGAGCTCGAGAAGAAGGCGGACCCGGCCAAGGCCGTGCTCCACAAGCTCAACCGCACGCCGGACAAGGCCATCCGCGACAACGTGCTCCACCACTACCTCGCGCCCCAGACGGAGCTCATCACGCCGGACGCGACGGTCATCCCGCTCGACAAGCCGATCCCGCCGCGCGTGACGCCCGAGGCCTTCGCCGGCGCCATCGACGACACGGTCGCCCAGCTCCGCGGCCTCGACGCCGACGGCGACCTCATCCGCGCGAACATCGAGCAGTGCCGCCAGATCGCCATCGAGGCGCGCGGCATCCTCGTCAACACGGGCACGCCCGAGCAGGTCGCCTACTTCGAGGAGGAGCTCTCGAAGACCTGGCCCCTCGGCAGCACGGACTAACCACGTATGGGCGACCTCCGGGTGTGTTTTCGGACGGCACGAGTGCAACGTCGACCTCGGGGTTGTTCTTGAAATCGTTGGCTGCCCCGATGGGCGCTCATCGTCGTCCACGCAGTGCCTGATCCGAGGACGATGGAGTACGACGGCGGCGTCGGCGCCGCGCTCGGCAACCTCGACATGGACACGCCGGCGAAGGCGAAGCGCGCGAAGCCGCCGCCGGGCCCGCCGCCCCGCGGCCAGGCGAAGAAGTACGCCGCGCCGCTGGCCCCGGCGAACGGCGCGGGCCTGCAGACGCCCAAATTTCAGGCGTTCTTCTCCGACCTCGCGGCGAAGGACGGCAACGCCGCCGTCGCGGCCCGGGAGCGCGCGGAGCGCGCGGCCGCGCGCGACGCCAAGGCCAGGGCCAAGGCGGAGAAGGTCGCCGCGGCGCGCGCGCGCGAGGCCAACCAAAGGGCCGCGCGCGAGTCGCGGCGCGCCTCCGCGTCCGCGCCGGCGGAGGAGGCGAAGCGCGAGCCCGAGCCCGAGCCCGAGCCCGAGCCCGAGCCGGAGGCACCGCCGGACGCGAAGGCGGAACCCGAGAAGGAGCCGCCGACGGCCGCGAAGGCGGCGGAGGCGCCGAAGAAGAAGGGTCGCTGGTCCTTCTTCGGCAAGGCGGCGACGCCCCAAGAGGCGGCGCCCGCGGCGGCGGAGGACGACGCGGCCTCGTCGCGCTTCTCGAGCGACGAGGAAGCGAGGCTCCGCGCGCGGCTCGTCGTCGCGCGGCCGCGGAACTCGCCCGAGGCCGAGCGCGCGCTCTTCGCGAGCGCCACGGCGGGCTGCCCGGACGCGGACGAGCCCGAGGAGGCCATCCGCCACCTGAGCGCGGTGCTCCGGCGCGACGCCGACGTCGGCGGCTCGCCCGCGGCGTGGTTCGCGGTCCACGCGCGGCTCGGCGCGAGCTTCGACGCGCTCGCGCGCCTGGGGCGGAGCCGGGACAAGGGCGCGGCCTACCGCAGCGCGCTCTACCACTACGAGCAGGCGCTCGTCGGCGTGCAGCGCGCGGGCGCGTCGCCGCTCGACGACGCGCGCGGCGCCGTCGAGCTCGCGGCGGCGCGGGCCTGCGGCGCGCTCGCGGCGTCCATGGAGAGGGCCGGCGCGCCGCTCAAGCAGCGCGCCGCCATCGCGGGCAAGGACGTCGAGCTCTGCGAGCTCGCGATCCTGCACGCGACCGCGGACGCCGCGCGGACGGCGGCGCTCGAGGCGCTCGGCGCCGCGCGGCTCCGCGAGTGCGAGGTCGCCTGCGCGGCGCCGTCGGCGGCGCCGGTGCTGGCCGCGGGGCGGCTGCCGGAGGGCGCCCTCGCGTCCCTCGACGCGGCCGTCGCCGCCCTCGGCGAGGCCTGCCGCGATCCCGCGCGGTCGAGCGCCGAGAGCCTCGCGCGGCTCGGCGACGCGCTCGCGGCGCTCGCCGTCGCCATCCGGCCCGAGGGCGCGCCCTTCGACGCCAAGCAGCTGGCGCTCGCGGCCGAGGCGCTCGCGCGGAGCGACGGCGGCCTCGGCGTCGGCGACCGCGACGGCGACCGCCGCGCCGCGACGAGGCTCGAGGCGGCGCGGGCGACCGCGAAGCTCCTCGGCTTCACGCAGCGAGACACGACCTACGGCGGCGGCGCGCGGGCCCACGCGGAGCGCGTCGCCGAGCTCGCGGCGTCGACGGCGCGGTGCGCGTCGGAGGCGCCCCACCTTACGCTCGTCGGGCTCCCCGCGGTCGACGGCCCGTGCCTGGAAGCCCGGGGCTGGCTCGCGACGCGGCCCGTCGACCGGCGGAAGGCGCGCGAGGCGCTCGAGGCCGCGCGGGAGACCCTGGCGAAGCGCGCGCTCGGCGCCGCGGCGCGCGCCAAAGCGAAGAAGCGCAAGGGCGGCGCGCGCGACGACGCGACGCTCTGGCGCGAGGTCCACCGGGCCATCGCCGAGCTCGCGACGCAGGACGGCGACGACGCCGCGGCGAGGGCGGCGCTCGAGGTCGCCGCGGGCTGCGCCGACGGCGCGAGCCGCGACGTCGCCGCGAGGACGCCCGACGCGGCCGCGGCGGTGCATCGGGACCTCGCGCGCGCGCGCCACGCCTGCGGCGACTTCCGCGGCGCCGCCGAGGCCGCGGCGCTGAGCTGCACGGCCGCCGCGCGCGTCGCGGCGCTGGCGGCCGTCGGCGACGCCGAGGCGCGCGACGCCGCGTGCGCCGCGGCGGCGGCCGTCGCCGCGGCCGCGCGCGACGCGGGCGTCCGGGCGCTCATGGCGGCCCTGCGCCGCGAGTACGCCACGGAGCTGGCGCACTGCGGCGCCTGGCTGCCGCTCCGGGGCAACGGCGACGCCGGCGCGCTGCTCCGGCTCTTCGACGCGCCGCGCGCGTGTCGCCGCGCAGCGGCGTACGCGCCGGCGCTCGCGGCCCTGGAGGCGCGGGGCCACGCGCCGGCGCGCGTCGCGAAGGCCCTCGAGGCGGCGCGGCGGGCGCTGCGGGCCGCGGACGCGGCGCGGCGCGCGCCTCTCGAGGCCGCGGAGCGCGCGACGGACGCGCCGCGCGCGCCTTCGCTCCGGAGCCCCGGCGACGTCGCGGCGGCGAAGGGCTTCTCGCGCCTCGCGGTCTTGGAGGGCGGCGCGTCCATCCTCCGCGACGCGCCGTCGGCGCTCTTCGCGGACCCCGACCTGTCCGCCGCGACGGCCGCCGTCGAGGCCGTGCCGGAGAGCGACTCCGCGGTCTGCGACCTCGGCCTCCGGGTCTGCGATGACGACGCGCTCGTCCAGGCGAAGGCGACGCTCGCCGGCGACGGCGACGCGCTCGTCGCCTTCTTTGCCGCCGGCGAGTCGCTCGTCGGCGTCGCACTGGGCCACGGCGGCGCCGCGGCGCGCGTCTTCTTCGCGCCCTGGGCTTCGGAGACGCGCGCGAAGATGGGCAAGTACGCCGAGGCCGCGCGGCGCACGCGGGGCCCCAAGGCCGACGCCGCCGCGGCGCACCTCGCCGCGTTCTTCGCCGTCGACGCGCTCGTCGCGGGGTTCGGCGACCGCGCGACCGATCTGGCGGTCGTCGCGGAGGACGACGTGCTCCGCGTGCCCTTCCACGCCCTGCCGCTCCGCGCGGGCCGCGTTTTGGACCGCGTCTCCGTGCGCTACGGCCCGTCCCTGGCGGTCCTGGCGGCGCTGGAGCGGCGCGCGGCGCGGCGGCGGGACCTGAACGACTTCGGCGGCGCCGCGCCGTTGCTGGCCGTCGTCGCGGATCGCGCGAGCGGCGCGACGGCGGCGGCCTGGGCCGCGCCCGTGGCGACCGTGGACGGGTCGCTCGTGCCCGTGCTCGCCCTCGCGGACGACGAGCGCCTCCGAGGGTCGGAGGACGCGGCGCAGGATCTCCACGACGCGACGGCGGTGTACTGGGAGTCCTTCGCATCCGACGGCGCCGCGCTCCACGACGGCGACGTGCGCGTCGACGCGTCGGCGCTCCTGGCCGCGCGGCCCCTGCTGCCCCGCTGCGCGCTCGCGGTCGTGCTCCGCCGCGCGGGCGACGCGGCGGCCGGCGGCCCGGGCCTCCACGAGGCCCTGGCCTGCGGCGGCGCGGACACGTGCGTGTTGCCCGACGCCGCGAAGCCGCCGCTGGCCGGCGACGGCGCGGCCGCGGCGCTGCTGCGGCGGCTCTGGATGCTGGCCTTCGCGCGCGCGCTGCGGGTCCGGAGCCGCGACGCGACGCGCCGCGCGGCCGCGGCCGCCGCGGGCGACGCGTCCGTCTGGCTCCGCGACGCGACGGTGACCACGGCCGCGGCGCTCCTCGACGCCGCGCCCCTCGACCCAACCGATCGGCGCGACGCCAAACAGGCGCTCGCGACGTGCTTCCCGCCGCGGCCCGGCGACGAACGGGCCGCGCGGCCGCTCGCGCCGGACTTAGCCGACTGGGCCAATGTGGCGACGTTCGGCGCGGGCTACGGCGTGCCCGGCGCGGGCTGGAAGCACGCCGACGACGGCGCCGACACGGACGACGACGACAGCGACGCCGACTCCGTGGGCGGCGACGACCGCGGCGCCGCGGACGACCTCCGGCGCCGCTGGGAGGACTTCGCGGCGACGCGCGAGGGCCGGCGCCTCGTGCAGCGCCTCGGCCCGGAGAAGGCGCTGCGGACCTGGACGCGCCAGCGGCTGCGGCGCCGCGCGTCGTCCGCGGCGCGCGGCGCCGCGGCGACGGCGACGGGCTCGGCCAAGGCCCTCAAGGCCAAGGCGCGCGACTCGCTCCGGGACGCGGGCGCCGACGAGGCCGCGGCCAAGGTCAAGAAGTCCGTCGAGCGGGCGGGGCACGCCGCGCGGGAGGCCGTCGAGGCGGGCGCGAAGGAGGCCGCGGGCCAGGCGGCCGCGGCGAAGAACGACGTCGAGAGGGCCCTCCAGGACGCCAAGGCGAAGCGCGGCGCGGCGAAGGCGTTCAAGGCGCGGCTGAAGGAGAGCGACGCCGGGACCCAGGACCAGCGGTCGTCCGGGGCCTGCGTCGTGTCGTAATGTTTCTATTGAACTACACCTTTCGGTCATTGACGTATTCCTCTCGCTGAGAGTTGCCCGCACCGACCGCCGCCGCCCTGGTGCGGGCCAGGCAGGCAGGCAGCCTGTCGGCTTCGACGTGCTCGCCGGCCGAGTCTCTCGCAAAATCTCGTCACTCGCCGCTCGCACGATGGAAAAGATCACCTTGGCTGGCGCGGACCTCGTCGTCTCGGCAGGCCGGCAGCCCGCTCGCACCATGGAAAAGATCACCTTGGCTGGCACGGACCTCGTCGTCTCGCGGGTCTGCTTGGGCACGATGCAGTTCAGCGGTTCCAGCGACGCCTCCGACGCCACGTGGGGCTCCTGTGAGCAAGCGCAGGTCGACGAGACCGTGCGCGCCGCGCTCGACGCCGGCTTAAATTTCTTCGACTGCGCGGAGGCGTACGGCAAGGACCGCCGGGCGGAGCGCGCGTTCGGCGCGGCGCTCCGCGCGTGCGGCGCGAAGCGCGACGAGATCGTCGTCACGTCGAAGTTCGGCGTGCACGCGCCGCTCTGGGAGACGGACTCGCCCACGGGCGCGCAGGCGGTCTACGACGGCGACGCCGTGGCGCGCGCGCTCGCCGCGTCCCTCGAAGCGCTCCAGCTCGATTATTTAGATTTATTTCAAATCCACTGGCCGGGCAACGTCGGGATCGTCGGCGGCGAGCAGGCGTGCCGCGCCGCGGGGACCTGGGACGTCGTCGTCTCGGCCGTGCGCGCCCTCGACGACGCGAAGCGCGGCGGCAAGATCCGCTACTACGGCGTCTGCAACTTCGGCACCGAGGACCTCGCCGCGCTCGCCGCGGCCGCGCGCGAGGCCGGCGCGGGGCCGCCGGCGACGAACCAGCTGCCCTACAACCCGCTCTGGCGCCAGATCGAGCACGGCATCCAGTCGGCCTCCGACCTGCCGCTGCTCTGCTACTCGCCGCTCCAGCAGGGCCTGCTCTCGGGGAAGGTCTTCGCGGCCGCGGACGTCGCCGACGGCCGGAAGCGCACGCGGCTCTACGCGAGCGACGCGGCGCCGCTCTCGCGCCACGGCGGCCCGGGCGCCGAGAGCTTGCTCTTCGGCGAGGCGGGCGTCCTCAGAGCCCTCGCCGCCGTCGCGGCCGACGCGGGGCTCTCCGTCGCCGAGCTCAGCGTCGCGTGGCTCCTCGCGCGCCGCGGCGTCGCCTGCGTGCTCGTCGGCGCGTCGTCGCCGGACCAGGCGCGGCTCAACGCCGCGGCCCGCGCGCCCGCGGCCGCGCTCGCCAAGGTCGACGCGGCGACGGACGCGCTCAAGGCCCGCCTTTTCGCCGCGTACGGCGGCTGCGTCGACCAGTACGCGCCCGAGTCGCGCGTCCACGGCAACGACGCCGCCCCGCGCGTGACCTGCGCCGTGCTCTGACGTTCGAACTACTAGTGAGCCGACCTTACTTGGCGCCGAGGGCCTCCCGGAGGGCCTTGAAGCGCTCGACGCACTCCTTCTTGTTCTTCCCGGCGACGGCCTTGGCGATGCTGTCCCAGCGGGCGTTCTTGTCCATCGACGCGGGAAATTTCTCCAGCGCGGCCTCGAGCTGCTTCTGCTGCGCGTCGGACCAGTCGCCGGGCGGCGGCGGCGGCGTGTTGTTGGCGGAGCCGTTGGACTGGATGCCGCTCGCGGCCTTGTAGGTGCCGACGGGGACGAGGGGCTCCTGGAACTTGGCGATGCACTCCTCCTTCGTCCGCGGGCTGTCGAGCTTGCACTGCGCGTTGACGTAGTCGGCGATCTGCTCCCAGCGCTGCATGGCCCCCGCCTTGAAGCGCTTGCAGGCCTTGTCGAGCATGGCGAGCTCGGCCTCGGACCAGGGGAGCTTGGCCTTCTCGCCCGAGCCGAGCGAGATGACCTTCTTCTTCGGCGCCGGCACCGTCGGCTCGCCCTTGGCCAGGATGGCCTTGAGCTCGGCGAGCGCCGGGCCCGGGTCGGCGCCCCCCGCCTCCTCGGCGAGGCGCGCGCAGGTGTCGACGTCGAGGAGCTCGCACGAGTTGATGAGGTCGAGGTCCGAGAGCGCGGCGCCGTGGCCCGCGTCGCGCGCGGCCGCGTTCGCGGCCTTGAGCAGCTTCTCGGCGCGGCGCTTCGCCTTCTTGAGCTTGACCTTGTCGCCCTTGGCGTCCTTGGCCGCGGCCTGCTTCGCCTTCTCCTCGCGCTCCCGCTCCGCGGCGAGCGCGGCGTCCGACGCGTCCTTCGCGAGCTGCTTGTCCATGACCTCGCGCTGGCGCTTCTCCTTGAAGGCCTGCTTCGCCGCCTTCTTCTCCTCGGCGAAGCGCTTGAGGCGCGGGTCGTTGGCCCGCGCGCGGTCCACGAGGCTGACGATGCGGTTCATCTCCTCGCGCTTCCGCTTCTTCGCGAGCTTCTCGTTCTCCTTGGCCATCCAGCGCTTCTCGTAGCGGTCCTCGGCGGCGTCGGGGTCGTGCTCCCGCGCCTCGAGGCCGAAGTCGCGCCAGGACTCGAAGCGCACCCAGTACGCGTAGAACGCGTCGACGTCGGCCTCCAGAGCGTCGGCGCCGCCGAGCTCGGGCGCGGGCAGCTTCTCGGCGAAGCGCGCGTTGGACGCGAAGACGGGGCCGTAGGTCGCGAAGAAGTCGAAGGCCTCGCCCTGCTCCGACGCCTCCTTGCCCGAGGGGATGGTCTCGTCGAACGCGTTCGTCGAGTCGTACGCGCGGCGCTTCGTCTTGTCGCTGAGGATGTCGTAGGCCTTCTGGACGGCGAGGAAGACGGCGTCGCCCTCCTTGGCCTTCTTCTTGCCGTTGGCGTCGGCGCCGGCCTTGTCGGGGTGGTAGATGAGCAGCGCCTTGTGGTAGGCCCGCTTCACGAGGTCCGTGTCGACGCCGACGCCGCTCTTCTCGAGGCCCAGGAGCTGGTAGTAGTTCGTCTTCTTGAGCTGCTTCTCCGTGATGGCCACCGTCGGGCCCACGTCGTCGCCGGCGAGGCTGCCCTTGCTCTTCTTCTTCGCCGCCGCGGCGAGGGGCGTGGGCCGCGCGGCGCACTCCGTCGTCGCCTGGCGCAGCTCCTCGGCGTACAGCGCCTGGCCGCGCCCGATGGGCGCGACGTCGATGCTCGAGCACCGCAACCCG
>NW_008705565.1:1041082-1127907 GCF_000186865.1 Aureococcus anophagefferens | reverse complement strand
ACTGCTGTGCGAGCTTTTAATCGCTCGTTTGGGTGTGCTGCAGCGTCAGTGCACCATCAGCCGATACCGCGTTTCGTGCGCCGTGCTCACGGGTGAGGCAAGGGCAGTCCACAATAACAATCCTCGACCCAGGGCCGGTTTGGCAGACCGCAAGGTAAATGTTGGCTGGCTGGCTGGCTCGGTCGCTGGCAGCCACCCATTTCTTCAATGTAGACGTTGCATGTGCAAATCTTGCGATTTTCGCGCGGGAATCATGTCAAAATCTAATTAGGCGCCCGGAGTGGCCCGCCGGGGGTGACGGAAGCGCGAGCGCCGACGCGCGTGGCCGGCGGCCAGCCGGTCGCCGCAGCCGCCCCAGGACGGCGCGGCGCGCCGTAGGCGCGCGTTGTAGAGGTTGTAGCGAGGGGCCGTTTCGTGGACTGGACGTCCCTGGCTGGCTGGCTGGGTCGGCCCTGGGCGGCTGGCTGCGGTCTTGGCCTGCCCTTGGGGTGAGGCGAGCTTCTGGTCTCGCTCTGCCGTCGGGCTGCCTCGTGCTCACAGCCAGGTCCACCGGAAGCCCCCGCCGCGGCTCAGCCTCGACAGGGAACGTCGGAGATGCTCCGCTCCATCGCCCTCGCGACGGCCGTCGCCGTCGTCCGGGCCCAGAGCGACGGCATCCCGGCGACCTGCGACGTCTACGTCGAGGACTGCACGTTCTACTGCAACGCGGAGAACAGCTACTGCAGCAACAACATCTTCTCGGGCGACTACAAGTGCTACTGCGAGGAGGAGTTCCCCTGCTTCTGCTCCGAGACGATGTCGTGCCACGTCGAGCCCTACTGCCCGACGCCCGCGCCGACGCCGCGGCCGACGCCCGCGCCGACGCCCGCGCCCTCGACGGCGGCGCCGACGTGGGCGCCGAACAAGCACATGTGCGAGGACTACGTCGAGGACTGCACGGTGTACTGCGACGCGGAGAATTCCTGGTGCAGCAACAACGTGTTCTCGGACGCGGACTGGATGTGCCACTGCGACGAGGAATTTCCCTGCTTCTGCTCGTCGCTCATGGCGTGCACCGCGGCGGACTTCTGCCCGACGCCGGAGCCGACGCCGGAGCCGACGCGCGACCCGACCAAGTACCCGACGTCGGACGGCCCGGCGCCGACGCCGGCGCCGAACGCGCACGGGTGCGAGGACTACGTCGAGAGCTGCACGCTGTACTGCAACGCGGAGAACGCCGACTGCGGATGGGATTGGGAGTGCCATTGTGAGGAAGAATTCCCCTGTTTTTGCCCCGAGACGATGTCGTGCGTCGCGGGGCCCTTCTGCCCGACGCCCGCGCCGACGCCGACGCCGACGCCCCAGCCGACGCCGTCGCCGTCGACGCTGACGCCGACGGGCGCGCCGAACCACCACATGTGCGACCTCTACGTCGAGGACTGCACGTTCTACTGCGACGCGGAGAACGCCTACTGCAGCAACAACATCATCTCGGGCGACTACAAGTGCTACTGCGAGGAGGAAACACCCTGCTTCTGCGAGGAGCAGATGGCCTGCTTCGCGGGCCCCCACTGCCCGACGCCCGCGCCGACGACGCCCGCGCCGTCCATCGCGCCCGTCTTCCTCAACAACCAGTGCCTGGTGGACACGGAGGAGTGCTTCATGAGCTGCGACGGCGCGTACCGGAGCTGCGACGTCCTCGAGCAGAAGTGCGAATGCGACGAGGACCACCCGTGCTTCTGCGGCGACGGCAACTGCCACGCGGCGAGCTCCTGCCCGAGCTTCACGCTCCCGACCTTCGCGCCGGCCGTCGCGTCGCGGAATTGCCAGGCGGACGCGCGGACGTGCTCGCTGCTCAGCGGCTGCGACGGCGAGCATTCGACGTGCGACTACCTCGCCGGCGTCTGCGTCGGCGAGGACGGCTTCGACTGCTACTGCGGCGACGGCGACTACTACGACCTCAGCGCGTGCCCCTACGACACGCCGTGGCCGACGCCCGTGCCGGAGACGTGCGCCGAGGCGCCGGGCGAGACGTGCATGCTCTACTGCGGGTCGGCGACGGAGGAGGACCACTACTCCTGCGAGGACTCGCGCTGCGTCTGCGACGCGGGCTATCCGTGCTTCTGCGGCGAGGATTTTGGTTGTTTCGCGGAGACGTGCGGCCGGACGTCGCCGCCGACGTCGTCCGTCGACTACAGCGCGCACAGCTCGGAGACGGCCGTGACCATGGGCCACACGAACGTCGGCGGCATGATCCTGGCGGCCATCGGCTGCCTGTCGCTGTGCTGCTGCTGCGGCACGTGCAGCCAGATGTGCTTCCGGACGGTCCGCAAGTCGATGACGAAGAAGAAGCAAAAAAAGGCCCATCTGGGGTTCTGGCTGTCCTTCAACCTGGCGACCTTGTTGTGCGTGACCTGCGCCGCCATGTACCCCTCGGAGCCCGAGGTCTGGTTCGGCGCGTCGGAGATCTGGCTCGAGGACGTGTCCGTCTGGGACGCGCAGATGACGGTCGCGGGCTACCTCGACGTCACGCTCATCGACCACAACTTCCTCTGGAGCGTCTACTTCTCCGACGGTCTCGAGTTCTCCGTGGAGACCGTCGACGGCTACGAGCTCGGCATCGTCGTCGTCGACCCCTTCAAGATCGACCCGGGCGACGAGAAGAAGATCCGCGTCGAGGTCATCGCGAAGCACGAGTCGTCGTGGGACGGCGCGTCGTCGCTCTGGGACCTGGGCATGTCGTGCTTCGACGACGCGGGCGAGATCGACATCGTCGTGCGGGGGAACATCCACGCGGACATCGGTTTTTATTCGTACGACAACATCGGCGACCTCGACAACATGGTCGTGCCCGTCGGGTGCTTCTCCGACGACGACGGCGACGACGACTTCTACATCGTCTACGAGCCCGAGGACACGCTGCTCGGGAACATGAACGGCGGCGAGGTCGTCGCGCTCTTCGGGGCGCTGGCTTACGTGCTGCTCCTCGTCGTCTACTGCTACGTGAAGCGCGTCGTCATGGTCGCGCGGGGCGCGGACGACGAGCCCGAGCTCGGCGGCGCGGACGGCTTCGCCGGCGGCCGCGGGTCGACGTTCGGGGCCGAATCGCCCATGGCGAAGGCGCGGGCGCGCGGCGCGCAGGACTACAACGTCGGCGAGGACGCGGGCTTCGACGCGCGCGGGAGCGTCGTCGGCGGCAGCAACCCCATGGGCGCGAATCGCGCGCGGGACAGCGAGTCCTACAACGTCAGCAAAGCCGCGGGCTACGGCAAGAGCGAGTCGACGGTCGCCGGCGCGAACCCGATGGCGGGCGTGAAGATGCGCGCCGAGGCCCAGCTCCAGGGCGGCGCGGGCGTCAGCGGCGCCGCGGGCTACGGCGAGCGCGACTCGAGCTTCGCGGGGAACAATCCCATGGCGGGCTACGAGATGTCCGAAGCGCGGGGGTTCCAACGGAGCGACTCCGCGCTCGAGGGCGTCAACCCCATGAGCGCGACGCACAGCAAGCAGAAGCACGCGTTCAAGATGAGCCAGTCGAAGGACTACCCGCGGAAGAGCCGGGGCGGCGGCGACGACGACGACTTCGGGGGCTTCGACGACATGTTCCCGAAGCCCAACACGGACTTCTAGGCCCGCGTAACTCGGTTTTAGGTGACCCCCGCCGCCCCCCACACGTCCCCGAGCATCGCCGCCACCCGCGGCCCCCAGACCGCGCTCGCGCGCGCGTCGCGGCACCAGCACCAGAGCCAGGACGGCGCCTCGTCGTCGCAGCGCGTCAGCGGCAGCAGCGCCTCGTTGCGGATGCGGTCGCGCATGCTCCTGGCCTTGGGCACGGCGACGGGCGGCGCCGTCGGCGCGTCGTCGCACGAAACGCCCGTCGCCCCCGAAAGCCGCGGCGTCACCGTGGCGGCGTAGCGGTCCCGGTCCTCCGCCGACGCCGCGCCGTACTGCCCCCCCAACACCGCGCGCGCCGCGAAGGGGTCGCCGAGGTCGTAGCCCGCGCGGACGTGGACGAGGCGCGCGTCGTCGCCCGGGTCGAGCACGGCGACGGCGTCCTTCTTCTTGGGGGACGCGGAGAGGTAGACGTAGTGGGCCCAGACGTAGTGGACGCGGTCCGCGCTCGCGAGGAGCTTGCGCCGGTGCATCGTCGCCTTGCCCGCGCACGTCGCGGCGCCGAGGAGCGTCGCGGCCGCGCGGTCGTCGCCGGGGCAGCGCGCGTAGAAGAGCGACGGCATGGCGTAGGCGTCGACAATGCCCCCGTCGTTTCGGCCGCGGCGCGCGACGACGTCCGCGAGGTCCTCGCCGCCGCGCGCGGGGACCGCGTACTCGTCGACGTCCGCGTGGAGGACCCACGCCGCGCCGGCCGCGCGCATGCGGCGGTGGCAGGAGTTCATGGCCGCGTACTGGCTCGGCCGGCCGAAGAAGGACTGGGCCGTCAGGTTGCCCTCCGTGGCCGCGGCGACGGCGCGGTCCAGGGCCTGGTCCTCGGGCCACGGGTGGACCTCGAGCGCGCCGACCGCCGCGAGCGGCGCCGTCGCGGGCCGGAGCGGCGACGCGGCGGCCGCGGCGCCGAGGCCGCCGGCGAGGCCCGCGCCGTGGACGCCGGCGGAGTTGTCGTAGACGCGGAAGGCGCCGACGCCCGCGGCGCGGTGGAACGCGAGCCACTCGGCGAGCTTTCGCGCCGCGGACGGCTCGCCGCCGCGGCCGCCGACGGCGCGGCCGAGCGCGCGCTCGAGGAAGGCGTCGCCGCGCGTCCAGGCGCAGGCGCCGAGTCTCCGGGCGTCGCCGTCGGCGAAGAGGGGCCGCTGGAGGAGCAGCGGCACGGCCGGGTGCGGCCGCTTCGCGGCGTCGCCCGCGTCGCGCGCGCGGACCTCGACGGCGCCGCCGCGGCGGCAGGCCGCGGCGCGGTGCTCGGGCGGCACGGCGCACTCGACGACGAGCGTCGACTTGTGCCTCGCCCAGGCGCCGTCGAGGGCCGCGGCGGGGACCCACGGGCCCGGCGGCCGCCCCGGTTCGCCGAACGCGCACTCGACGGCGCGCGGCGCGCCGCCGCGGCGCTCGAAGGCCCGCGCCGCCGCGTCGCGCGTGCCCCGGCGGATGTTGAGCGCGCCGGCGATGCAGACCTCGCAGGCCTTGTGCTCGGCGCGCAGCGCGGCGCGCCTCGCGGCCCAGCCGTCGATGCCCGCGTCTTTCAGCACCGCGAGGCGCCAGGTCTCGTCGCCCTCGAACTGCGCGACGAGCGTCGCCGTCGCGCAGCCGTCGCGCGCACTGGCGAAGGCGTCGTAGAGCGCCCAGGTCTGGTCGTGGGCCGCGAAGGGCGTCGCGGGCAGCGCCACGGCCTCGAAGTCATGCGGTCCCGGCGCCGCGACCTCGACGGCGGTCGGTCGCTTCGAAGCGCTCCGGGGCGCCGGCGCCGGCCGCGGCGGCGGCTGCCAGAGGAACTTGCAGCACGCCGCGACGACGAGCGCCGCGACGATGGCCTCGTGCCGCCGCCGGGCCATCACATCGTTGCCGCTTCACGTAAAAGTTCAACATCTTCGGCCGCGCTATGGTGATGGTTAGCTCGTGAATTCCCAGGCTTTGAACGCGAGCCCGGCGGTACCCCTTCGAAGATGAGCGTCCACCTCGAGAAGCTCATGGGCCCGGTGACGCGGAGCGCCGAGGAGCTCGAGCGCCTGCGGCGCCTCGAGTTCGAGATCCCGCCGCGCTACGCCGACGGGCGGCCGAACCGGCTGCTGCGCTGCGGCCCCGACTCGTGGCACTGGATGCGCCGGGGCAGCGACGACGAGACCTTCCGCTACGTCCGGGTCTCCAGCGGCTGGCACCGGCCCGACGACCCGCGCGCGCAGCTCGACGCGGAGACGAGGAAGCACGCGCTCTGCGACTTCGCGCGCTTCGAGGGCGAGCGCTTCGTCGGCGGCATCTGCCACGCGCTCGAGACCTTCCGGAGCGTGCGCGACCGCCTGTCGCTGCCGCCGAGCAGCGACTACCGCCTGTCGGAGACGGACGCGTGCTACCTCCTCCGCGCGTGCGCCGTCACCGCGCACGACTGCTGCGCGCGGACCGCGACGAAGGTCGTCGCCGACATCGGCGGCGAGCTCTTCACGATCGTCGAGCTGGCGCGGCCGACGATCGCCGACGCGCTCTTCGAGACCGTGCGCGCGGCGCGGCGCCTCGCCGCGTGGAACTCAACCGCCGGTTCGGGGGTCCCCGCCAAACTTCGGAACTCTCTAGCTCGGCCACATCGAAGTCGATTCGGCTGATTTTTGGACGAATCGATGGCTCTCATCGAGTTCTCGAAGCACAGCAGAAAGCCCTGCGTCGAAACGGTCGCATACGCGCACATTGAAGTCGGGTCCAAGATTTGATGTCCACGCAGGCGCCTCGAGCTGCCGCTCGACGACATCCTGCTCGGCGCGATCGTCGGCGCGGACCGCGTCGAGAGCCCGGGGAGGGCGCCCGCCGCGGAGCGGCCGAGCGCCTCGTCCCTCGCCTCCGCGGCGCCCGCGCCCGCGGCCGCGGCGCCGTCCGCGGCGTCCGCGGCGCCGCTATCGGACCGCGCGCGGCCGCCGTCGGCCGTGCCGCCGCCGGACCCCTCGGCGCCGCCGTCGCCGGCGCCCCTCTTCCGCCTCGACGGCGACGGCACGGTCCACTCGGGCGAGGACGACGACCTCGGGCGCCTGCGGCCGACGACGCCGCAGCTCGCGCAGCGGCCGCCGCCGTCCGCGGGCCTCTCCGTGAGCCCCTTCCTCGCGCTCCGCGTGGACCCGGCGGTCCACGAGCGCTGCGCCGCCGCCGTCGAGAACCTGCTCTACTGCCTCCTCACGCTCGACGACGTGCTCCAGCTCGGCCCGCCGGAGACGCCGGCGGAGGCCATCGAGAACACGGAGCGGCTGAGCCTCGGGCGCGACTACCAGCGCGCCATGGCGGCCCAGCGCGCCGACGCCCAGGCGACGGCGCGGCCCCACACGCCCGTGCTCAGTACGAACCTTCGGGAGACCGCGGCGCTCTTCGACGCGGACGCGCGCGAGGCCTACGTGAACAAGGTCGAGACGGACTGGTGGCTCGAGGCGCGCGACGAGCAGTCGACGGCGAGCGGCATGAACTCGACGCTGCCCGACGAGTCCAGCGTCGTGTCCAAGGAGACGCTCCGGGACCTCGTCCAGGCCGCGACGGGCGACGTCGTCGAGGCCGTCGCCGCCGCGCCCGCGCCCGCGGAGGACGCCGCCCCCGGCGCCGCCGCGGGGGGGCTCATCCCGATGCAGTAAGCACGTCGGCAAGCTCAAAGTCGCGGTTAAGCGCGCGCCCCGGGGCCTATTGCGAGAACCCCTGGGGGAACGCGACGGGCGGCGCGAGGCCCGGCGCCGTCGGCGGCGCCGTCGGGTCGGCGCTGTGCTTCAGGTCGTCCTTGGACGCCAAAGGCGGCGCCATCATCTTCGTGATGAGGATGCCGAGGCCCTCGATGAGCGCGAGCAACACGCCCCCGACCAGCGCGTTCTTGCCCGCGGCCTTGGGCCCCGCGCGGGCCGCGAGGACGCCGCCCGTCGCCGCGCCGGCGAGGATCGAGTTCCAGGGGTCCTCCTTGTGCCGCACGGCCACGAGGGAGCAGTCGAAGCACGCGAAGAGCCCGCCCCAGACGGCGAAGTTGCCGCCGACGACGGGCGCGCGGACCTTGACCTGCTCGATGGCGCCGCTGAAGCCCTGGTTCTTCGGCGCGTTGCGCCAGCCCTTGACGAAGTGCCAGATCGAGCCCCCGACGGCGCCCATGGCGTAGGCGCCGCCGATGTCGTCCAAAATGCGGTACGGGCAGGGCTCGCGCCCGGAGAAGTCGCCCATGGCGCGGAAGCGCGCGGTGCGGCGCGGCCGGGAGGGCTTGGAAGCGTCCGCGAGCTTCTAGCGCTGCGAGACGGCGGTGCGCGAGCCGCGCACGGCCACCAACAGCACCTGGCGCCGAAGTGCTCGCTGGTGGGGCTAGCTAGCCACGCCCTCGTGCGGCAACACGAAGTGCACCGTCAACGTTGACAAAGAGGCACATATTGGCCTAAGAATCAGCGCGCGACGATGGACATCGTGTTGTCCCAGCGTTCGTAGGCAGCCCCGCCGGACAAACCTCGCACCCATGGCGGACGCCGCCGCGCCGGCGCCGGCGCCCGCCGACGGCGACCGGCCGGAGCGCCCCGTCTGGCGCCTGAAGCGGTCCCTGTCGAGCGACAACATCGACAAGGTCCAGCACCCGCCCAAGTGGATCCGGGAGAAGTTCCCGACGAAGAAGCTCGCGGCGAAGCCCTACCTGCCCGGGTTCAACATGAAGAGCGGCAACCGGTCGCGCGCCCGGTCCCTCGACCTCGGCGCGCTGCCGCGGCTCCGGCGGCGGAAGAAGGCGAACCGCGGCGCGGACCTCTTCACGGAGCTGCGCGCGTTCTACAGCCAGGAGTACCGGCTCCACATGCTGCGGTGCGCCCTGCGGGACTCCATGCACCGCAACGACATGGGCCTCAACGCCTACTGGAACGCCATCGACGCGGACGGCTCCGGCGCGCTCGACCGGCAGGAGTTGGCGAACGCGATCACGGAGGCGGGCGTCGAGACGTCGTCCATGGAGATCGACGCGCTCATGGAGGCCATCGACGAGGACAAGTCCGGGCTCGTCACGCAGGAGGTCTTCTACCACTGGCTCCTGTCGACGGACGACTCGTGGATGGAGCGGAAGCGCCGCGCGGCGCCCGACGACGACCACAACGACCTCGCGCTGCTGCTCCGCGAGTCGGCGCGCTTCGACCCGTCGGTCATCGAGGCGCTGGACGCCATCTGGGTCCTCGTCGACGCCGACGGCTCGGGCGCCGTCGACCGCGACGAGTACCTCGCGCTCCACAGCCACCTCTACGGCGCGATGAACCCCCAGGAATTACTGAATTTACCGCCGAGAAAACGAAAAAAGCTCGAGGCCAAGGCGCTGCGCATCGCCGAGCGCGAGTGGCAGATGGACAGCCAGGGCGTCGAGCTCATGGACAAGAACAAGTTCCGCCTGAGCTTCTTCCAGCTCGTCGACGCGTTCATCCCGCAGGAGCGCGTCGGCCCGCCGCGCGTCGGCCTGAGCGTCGAGGAGTTCCTGCGATTTTTACGGTATTTCGTCCACCGCCTCGCCGTCCCCAACGCCGCGGGCGACCCCGTCTTCCGCTGGGACGACGACCGCGTCGACGACTGGCTCGCGGCGCTGCCGCCCTTAAAATTCGACGACGCGCAGGCCGCGGACCGCGCGCTCGCCGCGGGCGCCCGGGTCGTCGCCAAGCTCACGCCCAAGGAGGAGAAGGTCGTCGAGACCAAGGTCGAGCGCGAGCGGCGCCTGCGCAAGAAGAAGGCCGCCGCCGTCGAGGAGGAGAAGGGCCCGAACGTCGTCGTCGTCGCCGCGCGCGCGAAGCGCGAGGTCCGGGCCATCGAGAACCACGCGCTCGACTGGTCCGGCGCGGACCGCGGCGGCCTCTACCAGTCGAACCCGGGCTCCGGCGCGCGGCCGCCGCGGCCCGAGCCGCCCGCGCCCCCCAAGCCCAAGCTGCCCAAGGGCGTCCTCGAGGGCGTGCTCCCCGGCGACGAGAAGCCCAAGCTCGTCGTCCGCGTGCCCAAGTCCGCGGACCGGCCCGACCGCGGCAAGAAGCCGCCGAAGGTCGACGCGCCGCCGCCGGCGGCGAAGGCGCCGAAGCCCGAGGTCGACGCGCCGCCGCCGCAGCCGGAGAAGCGGGCCGTCGCGCCGGGCGTGCTGCCCGTCGTCCGCCGCCGCGCGCCGCCGCGGCCCATGAGCCACAAGGTCGCGGGCGCCGACGAGCGCTACACCGTGCTGCAGACCGTCATGGTCCACGAGCGCCAGGAGTTCCGCCAGAACTCCGTGCTCGGCGACCAGGTGCTCCGGCGGGGCGCGGACCGCGCGCAGCCGGCGAAGCTCGAGCCGCTGCCGAACCAGCACTTCACGGCGACGCCCTTCGGCCACGGCACGCACGACCCGCGGCAGCTCGCGGCGCAGGCGAAGCTCGAGAGCATGCTCGACGACGCGCGGCGCGTCGGCGCCGCGGCGCTCGCGCCCCTCCAGCAGAGCAACCGGGGCCGGAGCCGACGGAAGCGCCGCGGGCGCCGCGCGCCGGACGACCCGTCCCTGAGCACCGCGGGCCACGCGTCCATCGACACGGCGCCGCCGGGCGCCTACGGCGACTACCCGTCGCGGTCCATGACGCCCGAGGGGCGGCGCGCGTCGTTCTAAGGGCAGCTCGTCGTTAAAAGGGGAGGGCGGGGCGGCCCGGGGGGAGGGCAGGCGCCGCCGCGGGGGGGCTCGGCTCACTCGTCGGCCTTGGGCTTGGCCTTCTGGGTGTGCATGGGGCTCGTGCCTTCGACCTCCGAGGACCGGCCTCCGTAGGGGTCGCCGATGGAGTCGCGGCTCTCGACGCCGAAGAGCGCCGACGCGCGGCGCGCGGCGCCGTAGGTGAAGTTCGCGAAGCCCGACGCGCGCCGCGGCGCGGCGCGGCCCGCGGAGCCCGCGAACTGGGTCTTCCGCTTCGCGAAGCCGTCGCTCATCTCGACCTGGCGGTCCTCCTCCGTCTCGTCCTCGCCCCCCGCGGCGACGGTGGCCATGTGCTTGACGTAGATCCACAGACCGAGGAACAGCACGTAGCCCGCGGCCGCGAAGACCGCGACGACCTCGCCCGAGTTGAGGGAGCCCAGGAGGCCCGTGGACCCCTCGTAGACGTTGTAGAAGTCGGCGTCGTCCTCGGAGAAGCAGCCGATGGGGACGACGAGGCCGTCGAGCTCGCCGACGTTGTCGTACTCGTAGAAGCCGATGACGACGTGCACCGAGCCCCTTATAACTAAATTGATCTCGTTCAAATCGTCGTCGAAGCAGCCCCAGCCCAGCGCCGCGAGGTTCGATATGGACTCGACGTCGACGTTGTGCTTCGCGACGACCTCGACGCGGATCTCCTTCGTGTCGCCCGCGTGGATCTCGAACGGGTCGACGTTGACCGTCGCGAGCTCGAAGCCGTCCTCCGTCTCCACGGAGAACTGGAGGCCCCCGTCGAAGTCCACGGCCCAGAGGTAGTTGTGGTCGACGATGGTCACGTCGAGGTAGCCCGCGACGGTCATCGTCATGTCGACGTCGAGCCAGTCGACCCAGTCGACGTTCGTCTCCTCGATCCAGATGTGCTCCGCGCCGAACCAGACCTCGGGCTCCGTCGGGTAGAGGGCGACGCAGGCGCAGCAGAGCACGAGCGTGCCGTTGAGCACGGCCCAGAAGCCGAGGTGGGCCTTCTTCTGCTTCTTGTGGCCCAGGGACCGGCGGCACGTGCGGATGAGCATCTGGAAGCAGCTCGAGCAGCAGCAGAAGCAGGCGAGGCCGCCGATGCAGGCCAGGATCATGCCCCCGACGTTGTTGTGCGTGACCTTGACGCCCGTCTCCGACGACACCGTGCTGTAGTCGACGGACGACGTCGGCGGCGACGTCCGGCCGCACGTCTCCGCGAAGCAGTCGTAGATCTCGCCCTCGCTGCAGAAGCAGGGGTAGCCCGGGTCGCAGACGCAGCGCGAGTCCTCGCAGGACATGTGCATCGTGTCGAAGAGGTCGCCGCAGTACAGGAGGCACTTGTCGCCCGGCGCCTCCTCGCACGTCTCGGGCACGGGCGTCGGCCACGGCGTGTCGAAGGGGCACGCCTCGCCCGCGTAGTAGTTCCCGTCGGCGCAGAAGCAGTCGTAGCCCTCCTCGCCGACGCAGACGCCGCCCCCTAAAATGTCGCACTCGCGGTGCTCGCCCTCGCAGGAGAACCAGCACTCCTCCGTGTCCGGGAGGCAGTCGCGCGCCTCGAGGACGGGCGCGTACGTCGGCAGCGTCTCCGCCGGGCAGGCCTCGCCCTGGTAGCAGTTGCCGTCGCCGCAAAAACAAGTATAACCGTCGTCGACGTCGCACTCGCAGACGCCGTCCCAGACGTTGCACGACCGGCCCTCGCCGTCGCACCCGAAGAAGCACTCCTCCGTGTCCACGAGGCAGTGCTGGGGCCCGGGCACGGGCGCCGGCGTGAAGTGGGCGACCTGGACGTTCTCGTAGACGACGGCCGACGCGGCGGCCCACGCGGCCGCCGCGCCGCCGTCGTCGTCCGCGACCGCCGCGGCGATCGCGCTCGTGACGTCCTCGGGCGCGGTCGACGCCGCGAGGTCCGCGACGGCCTCGGCGTCGTCGTAGTGGTAGAAGCCCGTGATCGTGAAGAGCACGAGGAGCTGCGTGTCGGAGCTGCGGAAGGTGAAGGAGATCTCGGACGCGTCGTCGTGGCCCGCGACGGCCGCGAGCGCGGTCTGGAGGACGGAGGCCTGTGCCGAATTCAACCACTGGTTTGGGTGGTCCTGACCAAACTTCAGAATTCTCTAGCTCGGTCAAATCGAAGTCGATTCGGCTGATTTTGGACGAATCGATTGCTCTCGTCGAGTTCTCGAAGCAAAGCCGAAGAGGTTGCGTCGAAACGGTCGCGTTCGCTCACATTGAATTCGAGTTGAAGATTTGCATTCGGCACAGACGGACGCATAGGTCGACGCGCCGAGCTCCGTGACGCCCTCGAGGACCATGTCGCCGATGACGTTCATGCCGCCGTGGTCCGTCGACGCCGTCGGGCAGGACGTGCCCGCGTAGCAGTTGCCGTCGTCGCAGAAGCACGGGTGGTCCTCGTCGCACTCGCAGACGCCGTCGAAGACGGAGCAGCCCCGGTTCTCGCCGTCGCAGGACACCCAGCACTCCTCCGTGTCGACGCGGCACTGGTGCGTCGCGGGCGCGGGGGCCGGCGTCGGGTGCGGCGTCGGCATGGGCGTCTGCGCCGCGGAGGGGCACGACCCGCCCGCGTAGTAGTTGCCGTCCTCGCAGAAGCAGTCGTAGCCCTCCTCGCCGACGCAGCGGCCGCCGAAGAGGAAGGAGTCGCACTCGCGGTGGTCGCCGTCGCACCACAGGGAGCACTCCTCCGTGTCCTCGATGCAGTGGAACTCGGGGAAGACGGGCGCGTACGTCGGGTGCGGCGTCGGGTTCGGCGTCTGCGCGGACATGGGGCAGTGGCCGTTCTTGTAGCCTGCGAAAACGCGGAGGTCTCCGAGTTTCTCGGCGAGCGTGCGACGACACCGGCGCACGAGCAGTTGCCATCCTCGCAATAACAATCGTAGCCCTCGTCGACGTCGCAGACGCAGCGGCCGCCGAAGAGGAACGAGTCGCAGATGCGTCCCTCGCCGTCGCACCAGAGCGAGCACTCCTCCGTGTCCTCGACGCAGTGCTGCTCGGGCGTGACGGGCGCGAAGGTCGGATAGGGCGTCGGCCGCGGCGTCTGCGCGGACATGGGGCAGAACCCGTTCTGGTAGCCTACGAACAATGACGGCTGTCCAAGTCTCTCGAAGATCGCCGCGGCGCCGGATCGCGCAGTTCCCGTCCTCGCAGAAGCAGTCGTAGCCCTCGTCGGTGTCGCAGACGCACATGAAGGAGCCAGAGAAGATGTTGTTGTCGCAGACGCGGCCGTCGCCGTCGCAGTAGAAGGTGCATTCCTCCACGTCCGGGACGCAGTGCTGCTCGGACGTCACGGGCGCGAACGTCGGATGGGGCGTCGGCTGCGGCGTCGGGTTCGGCGTCGGGCAGAAGGACGTCGCGTAGCACTCGTGCGTCGCGGCGCAGAAGCAGGGGTAGCCTACGAAGACGCTGGTTTTACCGTCGGCGGCAAAGTCGGAACTTACCGGGATCGCACACGCAATCCCCACCGAAGAGGAACGAGTCGCAGCTCACGTGGTCGCCGTCGCAGGAGATGAGGCAGGACTCGCTGAGGACGTCGCAGGTCTGGGACGCCCCCAGTCGCGCGAGCGCGACGGCCACGAGCACGCGCATCGCACGCTGCCAACCAGAACTGAACTGTGTGTGGTTTTGAAGAATCCCATTGAAGGAGTTATGCGCTAGGGGCAACATCTACCGCACCGTCTCACCAGTAGACCGCCGCTCGTTCGAATCGGGCAGCCTCGCGTGCCGCCGCCGTCGCTGCGAGCCGTCGTCGGTGTGCGTGCGCGGTCCGTCTCGGCCGCCCGCGCACGGTGCTCCGTGGCTCCGTCGAGCTACCTGCCCATTGAGATGGCCGAGGAGAAGAAGCCCACGGGCCTGAAGATCAGCGTCGTCGGCCCCTCCGGCGCGGGCAAGAGCACGATCGCGAACTTCCTCGCGGCGGACAGCGACCGGGCCCAGTTCAAGCTCGCGTCGGCCTACGTGCCCACGGTGGGCGTGCGCATCCTCGAGTGCGAGCGGGCCGTCGGCGGCGGCCCCGCGTCCGCCGTCGAGCTCTGGGACACGGGCGGCTCGACGGACTACGAGAGCTGCTGGCCCGCGATCATGAAGGACACGGCGGGCGTCATCCTCGTCTACAACCCGGACAACGAGGGCCACGTCAGCGAGAGCGGCGCTTGGTACGACTACTTCGTCAAGAACAACGAGCTCCCCGACGAGGCGTGCGTCGTCTTCGCCTTCGACCCCAACGCGCAGCGCGGCACGCGGCAGCGCACGAGCCCCAAGCTCCAGCACCTCAACGTCATCAACGCGTCCCTGGAGGACGGCCCCTTCCTCCTCCAGCAGTTCGACCGCTTCCTCCGCGCGGTGAAGCACAAGCGCGACGGCGCCGGCGAGGACAAGTAGGGGGCGTGCTTTCTCTTAATGGGCCTCGTCCTCCATGGCCGTGGACCGCGCCGCGTCGACCTTGTAGATGCGCCGCTGGTAGAGGTAGATGACGAAGACGACGTCGTCGCGGAAGCAGGAGACGCGGTGCATCATGGGCATCTTGATGACGAACGCGAACAGGTCGTCGATGAACGTGTTGACGAAGCGGAAGCAGAGGAGCTTCCAGGGCAGGTGGCTCACGGACTTGAGGCTGTAGTTCAGCGCGAGCTGGGGCGTCATGAGGATGAAGCCGCCCGTGTAGACCGCGGACGTCGCCGCGCCGAGCGCCCACGAGTACCAGCCCAGGTGCGCGTCGTAGACGAGCGTCTTGCAGGCGTAGCCCAGCACGAGCGGGGCGAGCACCAGCCCGAGGTAGGACGTCGTCAGCCGGTCCACGCGGAGCGTCTCGCGGTCGAGCGCGTCGCCCGCGGCGTCGCCCGAGTCCGCCGCGGCCTCCGCGAGCGCGTCGAGCCGGTGGCACTTGAGGCAGTAGGGCGAGCTCCAGCTCAAGCGCACGCCCGTCGCCTTCTCGACCTTCCAGGCCTGGATGAGGATCGCGCCGAACGCGGGCACGGACACGAGCAGCGACGCGCCCTGGTCCACGAGGTACGCCAGCACGACGATCTGCGAGAAGAGGTCGACGACGACGGACCGCGCGCTCAGCCCCCGTAGGCTCGTGTTCTTCTGCCAGAACTCGACGTCGGACTTGAACGCGAGGAACTCGAAGAGGAGGTGGAGCACGGACGCGAGCATCGTCACCGCGAGGAGCCAGGTCTGCGTGTCCGCGATGAGGCGCCGCACGTCGTCGATGTCGTTGTCCGTGAACCCGAAGTCCTCCTTCTGGTCCTGCAACCCCTCCTCCATGCGCGCGATGAGCTGCCACCGCGCGAAGCTCAGCGGCGCGAACGATAAGGCGAGCGGCAGCGCGTCGATGGTGTCGTTGACGAGGACGTACTTGTCGCTCGTCAGCCCGATCTCGTCCGCGTAGGTCGGCGGCGCGTACTTGAGGATGCTGCCGCCGCCGGGCTGCCGCTCGCGGAGCCGCTGCATGCCGGGCATCTGCAGCGCGTCGGGCCACTCGCGGAACTCCGCGACGACGCGCACCGCCGCCTCGGGCTTCCATTTGCCGCACATGGCGCCGGGCACGCCGCTGTAGGTCGGCGCCCAGGGCGCCGGCGGGCCCAGGGACGCGAGCCGCGGCGCGACGTCGCCCAGAAGCTTCCGCTTCTTCTGCGCCGCGGAGCCCGTCGGCTCCGGCTCGTACTTGACGAGCGGGATCGACGGCACGCGCGCCGTGCGCCGGTGGTCCGCGTCGGCTAGACCGGACCACCGGCCCCCGGCGGCCTCGTTCGTGATCGCGCTGTGCAGGTAGAGCGTGCCGTTGGTCCGGAGCGCCTCCCAGGCCATGGGCGGCAGGTCCACGCGGTCCCGCGGCGCCTCCCGCTCCGCGCCGAAGAGCTTCGCGAGAAAACCGGGCCCGGCGTCCGTGCGCTGCCTCTCCAGGGCCTCGCGGCCGCACGCGCCCGCGTCGGAGCCGCGCGCGCAGAGCTGGAGCGGCTTCTTCTGCGGCTCCGTCGCCGTCGAGAGCTCGACGCCCGTCGCGCGCCAGGCGATGGCCGTCGACTGCTCGTAGAGCGACGCGTTGCGCATGACGTCCGCGGAGAGCACCGCGAGCGTCGAGATCGCGACCTCGACGGTGAGCGTCGAGTTCTCGGGCCACAGGGGCTTCACGCGGCCGCTCCGGGCCCAGACGTCGGGCGGCAGGTTGTTCAGCGGGTCCAGCAGGCGGCTGAAGTTCGTGAAGGCGACGCCGACGTAGGCGCAGGCCGCGAGCGTCGCGAGCGTCGACATGTTCAGCCAGCCGCCGAGCAGGCCCTTGGACTTCTTCTTCGCGGGGGCCGCCTCCTTCTTATCCTTGGACTTCTTCTTCTTCTCGACGACGACCTCGGGCTCGGCTTCGGCTTCATCCTCCTTGGCCTCCGCCTTTTGCTTGCGCGTCTTGACCATCGTGAGCCGGTCGCGACGGACGGCGGCGGCGGCGACTACTCGACTTCAACAGCGATGAGCTTTTGATAATTGACCCTATGTTGCTTCAAAACCGCCAGCAGCTAACCACCCCGCGTGTCCGGCCCCTCACGGCGCACCAGTTGGGCCTCTGCGCGGCCATCGCCGTCGACGTGCCCCCGCTCCAGTTCCTCATCAACCTCGTCCTCGTCCTCGACAGCCCGAAGACCACGCCGCCCCAGAAGTCGGGCGCGCGGTCCAACGACGACGAGGGCACGGAGATGCTCCCCGCCAAGGCCGCGTAGGCGCGGCGGGTCCCGACGACGCCCGGCGCGCGCGGCCGCCGCGGCCGCGAGCCCCCCCCCCCCCCACCCGAGGCCCCGCCCCCCGACCCCGACGACTGCGCGCCACGCCTAATTTCCCACATCGCGGGCTCCCGAGCGGGGCTGCGCCATCCCCGCGGTCGTCTCCCGCGCCGCCTGGACGCAGTAGGTCGCGGCCTGGTCCAAGAGCATGTCCTCGCAGATGCGCGCGAGCTGCGCGGGGTCCCAGGCGCGGCCCTCGTCGGCCATGACGTCCCAGAGGAACCGGTCCTCGCTCCGCAGCGCGAGCGCCGTCTGGATCCAGCCGTTCGTCCAGCCGTTGTCCGTCACCCAGGGCCCGTAGCCCCAGTCGGTCGCTCGCCCAGTACTCCCAGCGCTCGTAGTCGAACGCGCGGAACCACGCGCCGTCGAGCTCCGGGTGCGCGGCGCTCGAGGCCTGGATCCGCGCGAGGTAGGCCGCGAGCGCGGCCTCCGCGTCGCCGTAGGCGTCGTCGCCCGTCGCCCCGAAGGCCTCGCGGAGCCCGATCAGCGCGAAGTTGAGGCCGTAGAGGCTGTCCGTCAGCGGCTCGTCGCCGTCGAACATGAGCGGCGCCTCGCCGTCGCCGTAGGCCGCGTTCGACGCGGGGACGCACGCGGAGCACTTGCCCGCCTCCGGCCCCGCGCCGAAGAACTGCTTGATGCCCCCGTGCGCGGTCTGGTACGCGAGGAGGCGCCCCGCGACGTCGTCGAGCCACGACCGGTGCTCGGCCGTGCCGTCGACGCGGACGAGCCACGCGAGCGTGAGGAGCAGCGTCGCGAGCTCGTTCGTCATGGACTCGCACCAGGTCCAGTCGCCCGCGCGGAGCGAGGCCATCGCGCCCCGCGCGTAGCCCCTGGCGGGCCCCCAGAAGAGGTCCTCGAACCCCGTGTGCGCGCCCGCGAACAGGAAGTAGGCCGCGGCCTGCGCGCCGTAGTGCGGGCTGTAGGTCTTGCCCGACGGGAGCGCCGCGTCGGCGAAGTAGTGGCGCCAGCCGTTCGCGCGCAGGTCCGCCGCGCTGACGGCCCCCGGCCGGTTCCCGAGGCGGCCCGTCGTGCGCGCCTCCGCGAAGAGCGCGTAGAGCATGCGCTCGCGCCACGAGCTCGCGTCGAGCAGGCCCGCGGCCGCCGTCGCGCCCACGAGGATCACGGCCGCGTTCGAGCCGTAGTCCACGCTCGCCCACTTCGCGACGCCGCCGGACGCGGCCGCCGCGTCCCGCTGGTTCCACCAGACGAGGCCGTGCGTCGGGTCCGACGCGTTCGAGCCGACGAAGGACTGGCTCTCGCTCCAGCGAAAAAGGTAGTCGAGGAGCCGCGCGGCGGCGTCGCGCCACGCCGCGCGCTCCGCCGGCGAGCCGCCCGCCGCGCCCGCCGCGGCGGCCAGCGCCATGGCCGCGGCCGCGTTGCCGTCCGTGCGGACGAAGAGGGGCATCATGTGCTGCGCGCCGTCCGCGTGGATGATCGACGACCAGCCCTCCTGGAGACACGTGACGTTGGCCACGCCCGGCGGCGCGTGGGGCGCGGGGCAGATCATGGCGACGGTGCACGCCTCGAGCGCGCACGCCATGGTCCCGCTCGTCGACCGGCAGCAGCCGTAGGTCGCGTTCGCGCCCCGGTCCTGCCGCGCCATCATCCCCGAGGCGTCGCTGATCCAGCGCGCGGACCGGGCGACGGCGTCGGCGGCGTGCGACGCCGGCAGGGGCGCGGCCGCGGCGTAGGCGGGGGCCACGCTCGCGCGCCAGGCCGGCAGCGGGAAGCCCAGGACCCAGGACCAGAGCGCGCGCCACGCGTCCGCCGGCGCGGACCGGCCGGTCGTGACGTTCGAGAGCGCCGCGGCCGCGACGAGGACGCCCGAGCCGTTGGCGAAGAGCAGGGGCGCGTGGGCGTCGAGGCCGTAGGCCGCCCGGTCGACGCCGGCGACCCGCGCGAAGACGGCCGCGGCGGCGGCGCACGCGCGGCCGCAGGCCGACGACGCGTTCGCCGCGCCGCAGCTCCCGCCGGCGCAGTAGTCGACGCCGACGGGGTCCTGGAGCTGGAGGATGCGCAGGGGGTCGAGCCCGGCGGCCGACAGGTTCGACGACGCGACGACGACGCGGTCCTTCCACGACCGCGGCGCCGCGGGGAACCCGTCGTCGGGGAACTCGACGTAGGCGCGGAAGCCGCCGGCCGCCGCTGCGGCCGCGAGGCCCGGCGGGACGGGCGTCCGCGCGGGCGCCGCCGGCGCGAGCAGGAGGACGGCGTCGCCGGGCGCGGCGGCGCCGAGCGCCGCCGCGGCGTCGGGGGACCGCGTCGCATTCGGGTGAGCCGCGAGGAGGCGCACGACGTCGTTGGCGTCGGGCCCGACCACCAGGACCCGGGCGGCCGCCGCCGCGGCGAGGGCGACGACGACGAGGCAGCGGAGCATGGCGGCACCGAGAAGGTTGGCGAGGGGCTGCCCAGTGGCGCCTTGACATCAATATGGGGGTCCGAAAGGTGCATTCCATACTGTTGAATAGTATCTATAACTATTATTATTATTATTTATTATTTAGCGTCGGAGAACACAGGCCTAATCTAGAGCGCATTAGAAGCAGCCCAAGAGCCAGCCCGTGCCGCAGCTCGCGCCGTCGTCGCTGCCCCCCAGCCCGACCATGGCGGGCCCGCTGCTCGTCTGGGAGTCCGGCGCGACGTTGTCCGTGCACGGCTTGACGGTGGCGCATTCCGGCTCCCGTCCCATCCAGTGTCGGTTGGCGGCGGCGACTTCAGGTCGTGCGCGAGCACGCTGGTTCGGCGCCCCCGGGCATCTCTCGGTTCGGACCCTCGAGGCCGCCGACTTCCGCGTTCGAGGGGGGCGCACGACCGTGCCGCGCTCCATGGAGGCGCGCTGGCTCGAGACTCTCCGCGGCGCCCGAATCGCTCGCCGCCGCGCGGCGGGCTTTCAGGGCAACCGCGTGCACGTCCGAGACCCACGGCGCCAGCCTCTGCGGCGTGGGCTACGCCGAGCCCAAGCAGACCTTCCCCGGCGACATCATCTGCCGTACCTACGCCTTCGCCGAAGAGCTGGCGCGCGCTGTCCAGTCCCGCGCGCCTCGCGCGGGCCTCGACTTAAAACACCGACGCATGTGCCATCTACGGACGCACTCGTCGGTGGGGGAGAGCCGAGGGAGACGCCGCCCCCCCCGGGCCGACGGCAGGCCTTTTAAACCACGCCCTGGCCCCGCTTGACCTCCCCCTCCGCTCAGTCGAATCAACTGTGCTTAAACAGGTCATGAGTCAACTGATAGACCATTGATCGATTGGACTCTCTGAGTAGTCATGAACAGTGATTATGGTGGGCGCCAAAACACCCCCTGGCGACCCTCCCGCTGGACCCCAGCGCATCAGGGGTCCGTCCAACATGTCCTCTGGAGGACCAAAGCTGAAAAGCAGCCATCCATGCCGAAACTCGGCTCTGGACGGGCTGCCAAGCACGACGCGCGCCGCGGCTCAAACCTGGTCAACGACCCGAGAAACGCGCATTGGAGACACCCGCGACCGCTTCGAGGCCCTCTCAGACACCCCTCGAGTGCCCCAGCTGCGTAGATCGTCCTCTGGGCCCGGCGCTGACCGCCACGACCACTCGGAGCGCTCGATGCGCACCGCCGGGGCTGCCACGCGCGCGCGCGTGATGATGGACATAAAAACTGGGGGGCGCGCGGGGAATCCCATCGCGACACTATCCCTTCGCGATTCCCTGAGCGCGCCCCAGTTTTTTTGGCACCAGGACCGACATATCGCCCCTCGACGCGTCGAAATGGCCCGGATCCAGAGGCCCCGTTCGCCCCGAAATCGTGCTCGTCTCTCGAGATCGAGAGCGGCGCGTCGAAGACCGCCCACCGGCGCGGCGCGGGCTCGAAGGCCGCCGGGGCGCCCGGCGGACCGAGCCGCCGAACGCGGCTGTCAAAGTCGGGCGCTGCCCATCGGATCGGCTTCCCAGTGCACTGGAGCCCCTAGAGAACTTTAGGCCTGTGGAAGCCGCATGCACAAGAGCACACACGGCCTTTAGGTCTCGGACGGAAGAAGCCGAAGTAGGTGGGGGGCTGCCCCCCAGCAGGGGCCGAAGGCCCACGGGGGGAGGATCAGCTTCCCCGGCGCCCCGAGGGGCGAACTATGAAGGTACCGTGCTGGGGTGATGCACTCCCGCGCAGTGGGAGGTCCCACACTGCGAGGAGGAAACTTGAGTGGGCACGAAAGCATCAGGTGGAATTCAACAGCGACGAACTTTTGATGTTGACCCTAGGTTGCCCCAAAACTCAGGCTGCCAGCCGCTACAAGCTTAAGCCACCCCGCGTGTTTACACACTCCCAAAACCCCCCTTGTTTTCGGCGACGAGCTCCGGCAGCGTGCAGAGCACGAACCCCTCGGCGAGGAGCGCGTCCCGGACGCCGCGCGCCTGCGCGACGGCCGACGGCTTGTCGCCGTGGACGCAGATGCTGTCCGCGCGGAGGACGACGTCCTCGCCCGTGTCGAAGGCCTTCACCGGCGCGCCCGACGCTAAACGAAGGGCGTGCTCGATGGCGGCGTCGGCGTCGTGGATCACCGACCCCGCCATGGCCCGCGGCGCCAGGGTCCCGTCGGCCATGTACGCGCGATCCGCGAAGACCTCCGACGCCGTCGCGAGCCCCGCTTCCTCCGCGGCCTTCAGGAGCTCCGACGCCGCCGGCGCGAGCATGATGAGGCCCGGGTCGACGGCGCGGACCGCGCGCGCGATCGCCGCCGCGACGTCGGCGTCCACGCACGCGACGTTGTTCAAGGCGCCGTGGGGCTTGCAGTGCGTCACGGCGACGTCGTGGCCGCGCGACCGCGCGAGGCCCGCGACGCCGAGCAGCGCGCCCGTCTGCGACGCCACCAAGGTCTCGATCTCGTCGAGGGCCATGGGGATGACGCGGCGCCCGAAGCCGGGCTTGTCCGCGTAGCCCGGGTGGCTGCCGACGGACACGCCGCGCGCTGCCGCGAGCGCACAGGCCGCGACCATGATATTCTCGTCGCCCGCGTGGCCGCCGCAGGCCACGTTCGCGCTCGTGACGATGTCCATGAGCTCCGCGTCGGCGGTCATGGTCCACGGGCCGTAGCCCTCGGCGAGGTCCGCGTTGAGATTGATGCGCTTAACGCTCGTCGACAGGGAGCGCCGCGCGAGCACCGCTGCTGCGCATCGGCGCCAATGAGGCGACGCCGTGCGGCAGCTCGCAGCCATTCTTGCCACGGCCATCATGATTTGCCACAACTCATTTCCTTGAGTGATGGTGGCGCCTTTCTCTGCTGCAACGATGCTCCGAACGCCTTTCTCTGCAGCAACGATGCTCCGTACTCCGCTCGGCCGTGCAACGCTGCGCCGCGCGCCGCTGCAGCAGCATCGACAACTCACGGCGCCGCCCGACGCGGCGGCGCGGCGCGCGGCGCCGCCCGTCATCTGCTACCAGGTGGAAAACCTGCCGTCCTACGACGCGGCGCTCTACGCAGAGATGCGCGAGCGCCTGGACGTCGTCGATTCCGTCGTCGTCCCGCCGCGCGACGGCCGCGCCTTCGAGGTGCCCAAGGGCCACTTCTTCCGCGTCGTATGCGCCGAAGGCGCGCAGGTCGGCGACCTGAACCTCTGGCGGCGCGGGCACCTCGCGGAGCGCTTCTACAGCGGGAAGACGCGGCAGCTGCACGCGTCGCACGTGACGACGGGCGACCGGTTATGGAGCTGCATGCCCTACATGCGGCCCCTGGCGACGATCACGCACGACACGCTCGGGTGGTACGGCGTCGACGACGACGGCGCGTCGATCCACGACGTCATCGGCACGCGCTGCGACCCCTACACGAACGCCGTGCTCCGCGGCGTCGACTACGACAACTGCTGCCACTCGAACCTCACGCGCGCGCTCGCGGCGCACGAGGGCCTCGCGCCCGAGGAAGCGGAGCTCCACGTGCACGACGTGCTCAACGTCTTCATGGCCACGGGCTTCGACAAAGACCACCGCTACTTCATGAAGGCGTCGCCCGCGCGCGCCGGCGACTACATCGAGTTCTTCGCCGAGGTCGACCTCCTCGGCGCGCTCTCCGCGTGCCCGGGCGGCGACTGCAGCGCGTCCCACTCCGACGACGCGACGGCGTGCTACCCGCTCCGCGTCGACGTGCTCGCGCCGCACGCCGACGACCTCGCGCGCTGGACCGGGAGTCCAGCTGTGAGCTCCTATGCTGGGGGGCACGGGCTGCGCACGCCGTGATCTAATTTCGTTGAACTTCCGCTCTCTCGAAGTGCAGTTGCCACAGGAGGAAACAGCACGAGTGGCCGCGAAGCCACGGAAGCTTTCCACCGCAAAGGAAGTCACCAGCGTCGTCGCTGCCAACCAACTCGCAAGCAAATATGCTCTCACGCGCTCTCAACATCGCCGCCCGTCGCGTCTTGCTCGGCGTCCATCGTTTCGCGCAACGCGATGCCGCGCGAAGGGCATGAATTGCGTCTCGGAAAAGAGAGAAGCAGAGGAAGGAAATCGAGACCAAAACGCGGCAACGCAACTCGCAGGTCCAGCCGGTCGCGCTCGCGAAGCGCCAGATGTGCAAGGGCGCCATGTCGGAGATGAAGACGGGCACGGAGCTGTACATGAGCCTCTACCCGGAGACGTCGTCGGACGCGTCGCTCCGCCTCGGCAACGTCGTGCCCGACTTCAGCGCCGAGACGACGCACGGCGACATGCCCTCGTTCCACGAGTGGAAGAAGGGCAAGTGGGCCATCCTCTTCAGCCACCCGGCGGACTTCACGCCCGTCTGCACGACGGAGATCGGGCGCCTCGCGCTCAAGTACGACGACCTGCAGGCCATGGACTGCCTCGTCGCGACGCTCTCCGTGGACCCCGTCAAGTCGCACGAGGAGTGGCTCGCGGACGTCGTCGCGCACTGCGAGAACAAGATCGAGGTGAAGTTCCCCATCATCGGCGACGCGGACCGCGCGATCTCGACGGCCTACGGCATGATCGACCCCGCGACGTCCGACGAGCAGGACCTGCCGCTCACGATCCGCGCGGTCTTCATCGTCAACCCGGAGAACAAGCTCATGCTCGCGCTCAACTACCCGGCCTGCGTCGGCCGCAACATGGACGAGATCGTCCGCTGCGTCGAGGCGCTCAAGCTCTCCTACGAGAAGTCCATCGCGACGCCCGCGAACTGGCCCAACAACCACGCGGAGCTCGTCGTCGATGGCAAGACCACCGACGAGTTCAAGGGCTCCGTCTTTCTCCTGCCGACGGTGTCCAAGGAGGAGGCCGACGCTTCCTACCCGGGCTACCACACGTGCGACGTGCCGTCGAAGATCGAGTACCTCCGCCTCGTGAAGCAGGACCAGGTCTAGGCGCCCCACGCATTGCACATAGAAGAAGCGGCGCGCGACTAAACCACATGTCCCCGGGCTTCTGCCATGCCGGGCTTTCTGCTGCCTCGCCGTGAGGGCATCCGGTTCCTAGACCCTCCCAAAGTCGAAACCAACACATCTTACTCCGCCGAGGCTTCGCCAGCTACCTCCTCGTCGGCGGGGAGCTGCACGATGCTCGCGTCGTCGTCCGCGGGCGGCGTCGCCCGGCCGTCGGCGTCGGGCTCCGCGGCCGCGGGCTCGGCCGGCTTCTCCTCCTCGGCGGCGGCGGGCGCCTCGGGGGAAACCACGGGCGCGGCGGCGCCGAGGGGCGACAGCACCGCCGCGCCCGTCCGGTGCGCCGCGGGCTCGACGGGCGCGGGCGCGACGGCCCCCATCTCGACGCCGCGGTCGTCGCCGTCGCCCGACGCGACGGAGTCCGCGTGTTCCTCGGCGAGGCGCGCCGCCTCGGCCTTCTCCGCGAGCTCCGCGGCCTCGGATTCGAGCTTGGAGTCGTGGGCCTCGCGGTAGCTCGCGGACGCGGTGAGGCGGCGCTTCGACTCGTCGCGGTGCGCCGGGGGCACGTAGAGCCAGCGCTCCATGTCCGCCGGCGACGCCGCCAGGGCCTCGACGTGGTGCGTGAGGGCCTTGTAGGTGCCCTCGAGCGCGTCCCAGGCGTCGCGGTTCAGGAACAGCGTGTGCGTCACGGCCGTCGCGACGACCTCGACGTTGACGACGAAGTCGACGGACGCGTCCATGAAGATCGTCGCGAAGCCAAAGTGGTCCCGCTTCGACAGGAGCTGGGGCGTGCACTCCGCGTCCAACTTCGCCTTGGTGACGCCGTTGAGCTCCGTCTTGAAGCGGTCCGTGACGAGGACCGCGCCGTCGATGATCATGTGGAACTCGCGGCAGTTGAACCGCGGGTGGTTCACGCGCTGGTTCACCGTGAAGGCCGCGGGCTTTAGACGGGACACGAGGACGAACAGGCTCCCCGAGAAGGCGCGCTCGACGCGGCAGAGGATCGGGCACGCGCCGAGCGTCGACCGGTGCGCGAAGAGGTAGGCCTGGTTCCGCACGTGGGGCGGCAGCACGCAGAGCAGCGCCGGCTCGTCGAAGACGGACCCGAACTGGACGTGCCAGTCGTGGTTGTGGAGCAGCGCCTTGCCGATGGCCTCGGGCAGCTGCCGGTCCTTGATGTACTCGCGGATGACCTCGAGGTCCTGGCGCCGCTGGCGGTCGATGGGGTCCAGGTTCGTGATGATGTCGATCATGATGCCGACGACGTAGGCGAAGAGCATGGTGCCCGTGACCTGGGCGACGATGACCATGATCATGCCGCCGCGGTGCTCCGTCGACGGGCCGACGTCGCCGTAGCCGACGGTCGTCATCGTCGCCACGGCCCAGTAGAGCGACGTGATGTACTTCGTGTAGAGGTCCGCCTCGCGGATGCGCTTCCCGCTGCAGCCGCCGCAGGCGTCGTCCTCGGGCGCGGGCGACGGCGGCGCCGTCGCGTTGTTCGCGTAGACGGCCGCGCGGCACTCCTTGTAGTCCGGGTCGAAGGACGTCCCCGACGAGCACAGGTCGTCGGCCTTCCAGAGGCACACGTTGTCGACCCAGGACGCCTTCTTCGGGCAGCGCTCGTACTTGATGCCCAGCAGGAAGAACACGGACGCGAAGATGTGCGCCGCGAAGAGCATGATCACGAGGGGCTTGACCAGTTTAAAAAACGCCGGGTTCACGCCGAGCTTCTCCTCGAGGGCGTCGACCAGATTCCGCATCTTGAGCACGCGCGTGAGCTTGGCGAGGCGCACCAACCGTAAGCCCTTCAAGATCTTGAGCTGCGACAGTAGGGGGTAGCCCGTGACGATCTTCGAGAACGGCACCGTCGACATGACGTCGATGAACATCCAGCCCTTCGAGTAGTGGCGCGCGATGCGGCGCCGGTCGTAGACTAAGGTCATCTCCTTCATGTAGGCCGTGTTGAAGTTGATGAGGAAGTCGAGGCCGAAGGCCGACGTGATGCACCACTCGATGGCTAACCACGCGCCCGCCGCCTGCACCAGAAAGCACATGCGGTAGATGGCGTCGAGGACGCTGTAGATGATGAGGACGCAGACGAACAAGTCCCAGCCGATCTTGGGCTTCGCCTCCGGGTGCAGCACGCGCTTCGCGCGCCAGAGCTCGCCCGGCGTCATGTTCACGGGCGCCTCGGGCTCCTCGTCGGCCTGGTCGAAGGACTTGAAGCCGCCGGAGCTGAAGGACTTGAGCAGGGCGCTCTTGGCGGCGGCGTTCTTCGCGGCCATGGAGAACTTGACCTTGAGGTCCAGCGGCGACTTGGCAACGGCCGGCGACGCCGCGGACCCGGGGCTCAGCGCGCCCTCGCCGCCCTCGGCCGTGCCCACGCTCAACGGCGACAGGGCGCCGGCGGGGCTCGCCGCGCCGTCGCCGGGCGTCGGGGCCTCCGACGCCGCGCGCGCGGCGTCGAGCGCGCCGACGAGCAGCGACTTGGCCTTGCGGAGCGGCGCGCCCGACGGGCTCGGCGCCGCCGGGTCCTCGGCGACGGTCTCCGACCCGGAGAAGGACGCCGCGCGCTCCGGCGTCTTCTCCTCGCCCTTGCCCGGCGACGCGTCGGCCTGCTTGAGCTTGGACGCCTGGCGCGCGGCGCCGCGGAACGACGCCGCCGCGCGCATGACCGCGAGGGTGCCGCGGCCCCGCTTCTTCACGACGGACGGGTCGTCCTCGTCGTCGTCCTCGTCGCTCTCGTCGTCGTCGCCCGAAACGCCCCCCTTTCGCTTCTTCCCGGGCTCGCGCGGCGTCGACTGGTCCGGCGGCGGCAACGACGTGACGGGGTAGACGAGCGAGAATTTCGCCGGGTGCAGCAGGTGCAGCGACGACCGCGCGACCTTGCTTCCGGCGTCCGCCGCCGCCGCCGCCTCCGCGGCCAACCCCCGCAGCGACGCCTGCTGCTCGACCCAGCGCGGGCTGCCCACGAGCGTCTCCGCGGCCTGCTTGAGGTCCGCGCCGGGCGACTGCGCGTCGTCCGGGTTCCCGCCCGTCGCCAGCACGGCGATGTCCTTGTGCTCCTTGACGGCCGCGCGGTAGAGGCGCCGGTGCACGTCCGGGAACTCGGCGAGCGCGTCCAACAGATCCTCCTTGGGCAGCATGTAGAGGTCCGCGGGCTCGACGGCGACGCAGTTGACGTTGTACGTCGACGTCAGCAGGAGCGCCGGCGCCCCGATGAGGTCGCCGGGCGCGTAGTCGCGCACGTCCAGCGTCCGCCGGCCCTCGTGCTTGCCGCGGTCCTCCGCGTCGAGGCGGCAGACCGCGCGCGCGGCGCCCGCGAAGACGCACATGAGGTGCGTCGCGACCTCGCCGTCGAAGAAGACGAACTCGCCGTCCGGCGCGTGGATGGGGATCATCTTCGGCGCGACGATCGCCGCGAAGGGCCGCGGCGAGTCGCGGAGGAAGCTCGCGGATTTGATGAGGTCCGCGTGGATCATGTGGATGAGATCGTAGCGGAGGCCCGTCGGGATGGACGGGTAGATGCGGTCCGTGTCGAAGCACGTGTGCTTCGTGTAGACGTACTTGACGTGGCGCACGATCTTCGTCGAGAGCACGGGCGGGAACTGGCGGTCGTACACGTAGTCCTTGATCTGGTCCACGCGCTCGCGGAAGAGCGTCTGCGACTGGTCGAAGTTCTCGAGCATGGACGTGATCGTGCCCATGATGTAGCCGAAGCACGCGCCGCCGACGATCATGGCGAAGATGGCCAGGAGCTTCTCCCGGTCGCCGACGACGGGCACGTCGCCGTAGCCCACCGTCGTCATCGTCGTGAAGACCCAGTACATGGACACGAGGTACGCGTGGCCCTTGAGCGCGAACTTCTCGCCGCGGTCGCCCTCCATGACCGTCTTCCAGTTGCTCGTCGGCCCGCTCAGGGTCAGGTAGTGGCGCGCGCAGGCGACCCAGTGGCCGATGAAGAAGAGCTGGAGGAGCAGACGCGACACGGAGCCGAACGCCGGGTGGATCGTCGTCTTCATGGCCGCGTCCTCGTCCTTGCCCTTGGCGTTCTTCAGCTTCAGCAGCTTCGCGAGCTTCGCGAGCTTGGCGACGCGCACGATCCTCAGCATCTTCAGGATCCGCAGCGCGGGCGACCCCGCGGAGCCCTCGTTCGACTCGCCGTCGCACGGCAGGTTGACGTCGCCGCCCTTCTGGATGAAGTCGAGGGGGAAGGTCGACGCGAAGTCGACGAAGAAGGCGCCGCTCGGGAACTTCATGTAGCGCTTCGCGATCGCGGACCGCGACGTCTCCAGCCGCCCCGTGAGCGGATCGCGGTACGCCGTGAAGAAGCAGAGCGTGATGTCGACCATGAAGCTGAGGTCGACGATGGAGTCGATGATGAAGAGGCCCGGCAGGCACTTCATGGACGCCATGACGCCGAAGCCGATGCCGTAGGGCACGGACATGGTCGACCAGACGATGCAGATGGACACGTACAGATCCCAGTAGATCTTGGGGTCGCACGTCGGATGGATGATGAGGAAGGGCAGGTCGCCGTCGTTCTCCTCCTCGTCGTCGTCGTCGTCCTCCTCCTCGCCGCCGTCGCCCTGGATGTCCGCGAGCCGCGGCTGGTCGCGGAAGAGGGTCATCTGCGTCCGCCGGTAGCTCCTCACCGCCTCGGCGGCCTTGGCGAAGTCGTCCTTGTGCGCGCCGCTGAGCTTCGTCGACGCGAGCGTCGACTCCATGATCACGGAGGACCGCCGGTGCGCCTCGAGCGTGCGCATGCTGGACCGGCTCGTCGACCCGCGCCGCTGCGCGCCGACCTTGCCCTGCACGGGCACGACCTTGTTCTTCTTGTGGCCCAGGGCCCCATGATTTTCCTTCTTCCGCTTCGGGAGCACCATGGCGGGCGGACACCGCCCACCCTAGGTAAAGACCGCCACGTCGACGGCCCGCTGTCGCCCGCCGGCGGTCGCCCACCTCGGAGCAGCTACAGCGGCGTCGATCACAATGCAATCGCGCGCCGGGCAGCTAGTTTGATGGGTATCTATGAGGCCGAAGGAGCCGATATTCGAGGTTGGTGCGGCACCGGCCCATCGAATCGCGATGCGCTCGTTGTTCGCCTCGTGAATCAGCGACGCCGACGCCCGCGGCATGTGCCGGCCGCCCGCGACCGTCGACGGCGGCGCCGCGCCGCCGCCGCTCGGCAAGGAGTTCCTCGCCGAGGCGCCGCGGGCCGTCTGCGCCGTCGTCTGCGGCCTCTACCTCGCGCTGTCCTGCCGCGGCGCGACGCACCTGCGGCGCATCATCGCCGACGGCCACGCGGACCCGGACGCGCTCTTCCGCGACTTCGGCGCGCTGCTCGCGCTCTACGGCGCGGAGACGGCGCTCGCGGCGGCCGGCGGCGCGACGACGATGTACCACTGGACGCGCCGCAACTTCCTCGAGCACCACCTGCCCCTCGCCCTCGTCGGCGGCTGCATGCTCGCCTGCTGCGGAGCGACGCAGGGCCGCGCCCTCGTCCAGCACGAGGAGTGGTGCAGCCTCATCCTGCTCATCTCGTTCAACGAGGCGTCCGCGGCGTTCCTCATCCTGCGGCCCGACCCGACGCTCCAGGCCTTCCGCATCGGGCCGAATTTGTTGATCCAGGTCTCGCTGCTCGCCACGGAGCTCGGCTCCTACGCCCGCGCCATGCGCGCGCAGCGCGCGCTCCGCGACCCCGCGATGGCGCTGCCGGGAATCCTGTCCCAGTTCCTGCTCGCGGCGGCCGTCGTCCACGTGTCCTACATCGGCCAGATCGTCGCCTCGGTCCGCAAGCGGCCCCCGGCGGAGATCGACGTCGCGGCCAAGGGCCTCGCGGTGGCCCTCGCGCTCGCGCTCACGATCTTCTCCGCGCCGCCGCCGTCGCGATGATCGTAACCCCGGGTTTTTGTTCGAGAGGGAGCAGGGGGGGGGAGCAGAGGAGCTGCGTGCGCGTCGCGCGAGATGCGGCCTGAGCGTCCTTTTTTTCCAAAAAGTTTTCGGCCCGTTGGGGTGCAACTTGATATCCTCACTTTCGGCTTTCGGCCCGGCCGGAAGCGCGCTCTCGATGGCCGAAGCGAGTTCCTCTCCGATGGCCGAAGCGCGCGCCGAGGCGGACGTGGCGCCCGTCAGCGAGGCCGAGGACGTGTCGCCGCCGCCCGCGCGCGACGCCGACGCCGACGCCCCGGCGGCCCCGACGCCGACGGAGCCGTCGCCCCCGCCGAGCGAGGCGCCGGCCGTGGAGATGCGGTTCGGCTCCGTCGAGGCGGCGCCCGGCGGCGCGCCCGGCGAGGTGTCCCCCGGCGCGTCGCCCCCCGCGCCGGACCGGAGCAAGCCCCTGCACTTCACGCCGGACCAGCGCAAGCTCCTGGAGGCGCGGAAGCGCGCGCACGAGGCCGACCCCGGCGACGCGGCCGCGCTCGCGATCCACGGGCCGGCGCACGGCGCGCTCGCGCGGCAGTTCGCCCGGGAGCACCACGCGTCCCGGCACGGGGCCGAGGCGGGCCGCGCGCGCGCCGAGGGCGACGCGCCGGACGGCGCCGGCGAGCCGGCGCCGCCGCCGGCGCCGCTCGTGCAGCACTACTACACGAAGATCACGAACTGGATCAAGCGCAAGGCGTCGGCGGAGAACGTGTCCCGCGCCCGCGCCGCCGAGGCCGCGCGCGAGGCCGCGGCCCTCGCGCGGCCGGGTCCGTCCGGCGACGCGCGCGTCGACGTCACGTTCCCCGGGCCCGCGCTCGGCATCTCCGTCGAGGCCGACGCGGCGGGCGACGTCGTCGTCGCCGAGGTCTTCGCGAGCTCCGTCGCCCACGGCCGCGTCAAGCCCGGCGACCGCCTCGCGCTCGTCGACGGCGAAAACGTCGCGCGGACGCGCGACGAAGCCGTCTGGGACGCGTGGGTCGCGGGGCTCCGGTCGCGGCCGCGGCCGTTGGCGCTCACCTTCGAGCGCCGCGACGACGCGCGGATCGCGGCGAGGCGCCCCATCAAGAAGCGCGGCCGGTCCGAGGAGGAGGAGCCCGAGGAGACGGAGTTGAGGCTCGCGCTCGCGGCGTCGAAGCGCGCCGCGGTCGCTTCCCCGCCGGGCCCCGCCAAGGCCGAGTCGACGCAGAAGAAGTACTGGCGCGCGCGCATCGACGACGACCTCGCGCCCCGCGACGCGGCGCTCCAGTTCGTCTGGCCGAACCCGAAGTCGCACCTCACGTCCAAGTCGGGCAAGAAGACGGCGCTCGCCTACGAGGCCTACTGCACGGCCAAGTCCGTGTCCGAGTTCTTCGCCAAGGGCGGCCGCGCCGACGAGCTCGCCTACGACTTTGCGCGGGGCTTCGTGGCCATCGCCGACGACGGCGCGGAGCTCAGGGCCGAGGCCGCGCGCGACGCGGACCCGCCGCGCGCGCGGAACCCGCAGGCCGAGGCCGACGGCACGATCGACGACGTGCCCCTCGAGCCGGCGCTGTTGGGCCTGCCGCCGCCGCGGCCGCCGCCGCCGACGAAGCGCGGCGCCGAGTACCCGGAGCACAAGAACCGCGCGCACGCGACGGCCGAGCTCGCGAACTACCTCGTCATGAAGGGCGGCACGCGGGAGCAGGTCCTCGACTGGAACGTCGCCAAGAACCAGCGCGGCGACACCATCTTCATCGACCCCGTCTCGGGCCGCATCTTCCGCTCCAAGCCCGAGGTCGCGCGCTTCCTCGGCCTCGCGAAGTAGCCGACCATCTCTAAGAAAAAGGCGCTTAGGACCCGCCGGCGGGCTTCGTGAGGGGGGTGGGCTTGCCCTTCTTCTTCGCCTCGCCGGTGGGCTTCGGCGCGCCCGGGCCCTTCTTCGTCAACGGCGTGGCCTTCTTCTTCTTCGCCTCGCCCGGCTTCGCGAGGGGGGTCTTCTTGCCCTTCTTCTCGCCCTTCTTCGCGTCGCCGCCCTTCTTCGCCGCGCCCTTCTTCTTGCCGCCGGGCGCGGCGGCGTAGCGGCGGAAGAGCGAGCCGTGCGTCTTCATGTAGTCGAGGAGCGGGTTCTTCCGCGGCGCGTCCGCGGGCGGCGCCGCGGGCTCGGCCGCGGGCGCCGCGTCGCGCGCCGCGACGTACGCCGCGTACTCCGGGCTGCTCTGCCACGTGTCCTCGCGGCGGTCTTTGCGGCTCGGCTCGCGGAAGAGCTTGTCGAAGGGCGCGCGGGCCACGCTCACGGCCGCCGGCCGCCGGCCGTCGCGCGGCGGCGCCGCGCGGGGGCTCTCGCGCGCCGGCGGCGCGGGCGGCGCGGCCGCGGCCTCGGCGGGCGTCGGCTCGGCCGGCGCCGGCGGCAGCTCGCAGCGCAGGCGCAGCTTCTCCGCGAAGGCGTCCTCGCAGCGCTCCGGGCACGTCACGTAGAGCAGGCCCGGCCGGTCGCCGAGCTTCGTGCCGGCCTTGCCCGGCGCGAAGTAGTGCACGCGGCACCCGCGCCGGTCCTCGTCGTCGAGCTGCGCGACGGCGGACTCGAAGAGCGCCGTGGCGTCCTCCTGCGACGTCGACGGCGGGAAGCCGTCGATGATTAGGCGCACCATGCTCGCGAGGCCACACTGCACTGTGACTGCATGCAGCTTTTTTGAAGCAGTGTTGATCATGACTTGGCCGAGTCGCCGCGCACTTCGCCGCGCCGTACGCGCACGCGCACGCGGGTTACGGCGCTTCTTAGGTCGCGTAGTACTGGCCGTGCGTGTCCGAGTAGTTCGGGTTCGGGCAGCAGTGGTGGACGCGGTCGACGTCCCGCGCGAGCGCGGGCGTGACCTTGGCCGCCGCGGCGAGCGCGTCGAGCTGGTCCTCGAGCTGCGCGACGTGGCGCGCGCCGAGGATCGTCGACGCGACGAAGGACCGGCTGTAGCACCACGCGAGCGCCAGATGCGCCGGCGAGAGGCCGTGCGCGGCGGCGAGGTCCGCGTACTCCTCGGCCGCCCGGAGCGTCGCCGCGCACGTGTAGCGCGCCTGGTAGCCCGGCATCTCGCGATGCCTCGCCTCGTCCCTGGGCATGCGGCCGCGGTTGTACTTGCCGGAGAGCGTGCCGCCGCACATGGCGCCGAAGACGAGCAGGCCGACGTCCCCGTGGTGGCACGCCTCCGCGAGCTCGGTCTCGAAGCGGCGGTCGCAGAGCGAGTAGTCGTTCTGGATCGACGCGGGCCCGGGCATGTGCCGAGCCTTCGCGCGCTCGAGGAAGGTCGTGAGGCCGAAGGTCGTCTCGTTGGACACGCCCCAGGCCGCGATCTTGCCCGCCTCCAAGAGCGCTTCGATCGCGTCCAGCTGCTCGTCGAAGGACGGGCAGGAGACGGCGAGGTCCGGGTTGAACCGCGCGCCGGACTCGCCGAATTTCGGCACGTAGCGCGCGGGCCAGTGGATCTCGAACCTGCGGCGGCGCGGGTGCGTCGCGCGCGGTGACGCGCCGACGCCGGAGGCACAGGTCGATGCGGTCGACGCCCAGGCGCTTCAGGGACGCCTCGCAGGCGTCGAGGATCTGCTGTTTCGACGGCTGCGCGAACGACGGCCGGTCCCCGGGAGGCGTGCCGAGCGCGTCGTAGCGGTGCGGGAGCACCTTGTCGCCGCCGGGCCCGACGACCTTCGTCGAGATGACGACGGAGCCGCGCGCGATCTCCCGCTCGCGCAGCCATCGCCCGAAGAGCGTCTCGGCGCGGCCGTCGTTGTCCTTGGCCGGGTAGCACTCCGATAAGTCGAAGAGGTTCACGCCGCGCGCGTAGGCAAAGTCGAGCATCTCGAAGACGAGCAGCTCGCGCTCCTCCACGGACTGGTGCGAGTAGCCGAGGAGCTCCCGAGTCCAGTTCGCGCCGCCGAGCGAAGCGACCGACACCTCGAAGGGGCCGAGCGCCTTGTAGGCCATGGCGTTTTTCATGCCGCCGGGGAGCGGCGGCGCGAGCGTGCGGAGCGGCGGCGCGAGCGTGCGGTCGACGCGCGGCCCGAACCAGGCGTCCAGGTGCGGCCCGTCGACGCCGCGCATCGGCGGCGCCGCGGCGGCGCCGCTCTTTTCCCGGCGCCGGCGGACGCGTTCGATCAATCGCAACAGGATGAACATGCCCTCCATGTAGAGCGTGAACGTGACGAGGTGCCAGAGCGTCCGGAAGATCATCCCCGCTACTCGCGCGAGGTCGCGCCGCAGGCCCTCGCATGGTCCCAAATCGAGCTGCCAGTCGAAGTGGGTGGTCGTGATGCGTCGTTTGCGATGCTCCTCGAGTTTTGCTGCAGACGCCGCCGTCTCCTCCGCGATGACGGCTGCCGACGGCGCGTCGATGTTCCGCCGCGCGACGGCCGACATGTAGTTCGCGGGCTGCCGCGCTGGGTCGGGGTAGTTCGCGGGCTGCCGCGCTGGGTCGGGCCGGGGGTCCATGCTTTCTTGCGCAAGCGGCATCGTTGCTTCAATTATCCAACTTGATGCTCTAACTTGTGGACAAGCCGCGCGCGAGTCGCTGCGCAGCGCAACGGGTGCGTCGCGCGCACGCATCGAACGCTACCACCAAACAGTCGCACCGATGGAGCGGCATCGACTCGTGCAAACGCTCATCATCAACGACCTCGACGAGATCTTGCTGTGCAAATGGCACGACGGCCCCTGCGCCGGCAAGTACACCGCCTGCCTCGGCGACGCCATCGAGGGCGAAAGCGACGAAGCGTCCGCCGCGGCCGTCGTCCGAGCGCTCGCGGGCTTGAAGCTGGACGTCGCTCGCTTCGAGGAGGTCGCGCTGTTCGCCTTCGAGAGCACGGACGGCGACGGCGCCGCGGTCTTCGACGCGGACGAGGTCGAGTTCGTGTACCGCGCGCGGCGGCGGGAGTGCGCCGGGCGCCGCGACTCGGCGGACGCGTCGACGTCCTGGTTCCCTGTCGACGCGATACCCTACGCGGAGATGCCGGCGGACGACGCGCTCTGGTACCCGCGCGTCCTCGGCGGCGCCGTCCTCGAGGGCCGGTTCCGCTTCGACGGCGACGCGCTCGTCGAGCGCGACGTGCGGGAGCGACGATCGTCCTAACGGTGGAGGAGGCGTTATGTAAAACGGGGGTCAGAGGTCGCCCTTGTGCGTGATCAGGCGGTAGGCGAGGGCGCAGTCGATGACGAGCATGCACACGATGACGAGCACGAGCGTGAGCTTCTCGCGGAAGACCTTCCAGGCGATGTGCTTGAGCGTCGCGCGCGCGTCGCGCGTGACCTGGTGCGTGTCGCGCGCCTGGCTCGACGCGGTCTGGAGCTGCTCCCGCTGCGTGCGGAGCTGGCTCAGCGTCGCCTCGCCGATCTCCTCGGTCTCGTCGTTGACGCGGAGCGAGTCGCCGAGGAGGGCGTCCGTCTTGTCCTCCCGGATGCCGATGTGGAGGCTGCTGAAGGTGTCCGAGTTCTCGCCCCGGCGGTTCTCCGACGGCAGGAGCGGCTCGACGAACGGGTTCGACATGCCGCGGGTGCGGCGCGGCCCAGGCGCCGCGCGGTCGGAGCGGGGCGCGTCCGGGGCGGCGTGCGCGGAGCACTTCTTCGCGCGGTCCCAATGAGCCGGCGCGGCTCTCGAGGCAACACCAACACCTTGCCCTGCAACGCCCGGCTTATCCAGGCCTGTCGCGCATGGGGGAGCCCGGCAGCCCCGCCTGACGGGCCCCGCTCCCCGGGTGGCCGGCCGCGGGCGCGCCGCACGTCGCTCCGAGGCTCGAGGAGCCAGACACACGACCATGTCGTCCATGCTCTTCAAGGCGAAGAAGTACATGGCGAGCAAGATGACGGAGACGAAGAGCGGGCGGTCCCTCATCGTGGCCCACTTCGGCGAGGCCGGCGAGACGATCCTCACCTACCTCAAGTACGCCGCGCGCAAGTTCAGCGACAAGCCGACGGCGCGCGACCTGAAGAAGGACATGATGAAGCTCATCGCGAAGGCCGTGCTGCTCTACACGAACAAGGTCGTCACCGCCGAGGGCGCGACGCCCGCGCGGGGCCCCACGCTCGCCTGCATGGCCTGCATCGGCGACGCCCTGGAGCGGGCCGCGGGCGGCGGCACCTGCGACGTCCCCGCCGTGGCCAAGAGCATCAAGGAGGCGCACGACGCGCTGCTCCCGCTCCTGAAACCGCACGTCCGCGAGCACAACTGGACGCGGCTCACGCGCGTTCTGGGCTACTACGGGGCCGAGCCCTTCGTCGACAAGCTGCTCCACGACGCCGACTACGAGGTCGAGCGCCTCAAGCTCTGCAGCGCCCTCAAGCGGCTCACGCGGCCCTTCGAGACGGAACTCCGGGCGACGAGCAGGGCAGCAAAAGAGAGCGAAATTCCCAACTTCAAAGGCTCATATCTCGGCCGTTTTCCACTCGTTTTGGCTGATTTTTGGACGAGCGATCATCTCTCGGAACGGTCTCGAAGCGTGGATGCTTTTTCGGAACGCGCGCGCGCGGAACACTCACGTTGAAGCGAGGTTGAATCACCCTTTTGCTGCCCAGGCGACGAGCGAGTTCCTCGCGCGCCAGCTCCGGAGCCGCGCGGACGGGCTCGGCGCCCTCGTCAAGGGCCCGACGCTCGCGGGCTTCCTCAAGCACGACGTCGGCAACAACGTCTTCGGCAAGTGGCTCCAGGAGAGCGACGCCGCGGGGCTCCAGCTCCTCGAGTTCGCGAAGGCCGTCGAGTACTACAAGTCGACGGCGAACGCGCGGCTCCGCCCGACGCGCGCGGCCCAGATCCGGGACAAGTTCCTCGACGCCGACGGCGCGCTGCCGGCCCTCAACGACGCGTCCCTGGCCGCCGCGCGCCGCGCGAGCGCGCTCGCGACGTCGTCGAAGCCGCCGCCGCGCGACGTCTTCGCGGACCTCGAGGCCGCGGCGCTCGCGCGGCTCCGCGACAAATTCACATCGTCCTTCGTGACGTCCGCCGTCTTCGCGGAGCTGAAGAAGGAGCACGCGGCCCTCGAGGCGCGCGCCGCCGCGGCCGCGCGGTCCCTGAAAAACGCCAAGTCCATCGAGCCGGGCGACGACGACGACGACGACGACGACACGATCCACCACAGCGACGAGGACGACTGACGGCCACACGCCCCCCGCCGAGAGACCCGCGCGCGCGAAAGCAAGCCGCGACCCCCCGCCCTCTCCTAGCACTCGTGTCGGAGAACTTGTTGGAGACTCGATCGGGTGCCAGTGTCGCGATCGTCGACCGATGGCGCCGCGGCGGGTCCGCGACACCGGCGCCGCGCCGCAGACCCCGCAGACCCCCGGGGATTGTTACTCCTCCGCGCGGCGCCCCCTACGCGCCGCCGGCCATCTGCGCGCGGAGCTGCGCCGCATAGTCCACCGGCGGCGCCGCCGCGGGCGCGCCGGCGTCGCCGGCGACGACGGGCGCCGGGTCCCCGGCCGGCGCGTCCGCGAAGGCGACGACGGGCGGCGCGTCGGCGTCGACGAGGCCCTTCTCGATGCCGTACTCCCAGTACTCCGTGTGCATGGGGCACGGGTCCGGGAAGTCCTTCTCGAGGGCCTTCCTAGATATCTCGTAGAAGAAGTTGTTCCGGAACGGGCTCGCCGCCGACGCCCCCGTCGGCCGGTTGTCGCTCTTGGACCGGAACTGGGTCTCCGCGTAGGCGGCCATGCGCTCCTCCCAGCCGCTCAACAGCGTCACGGCGAGGTGGCCCCGGAGCGCCCGCTGCATCTCCCAGAGCATGTCGTCGGTCTCCTGGGAGAAGTATCTGTTGACCTCGCTCACGGGCACCTTCTGGTGGAGGACGCCCACGAGGTTGTAGACGCACTCGAAGACGACGAGCTCGATCATGTTGCGCCGCCAGTCGCGGTAGAACTGCTCGCCGCAGTGGAACTTGTGCCGGACGAGGCGGTCCGCGACGGCGCCCGCCCACTTGCCCGTCGCGCACGTCTCCGCGGCGAACTTGGGCTCGCCCATGGCGTCGTCGCCGATGGACACGCGGTCGCACTCGAGCTTGCCGTAGGCGTTGACGCCCACGTAGAGCACGGCCTGCGTCTGCCGCTCGCGGCAGAGGCCGTGGCGCTTGAGCAGGTCCTCGAGCATGTCGCCCTTTTGCAGGAAGACGAGGTCCTCCTTCTTGCCCTCGGGCACGGTTTGGAGCACGGGCTCGAGCGCCGCGCAGGCCTCCGGCGACGTGCAGCAGACGTAGATGGGGAACTCGCTCAATCGTTCCGCGTCGGCGCCGGGGTACGCGGCCGCGTCGAGACGTTCGGGGATCGCGTCGCCGAAGGCGAGGAGCGCGTCGGGCGCGCCGGGCGCCATCTCCGCGAATTTCGCCGCGATGGCGTCGCCGGGCAGGCCCAGGACGACGCTCGGCCCGTCCTCCCGCCGCGCCTCGGCCTTGCCCTGGAGCAGGTTCTGGTAGTCGCGGATCGCGAGCTCGTTGGACCACACCGCGTCCAGCTGCGTCGCGGGTCGTCGCGGCGCCGGCGCGACGAGGCCGTGCGCGTACGGCAGGAGGAGGATTGTTGTTGTAATGACGGCCATGCGGTTGCCGCCGCCGATCATCATCGTCATCCTCTCCCGGCGAAGCCGACGAAGCAGGGCTCGTGTGACGCCGTCGTCGCGCGCGCGAGGACTCGCGCGGTGCGCCGGGAAGCTCCAGTCGTGGCCCCGGGAACTGAAAATTACTCGTCTACCCGCTGCGGCGCGCGTTGATGTTGGGGTGGAGGGTGCCGCCCGCCGGCGGGGAGTCGTCCTCCCCGAAGAAGGAGATGCGCGCGCCGAGGACGTACGGGGGCGCGCCCCTGGGGACGCCGACGTGCGTGTCGCGCCACGCGGCCTGGAAGTTGTGCTTCTTGTAGATCTCCGGCTGGTCGCAGAAATCCTGCGTGTAGCCCTCGTTCCAGCAGCACACGTCGGCGTAGCCCAGGCTGTCCGCGAGCAGGAAGCAGTCCTCGTCGTCCGCCATGTCGCGCCGCGCGTCCATATAAAGGTTGCGCACGAATTCTCCGTCCTCGAAGATGCCGAGCCCGGGAGCGCCGCCCAGCGACGGTGTCCCGTCCGCGTATTTCGTCCGTTTCCCGTTCAGCGACGCCAGCAGGCCCTCGTCGTGGACGGTCCGCGTCCGCTTGTTCGTGCCGAGGATGAAGACCTGGATGAACGCGCGGCGCGTCACCTTGAAGCCCTTGCGCTTCCGCGCGGCCTGGAGGTGAGCGATGATCTGCGGCCCGTAAATTTCCCAGGCCCGCTTCTTGGCGCCCGCCTCCGTCGCGTCGGCGAGGTCGCCCCACTCCGTCTCGCGCGCCGCGGCCATGACCTTGCGTCTCTCCTCGGCTTCTTTCGCGTGATATGCCCCTGACTGTTCGTTGTGCCGTTTCCGAGTGTCTTCGTTGCTATAATACTTCTGGGAAGTTTTCTTTGAGCTGCCGTTTAGAGCTTTTTTCGCCTTCATCCACTGCTCGATTCGGCAAGAGAGCCTGCGGACTCCATTGTTGTCCGCGCCAAACGCGTCGACCTGGTGGCAGATTTGATATCCCGATCTGCCGGGTCTGGATTCAACGCATGATGTGCATCTGCACGCGTGGAACAAAGGGCACGTCAAGTCTCTGCAGCCGCATACGGGCTGGCCGATGTCCTCGAGGCGCTCTTGCGTCGTCGGCACGCGTTCTTTCTCAGGACGCGGGCCCAGTTTCTCCAAAATCTGATCATCCGACAGCACGTCGATTCCCTCCGCACGCATCTCCAACAACGTCGCGGTCACGATCTGCGCGTAGCTCGGGCCCGGGGTCTCCGCCACGACGATGGACACCGCCGTCGTCAACGCGCCGCCCGCCGCCGCGCGCGTCACGACCACTCGCAAAATTGCCGTCCCCTGGGCCGACCGGTGTTCGCACGCGGCCTGCGCCGCGGCGGTAAAGACGTCGAGCGAGACGACCTCCGCCTCGTGAATGCCCTCCGCGTAGCGCCGCTTCCGCGTGCCCTCGCGCGACCCCACGACCAGGTAGGTCGTCGACAGGCACAGGGTCACGAGCGTCTGGGCGCCCGCGCGGTGCGCGAGCTCCATGGCCTCGCGCCGCTCGGTCTCGTACGCGAGGCCCGTGAACGTGAAGAAGGAGTTCGGCCCGAAAACGATCACCGTCGTGCCGACGGCCGCCGAGTTGGAGACATCCATGGTGGACTCCACGGACAGCTCCATCAAATCCGAGTCCGGCGTCACGACAGCGACGGCGCGGCGCGACCGCATGCGAGTGACGACCCCCTCGGGCTGCTCCGCGTGGCGCGCGGCCTCCGCGAGCTCGGCGTCGTCCGCCTCGCCGTCGCTCAGCGCGTACGCGGGCGGTGCGTCGTCGTCGTCGTCGTTCTCGAACGACACGAAGGAATCGCTCGCCGCCGCGAGGTCGGCGACCGCGCGCGCGCGCGCGGCGGCGTGATCAAGAAGGCGCTGCGCGACCACTAAGTTGTCTTGCGCGACGAGCGCGACGAGTGACGCGGATAACCGCTTCGCAGCGTCACTAAGCGTCGCGCCTTCGAGCAAGCGCGCGAGGTCGTTGATGGTTTTGACGTCGCAAGCGCTGGGGCAGATGTTCGTCTGCGGCGCGGGGCTCACGAGCGCCGCATGTGGTGTGTGTGAAGATTGTACAGTTTTGGAAGAAGCGTCGAGTTCCATGGCGGCAGGTTGCGTCGAGCGCCTCGTCGAGACCATCGTGTAGCGGTAACGTCGCGATCGAGCACAGCACGACCGCCTCGTTGCCGCTCGCAATGGGTGTGACGCAGCTCGCCGTCGTGGCGCTCGTCGCCGCCGCCGGCGCGTTGGCCTACGCGCCAACATCAACTATGCACCGCGCCACGACTCTCCACGCGAAGAAAGCCAAAAAAGCCGCCAAAAAGGGCGCGCGGCTGCAGGAGATGCGCGACCTGTCCGCGGGCAGCGCCGGCGCGACGAAGGACTGGGCGGCGACGCTCACGCAGCGCCTCGACGCCGCGGCGTCGAGCGCCGAGGTGAGCGAGAAGGAGGACCGGCTCCTCGAGCTCTGCGCGGAGTCGAACCGCGACCTCGCGGCCATCGACGGCGTCGTCCGCGAGCTCGAAACGCTGCCGCCGGTCGCCGCGGCCGACGCGCCGGGCCTCGCCGCCGGCGACTGGAAGCTCGTCTGGGCTCGGTCCGACGAGGGCGTCTGCAACATCGGCACGGGCCTGCACAAGGTGCCGCTCGCGAATTTGGAGGAAATCTTCCTCACGCTGAGCGACCGGAAAATCACGACGACGGAGGTCATCCGCGTCGTCGGCCCCTTCCCCAACGTGAAGAACCTGCTGTTCGGGTCCGCCAAGGTGTCGCCGACCAAGGGCCTCGCGCTGTCCTACAGCGACTGCATCGACGGCACGGGCAACAAGCTCAAGGGCGAGCAGGCGCGCGACGTCGCCTTCGGCGTCGCGTCGCTGTCGCGCGACGTCCTCGTGCTCGAGGCGTCGGGCGTCGGCGACGCGGAGTGGCTCGTCTTCGAGCGCGAGCCGGACCTCGCGGGCATGCTCGCGTCGAGCCGCGTCGCGCCCAACGACGACGAGGGGTCGATCCTGTAGGAGCGGGCGGTTCTAAGGGACTCGCGGTGCTTCTTTCTCTGGTTTTTGTCGTGTGCGCGTTTGTGATTTTTTGTTGTGTGCGCGGCGCGTTCGAAACGGGCGTTCGAACTCGCGGCGCGGTCTAAGCCTGGTCTAGTCGCGGATGCTGCTGCTGCAGGCTGTTCTTGGACCGCGTGCCCTTTCTGTGCTACGACAGGCGCGTCTGGATGTCTGCAGGCGACGACGAGAGGCGCTTTGCCACTTCGGTGGTGTCAAGTTGCACCGTTTTAAAAACGCGAAATTGATGTTCACCTGGCTGTGTCAGACGCTCAAAACGCCCAGTCAAGCGTCGTCGTTCGGCGTCGCCCCGACGTCCACTTCGCGAGGTCGCAACGCTCTCCGCCGCCCGCCGCCACGCCGCCGTACCCACCGCCCGCCACCAGTCACCGCGCCGTGTCCCGGTGCTCCAAACAAGTCTACGACCGCTAAGAACATGACCAAACTCCTGCTCCTCGCCGCGTCCGCCGCCGCGTTTTCCTCGAAGGTCGTGAGCCCCGACGCCGTGGCCCTGCGGAAGCAGGCCCAGCAGCTCCGCGACGAGGCCGCCAAGGAGGAGAAGGAGCTCCTCGCGCTGCAGGGCCGGAACAACATTCTCCCCGTGGACACGGGCCTCCTCGAGGCCAAGGCGTCGACGCCCAAGTGGTGCACGCAGATCTGGGCCGGCGGCGAGGAGCGCCCGGCGCTGCGCACGAGCTGGCTCCTCCTCGCGGACGGGGAGGCGCACGTCGACTGCGCCGCCGCGAGCGACGCCGACGGCCACGAGCCCGGCTGGCGGCTCAAGGAGCGCGACCAGCTCATCGAGTGCTGGTTCTGGCTCGCCGCGGATGACGACGCTTCGCCGACCAAGTACACGCTCACGACGTCCGCGACGTCCGAGGCCGAGGTCGACCGCCTCCTCGCGTTCGAGAAGGACGCGCGCGAGCGGCGCGACGCCGCCAAGGCGCGCCTCGACAAGGCGCGGGAGCGCGGCCAGGAGGACCTCAACCCCTTCCAGCGCGCCTTCGCCCTCCAGGAGCACGTCGCGGCCGTCGACGGCTACGAGGTCGCGGAGCGCGTCTTCGTCGAGTACGAGCACTACGCGGAGCGCTGCAAGGGCGCGACGGTGGCCCTCGGCGACGTCCGCATGACCCTCGGCGCCCGGGGCCACGCGGCCATCGGTCGCGACGACGGCACCTTCGCCGCGTGGGAGTCGACGCGCTGAGCGGCCTCGCGAGCGCGCCGGCCTTGTACACTCGGATCCACGTGCAGAGCCCCCCCACCACGGCGCGCCCGTCCGCGCAGCGGAGCCCGGGCGCCGCCACGACCCTGTCCATACGTAACTCGATGTCGATGTTGCGAGGGTCGCGAGGGCGAGTGCGAGGGCCGCGCGGACCGACGCGTCGTCGACGGCGTCCAGCGGCTCCAGCCCCGGCCGCGCCGCGGGGCCTGCGGCGAGCTCGTCAAGCACCTCGAGCTCTCCGGGTCGCCGCGCGCGCGCACAGCTGCTGCCACAACTGCGACGCCGCGCGCCGCAACGCACGCATTCGTGCGACACGTGTGAGACCGCGCGGCGCGCGCTCCGAGAGCGCGGCGCGGCGCCATGTCGGGCAAGGGGCCGGACCTCAAGCGCTACATGGAGAAGCGGCTGCTCATCAAGGCGCGCGCGCGCGTCCCGAACGCCGCGTCGCCCGCGACGCCGCGTCCCTTCGCAGCTCGTGGGCAAGCGGAAGCTCGTGGGCACGCTCCGCGGCTACGACCAGTTCATGAACCTCGTCGTCGAGGACGCCATCGAGCAGGTCTCGCTGACCGAGAAAAACGAGATCGGCACCGTCGTCATCCGCGGCGCGCGCGCAGCGTCCCATCGCCGTCGTCGCCCCGTCGCTCACGCGTCGCACCGCAGGCAACTCCGTCGAGAACTTCGAGCTCATGGAGCGAGAAGCGCAGATCGACCGATGCACGGGCAACGTCATCGGCTAGGCGCGCGGCATAAAGAGTGACGTCACTTAGCCTGCTGGGCGCGCGCGCGCCCCTGGGCGACGCAGTCCTGGAGGGCCTTCTTCAGGCCCTCGTTGTGCTCGTCGAGCTTGAGCGCGTCGAAGAACGCCGTCGCCGCCTCCTCGTAGTCGTCGAGGGCCATGAGCGCCGTGCCCCGGCGGTAGTGGGCCTTGGGCCAGGCCCCGTCCAGCGCGACGGCGGCGTCGGCGTCGGCGAGCGCGCCGCGCGCGAGGTCCGCGTCCTTGGAAGCCTCGAAAAGCGCGAGGCGCGCCGTCGCCCGGTTGGAGAAGAAGGCCTTGTCGCCGTCGTCCAGCGCGAGGGCCTCCGTGTATTTCGCGACGGCGGCCGCGTGGTCGCCGGCGACGAGGGCCCGGTTGCCCTCGTTCTTCAGCGCGGCCGCGCGCGCCTTGGCCTCGGGCGTCGCCGCGGCGGCCTTCTTCGTCACCGCGGGCGCCGCCGCCGCCGCTTTGGCGGCCTCGGCGGCCTCGGCCTCGCGCTCCGCGTTCGCCGCCGCCAGCAGCGCCGCGAGGTCCTCGCCCGTCGCCTCGGCGAGCAGCCTCGCGCACGCGTCGTGGCCCTCGGACGCCGCGCAGGCCGCCGCCGTGCGGCCGTCGGCGTCGACGTTCTTCGCCGCCTCGACGCCGTTCTTGCCCGACTCGATGAGCGACTCGAGGGCCTCCGCGTCGCCGCGGTCCGCGATCATGTGGACGACCGTCGCGCCGCCGCCGACGATGACGCCGCAGTCCGCGCCCGCGTCGGCGAGGAGCTCCACGGCGCGCACGTTGCCCGTCGCGCCCGCGAGGATGATCGCGTTGAGGCCCCGCGCGTCCGCCGCGTCGACGTCCGCGCCGGCCCGGATCAACGCGCGCGCCGCCGCGCACGCGAGGGGCATCGCGGCCTCGTCGTCGCAGCCCGCGGCCCAGTGGAGCGGCGCGCCGCTGCTCTTCGTCTGCGCGCCGGGGTCGCCGCCCGCGGCCACGAGCGCCGCGACGAGGCGCCCCGCGTCGATCGCGCTCCGGCCGCCGGCGACGTCGCACACGGGCGACGCCGCGCGGTGCAGCGCCGTCGCGCCCTGGCCGTCGACGGCCTTCGCGTCGGCGCCGCATTTCAGGAGCGCCTCGCAGCAGCCCAGGAGGCACCGCGACGCCGCGAAGGCGAGCGGCGCGACGCCGTCCTCGTCGGCGAGGTTCACGAGGCTCGGCGCCATCGCCGCGACGGCGCCGACGCAGGCCTCGCTCCCGGACACGGCGGCGAAGTGGAGGCAGTGCTTGCCGTGGCCGTCCTTGTAGGCCGCGAGGTCGCCCTTGGCCTGCTGGATCGTCGCGATGTCGCCGCGCTTCGCCGCCTCGAAGAGCGTCGTGATGGCCTTCTTCGCGGCGCTCATCTCGGCGTACTGGGACTTGGCGGCCTTCGTCGACGGCGCCATGGCTGCTGAAACGTTCAGCACGGCTGCGGCGGCTGTGGATTGATTGCGTCAGCGGCTGCGGACGACGACGATGCGCGGCGGGCTTCTAGATGATGAATCGCCAGTTCATCGAGAGGTTCAATGAGGCACCGAGCCGTCGCGTTTCGTTTCGTATCAAATCCAAAAAAAACGCTGCTGCCCAGCCAGTCCTAATCGTAGAGCTGAGAAGTCCTGAACGTCCAGGGAGCTGTGGTCAGGGTTATTCGCGCCGCGGCGGGCGGTGTCGGGGCTGCCCCCTCTCCTGCCATGGGCGACGCGGGGCGCGAGGGCGCCCGGTCCTCCTCTACGGAGTCGCGGCGGAGCAAGAAGAACAGCCACGTGGCCATCGAGATGGCGAAGACGACGAGCGAGCGGCTCCTGAAGCTGTCGCCGAGCAGCTCGCGGGCCAAGGGGCGGCGGGGCCTCTTCTCCGGCCCGCGGACGCGGTTCCTGAGCCCCGGGGAGCCGGGCCAGTACGCCGGCGGGGGCAACTTCGGCGTGGGCATCCGCGAGCAGAACCCCATGCGGAGCTCGTGGCGCGTCTTCGTCCACGACCCCTACCACAGCATCGTGCGCCTGCCCTTCTGCGCCATCATCGGGCTCTTCATGGTCTTCTACGTCGGCGGCTGGCTCCTCTTCACCCCGGCCTACATGGCCATCTCGGAGCGGTGCGACCTCCAGGCGCACAGCTTCCAGCGCGCGGTCTACTACAGCCTCATCACCATGTCGACCATCGGCTTCGGCACGCCGGACATGACCTTCAACGGCTGCACGCAGGCCATCTTCCTCATCATGGCCCAGACCCTCGTGGGCACGCTGATGAACGCGGCGCTCGTCGGCCTCATCTACACGAAAGTCGCGCGGTCGAAGCGGCGCGCGGTCCGCATCGTCTTCTCCAAGCAGGCCGTCGTCCGCCGCATCCGGGGCAACCTCTACTTCATGTTCCAGCTCTTCGACCGGAGCTCGTCGTCGACGAACGACCAGCTCATCGAGGCGCACGTCCGCTGCTACTGCATCCGCCACGTGACTGGCGACGACGACGTGCCCGTCTTCTTCCAGCAGTGCGCCATGCGGCTGAGCCACCCCAACGACGAGAACGGCGGCATGCTCATGATGGCCCTGCCCACGCTCGTCACGCACCGCATCGACCCCTGGAGCCCGCTCTGCCCGCCGAAGAAGCAGAACGCGAAGGACGGCATGGAGTGCCCGCTCTACCCCGACGACCACAACCCCATGACGGCCATGGCCTTCCCCGACATCGTGCTCCGCCAGGACGACTGCGACTGCGGCGGGCGGTCCTACATCTGCTGCGAGGTCTGCGGCGAGACGTACGAGACCGAGGAGCAGCTCGAGCGCCACCGCGTCATGTCGGCCATCGACGACCGCTACAGCGGCCACGACGTGCGCTGCGCGTCCTACCAGTCCGGCGAGGTCTTCCAGTCCTACCGGTCCCTGCGCAAGTACTGCAAGGAGAACGACATGGACGTGCCCCGGAAGCCGGACACAGGGCAGCAAAAGAGAGCGAAATTCCCAACTTCAAAGGCTCCTATCTCGGCCGTTTTCCACTCGTTTCGGCTGATTTTTGGACGAGCGATCATCTCTCGGAACGGCCTCGAAGCGTGGATGCTTTTCCCGGAACGCGCGCGCGCGGAACACTCATGTTGAAGCGACGTTGAATCACCCTTGTGCTGCCCAGGCCCGACACGTACACGCTCGAGGACCGGCGCCGCCACAGCCGCCTCAACCACCTCAAGTACCTCCCCGACATCGTCCTCGAGGACGACCTGATCTCCCTGACGGAGTCGGAGTCGTCGTCGTCGTCGTCCGACGACGGCGAGGGCAAGGACTCCGGCGGGGACGTCGAGGAGGGCGGCGCGGAGAACCCGCTCCTCGGCGCGGCCGCGGACGCGCCGCCGCCGCCGCCGGCGTCCGGCTCCGGCGACGACGACGCGGAGCCCGGCGACGCGACGCCCCTCCTCGCCGCCGGCTCGTCGAGCGACGACGACGACGACGCGGAGACCAAGGACGAGGTCGCGAACGCCGCCGAGGCCGGCGCGGCCGCCGCCGCCGCGCCGCCGCCCGACGACGCCGCCGGCGAGCGCCGCCGGTCGTCGATCCACGACGTCTTCCCGCCCCACGACGACCACCACCCGGCCCTCAAGCCCTCGGAGTCGGGTCTCCTGTCGCCGCAGCGGAGCTCGCGCCTCGCGCGCGACGTCGACCGGTGGCGCGACCTGCCCCAGGTCGAGGACCACCTGAGCCTCGCCGAGTGCGAGATCGTCGTCATCGTCGAGGCCATCGACACCTACACGTCGTCGACCATGCAGGCGAGGCACTCCTACAGCTTCAACGACGGCGACGTCCTCGTGAACCGGACCTTCGTGCCCTGCGTCGAGAAGGACCCCCAGGGCAAGTGCCTCATCGACCTGAAGAAGTTCCACGAGACGCGCGACTGCGACGGCTCCAAGAACTCCTACTTCTCCGTCCCCTCGATCGTCTAGCGAGCCCGGTGGTCTCGACGACCCCTTCGACGCCACCAGACCGCAAACCGCCGACGAGCGCCCCCCGAGAAAACGACACCCCGCCGAGCAATCTTCGAGCGCCGCACCCGCTGCCTGCCGCGCTCCCGCGTCGTCCCGCGCGGTGGCGGAAAAGCTAACAATTTACTACGGACCTGGACGCCGGAGACTCGGAGGCGACGCATGCGTCGACCGCGTCGGCGCGGCGGCCGGCGGAACCGAAGGACCGGGCGTCGCGACGGAAGCCCCTAATTACGAATGCGCCCCCTAGTTCGCGGCGGCCGCCGCGCGCTGGTCGAGGATCTGCGTCGCGACGACCATGTCGTCGGGCGTCGTGACCTTGAGGTTCGTGTACTCGCCGAGCGTGAGCTTGACGGGCAGGCCGAGCTGCTCGATGATGCTCACGTCGTCCGTGACCTCGAGGCCCTCCTTGGCGACCTTGTCGAAGCCCTCGCGGAGGAGCGCGGGCTTGATGACCTGCGGCGTGTGCACTTCCCAGAGCCGGCTCCGGTCCACCGTGCGCAGCACGAACTCGCCGTCGTCGCTCTCCTTGACCGTCGCCTTGACGGGCACGCCGAGCACGGCCGCGCCGTGGTCGCGCGCGTCGCCGATGACCTTGAAGATCTCCTCGGGCGTGACGAGCGGCCGCGCGGCGTCGTGGATGCAGACGAGCGCCGCGTCGGCCGGGCACGCGTCGAGGCCGCTGCGCACGGAGTCCTGGCGCTCCGCGCCGGGGTCCGCGAAGGTCACGCGGCCGTCCGCCGCGTAGGGCGCGAACTCGCCGCGGTACTGCTCGTTGATGACGAGCACGAGCGACGACACGCCCTCGAGGCCGAGGAAGAGGTCCAGCGAGTGGTAGAGCACGGGCTTGCCCGCGAGCTCGAGGAACCTACGGACATCGGCATGGGAACGAGGCGGAGGCAAAAAGTGGACGCCGCGCGACGCGCTGCTTCGGCCGGTCCGCCTTCATGCGGCTCCCGACGCCGCCGGCGAGCAGCACGACGGCGACGTCCGCGGCCGCCGTCGGCGCCGCTCTCGCGGCGCAGCGGCGCGGCGCGATCGCCGGCAGGGGCGACCGCGCCACGAAGGCGCCGCACGTCGCGATGAGCAACGCAAAGAGCTTGCAATACATCATCGTCACACAGATCGCGCGCGGCGTCAACATCTCGTCAACCAAGGTTCATCGTGGTGGAGCTGCCCCGAAGTTACCATTTCCTGCGTGACGATGCGCCTCGACGCCGACGACGCCGAGGCCGGCGCGCCGCCGCCCATGGTGCTCATGCAGCCCCTGCGGCGGCCACACGCCCGGCGGCGCGGCCTCGGCTTCGTCGTCGCCGCGACGCTCGTGTTCGGCTACGCGGCGACGCGCGCGGGCGTCTCGTCGCGGGCGCGCCTCAGCCTCGCGAGCGGCGTCGCGGCCGCGACGCGGGCCGTCGTCGGCGACGCGCTCGCGCTCGCCTGGGACCCGGCCTGCGAGGAGACGCCCGCCGGCGCGTGCGGCAGCGACGCGGCGCCCGCGCTCCAGGGCTTCGACGTCGTCGAGTACTTCGCGAGCGCCGCGGCGGTCCAGGGCAGCGCGGCCCACTCGGCGACGGCCGGCGGCTCCCTCTACTACTTTTCCAGCGCCGCGAACCGCGACGCCTTCGCCGCGGACCCGCGGGCCTACGCGCCCCAGTGCGGCGGCTTCTGCGCCTACGGCATGTCGGGCGCGGACGTCGACAGCCACGCGACGGTGCTCTGCGACCTGGCGCTGGACACGGTCGACACGTCCGTGTTCAAGGTCGACGACGGCAAGCTGTACCTGTTCAAGGGCGCGTCGGCGCTCGAGATGATGGAGGGCGGCGACGGGTTCTCGGCGAACGCGGCCGCGGCCGCGGCCTACTACGCGGAGCTCGACCTGGACCCCGCCTTCGTCAACTCCAACTCCAAGGACTGCCAGAGCGAGGTGTCCATGATGTGGCGCGAGGTCGCGAGCTCGATGTAAAAAAACGGCGAATAGTCCTCTGTTTTTAGGCTTCAGGTTCTCCCGGGCTCCGTTGTCGAGGGTCGCGTAGGCGCCGTCGTCGAAGTGGTCAGGGAAACCGTGGAAATGAATTAGGCGGCAAGCAGCCGCAGTCCCCTGCTCGTCGGCGAGTTCCGCCTCGCTGCATTGGAGCTCACAGACGAAGCCTGAGGGCCCCGGGGCCCAGCGGGCGTCCGTCGTCGACGCCGCGGACGCCGGCTCGAGGACACGCACGCGCTGGCCAAGGAGCTCAAACTGCCGAAGAAACGCCCGAAGCCGCCGCCGCCGCCCGACGCCTTCATCGGCCCCGCCGGCTGGCCGGACGCGCTCTCGTTCGAGAAGCTTCGATACGCCGCGATCGATCTTCTGCCCGGTCGCGCGCACGTCACGGTGCCGGCGACGCGACGCAGACGTCGACATCGGCGCTGCAGCCGACGCGACAGCTGGGAGCCGACGCGAGGAGCTCCGCCGTCGTCCCGGACGACAGACTCGCGGCGCGCGCGCGTTCCCCGTCTCTTCTATCGGTCGATGTTGAAGAGGCGCAATCGAGAAATGGGAACATCATTTTGAAACTGCGGCCTTCCAAACCATGCGGGCGCGCGTCGTCGCGGTCGCGCTCGTACGAGCAGCGCACGCGCTGCGCTGCTCCACGCCGCGCTGCGCGCTGCGCTGCTCCACGCCGCGCTGGAACGCCTACACGACCACGCGCTGGGCGAGCACGCCCGACGACGACCACGAGGCGTTCTGGCGCAGCATGAACACGCAGGACGAGGAGGCGGCGCTGCCGCCGCCGCCGAAGCCCGCGCCGAAGCCCGCGGACGCGAACCGGCGCCTCCACGACGCGGCGCGCGCGTACAACAGCGTCTCGCAATGGTCGCCCGGCGGCGGCGACGACACCTGGAGCCCCGCGGACGGCGACGTCTACTTCGTGCCCGAGCGCGTCGAGCAGGCGCCGGAGCGCGTCGAGCAGGCGCCGCCGGAGCGCGTCGAGGCGCCGCCGGCGGCGCACGCGAAGCCGAGGCCGCGGAGGCGGACGCTCTACGACGAGCTGTTTTGCGCGCCGGGCGCGCCGACCGCCGCGCTCCGCGCGGGGTTCAAAAAAGCGGCGAAGCTGCACCACCCGGACGCCGAGGGCCGCGACGAGGCGCGTTTCGCCGCCGCGTCGCGCGCGTGGCACGTGCTGCGGGACGCGGAGAGGCGCACGCGGTACGACGCGGAGCTTGGGTTGACCGACGGGTGATTTTTGTGGTAGATTCTTGTTTTTTGCGATTCGCGCTCGAAATAACGCGTTGAGAGGAGTATTAAGTCAGCCGAGGACTTTGCGACAAAAAGAAATTGAACGACTGCGGCTCCTCCGGGGGAGTTCCGCGGACCCCGCTGACGCGCTGACGCGCTACGCTCCGGGCCGCGGAACTCTCCCGGACGAGACGCCTCGAGTTCTGCGCGCTACGTTCCGGCCCGCGGAATTCCAAAAAATTCGAAAACGCATCCGGAGGGATTCATTATCTTACTCACGGGCAAAGTTGCAACAGTTGAGCTCCTCTCTGTTCTCCGCGGCCCTTCGGGGTCGCGGGTTGGAGACGGCGCGAGTCGGTATGGCCCAATGGATAAGGCGCGTGACTACGGATCACGAGATTCTGGGTTCGAATCCCAGTATCGATTTCTTTTTGCTTTTTTTTTGCTCGGACGTCGCCCCGAGCACCGTTGTGCGCTGCCCCCCGACGACGCGCGTGGTGTTTCAGGCGGCTCCTGTCTTTTTGGGCCGGCGGAATGCCCAAACTTGGGGCTCCGCGGAGCTCGGAGACGATGCTCGATGTGATTGCCTACTGCTCCGCACCGTGAGCCTCTTCTACGCAACGAAGACGGGCACTGACTTGTTTTGCAAGCTCCTCGCGTCGTCCTCGTCGCGCGTTGCAACAAGGTTCGATGGGTTCGGCCCTGCGGCTGAGGAGGAGAGCTTCATTCGTCGCGGGACGCGCGCGTTCGCTCGCATTCAGTGCACATCGGCATCGTTCGGCGATGGCGACGTGCCAGCGTGGTCGGCGGGGACCATGGGCGTGTAGACGGACGCGACGAAGCTGCCCCGCTGCGCCAGCTCCGCGCGCGTCGCCGACGAAACTCGGCTCGATCGAATGGGCGGAACGCGCCGCGCGGGTCCGCTGCGATCCCGGACCTTTCGCACGCTCGCGCCGCCGCTTTATCACGTATGATGCCCTCGGCCACCGGTCACGGCTCTCGACGTCGAGCGTCACCGCGCGTTTCCGACGGGCGGCCGGTCGCCCCGGGAGGGCGCGCAGGCGAGGGCCGCGGACGCTCTCAGAGTGGTGCGGTGTCGGGACGTCGGCCGCGTCGCACGGGGCCGCAGTCGACAGGCGAGCGCCTCGCGCGCCGCGGAGACGGCGATCTCCCTGGCCCGCGCGTTCGCGCCGAGCGTGACGTCGTGGCTAAGTCTTACGCGCCTTCCTCCGGAATAACTCGGCCGCCTCGCGCATACGATGTCTTTCGTGGATTTCGGCGGCGTGCGTGCGATGCGTTTTGCGTGCGGCGGCGCGCATACGATGTGCTTCGTGGATATTCCGGCGGCGGCGCACACGATGTACTTCGCTGTTTTGGGGGCTCACACGATGTACTTCGGTGATTTGCGCTTTTCAGCGCGATAGCGCCACTACGCCAAAGAGGCCTAACCCTAACCCAAACCCACCCCCCCACCCTAACCCACACCACATGACCCTAACCCTCACCAAGCCCGGCCAAGCCGTCTGCGGGCTGCGCCGCGGCTTCGCCGCGGCCTGCGGCCGCGGCCGCACCACCGCCGCGGCTTCGCCGCGGCCTGCGGCCGCGGCGGCGGCGCGCATACGATGTACTTCGCGGATTTTCGCTGCCCGTGGTAGCCTCCTTAGCTCCGCACCCTCGGAAAGACGGCCCTCTCCGACGCGTCCACGATCGCGTCGATCTCGGACGCGGAAAAGGACGAGTAGTTGGAGAACATCAACGGGGGCTCCTCGATGCGGAAGAAGTTCAAGTCCAGGTCGAGCGCGAGCGCGAAGTGGGCGAAGTACTCGTCGGACGCGGACGGCGCGCCGACGCCTGGGCCGAAATCAAATCTTCAACCCGATGAGCGTATTCGACAGTTTCGACGCGGAGCTTTCGAGAACTCGACGAGAGCAGTCGATTCGTCCAAAAATCAGCCGAATCGAAGTTTGGTCGGAATAACCCAAAGCAGTGGTTGATTTCGGCACAGACCTCCACCGTCGGCCGCGGGGAGAACGAGGACCGTCGTGCCCGGCAGGCAGTGGATCATGTTCGCGAGGCCCGCGCCGTGGGGGCCGACGACGAGGGCCGCGCGGCTCCAGTCGCGGGCGGCGCGCTCGACGTCGGGCGACGCGCCGCCCTGCCAGGGAAGGACGTCGATGCGGCCGGAAAAGCGCGCCGTCAGCGCCGTGACGAGCGCCTCCTCGGAGCGGACGTGGCGCTTGTCGCAGTCCGCGCGGCTGTAGTAGATGACCTGCGGCGGCGGCGCGGCTACTCCCCGCGCGTTTTCCAAAAAGTACGAAACGCGGGCTCCGCGCGAGCGGCGGCTTCGCCGGGTCCGGCGGGAACGCGGCCCGAAGGAGCGCGGCCTGGAGCCGAAGCACGGACGTGGGCACGAAGTGGAGGCGGAACAACGAATCGACGTAGCGGCGCGTCTCCGACTCGGCGGTGCGATCCGCGAGCTCGAGGAGCCACAGGGGCGAGGCGACGGCCGCCGAGGCGCCGTCCGCGACGGCGTCGACCATGACCGATACCGTCGACGCGTTGGTCCGCGGGTACCAGATCTCGGGCTCGACGGAGACCGTGTTGGGCGTCGGCGGCGGCCAATCGAAGACGAACGCCGTGTGGAACGAGTAGACGCGGCCCGCGCGCCACTCGTAGGGCCTCAGGCGCCGCGACCGCTCGAGGGCGCGCGCGGTGCCGTGGCCCGCGCGGACGAGGGCGCGCACCGTCGCCGTGAGCGACGAGGGGAAGAGGACGACGGCGCGTTGGAGCGCCGCGCGCGTCTTCTGGGGCAGGTGCGCCGCGGGGGACCCGTCGCGGTCGAAGAGGCGCGCGAGCACGAGCGCGAGGCGGCTCACGCACTCGGCCTGGTGGTGCCAGAACATCTTGTGGCCCTCGCGGGCGTCGAAGAGGACGACGGCGGCCTCGATGGCGACGACGTCGCCCGGCGCCGAGTTCAGCGCGTCGGCGGGGACGCGGTCCTCGTCGTCCGAGGCCGACGCCTCGAGGCCGCCGTTGACGCCCGGCGAGCCCCAGTCCGTGGGGAGGCTGCCGGACGCGCCCATCTCGCCCGCGAAGAGGACGCAGTGCGGCTTCCGCTGCCAGAGCGCGGACCCGTCGCGGCCGCCGAGGAAGGCGTCGGGGATCTCCACGAGGCGCACGCGCGCGACGCCGCCGTCCGTGCGCGCGCCGCCGCAGCCCGCGACGGGCGCGCCCGCGGCGCGGCGCGCGACGCATCGCGGCGCGGACGCGGGCTTGGGCGCCCAGTTGACGTCCGCGACGGGCAGCGCGTGGACGGTCCAGCTCTCGCCGGCGAAGGCGCCCGGGTCCGCCGCCTCGTCGTCGCCGGCGGCGGCGCCGGGGAAGAACCAGCCCTCCTGGACGCGCCACCGCGGCCGCGCGCAGCCCGACGCGTCGCGCGGGAGCGCGAGGGCCGCGGCCGTCACGTGGGCGTCGCTCGCGCCGGCCCAGTCCCGCCGGAAGGCCCGGGACCAGCCCACGTAGGTCGCCGCCTCCTGGAGGAGCGCGCGGCGCCGCGCGTCGAACGCGCGCGGCGCGCCGAAGACGCCGCGCGGCGCCGCGGCGCCCGCGGTCGCGTTCGCCGCGGCCTCGCCGGCCGCGGCCTCGAGGAGGGGGCGCAGCGTCGCCTCGGCCTCGTCGAGGCTGCCGTGGAGGACGAGCAGGTAGCCGAGGCGCACGCGCACGACCTCGCCGAGCCGCAGCGCCGCGCCGCCGACGAGGCCCCGCCGGCTCGCGGCGCGCGCGGCGCTCTCGACGCCCTCGCGCATCCACTCGATGGCGAGGCCCCGGCGCTTGAGCGTCTTGTGCACGAGCTCGTGCAGGTTGTCGTAGACCTTGTTCAGGCACTCGGAGAAGCCCTCGACGAGCGCGCGGTCGCAGCTCCGCGCGCTCGCCTCGTACCGCGCGAGCGCGCGCTCGTACTCGCCGAGGCGGAACGCGGCCCAGCCCACGTTGTTGTAGAGCTGGCTCTCCGCGGCGATGTTGATCTGCAGCGAGTTGCTGCGCATGAGCTGCAGCACGCGCTCGTAGGCCTCGCTCGACGCGCGCCAGCGCGACGCCTGGAGCGCCGTCTCGCCGGCGGCCAGCGAGGCGCGGATCTGCTCGTGGATGGGCGTCTCCGGCGCCGCGAAGGCGGCGAGCGCGAGGAACGCGAGCGCGATCATCGTGGACTCTCGCTATCAGAGGAACGCGAGCGCGATCATCGTGGACTCGCTATCATCGTTCGCCGCTTTAGGGGCTGCGTGTAGTCGATGTTTAGTGCACGATGCCGCGGCGCTCTCGGGGAACTTCATCTGGGAACTTCTCGGGGATCTCGGTCGTGAGGTCCACGGACTAGGCCCAGGTTTGCGGCCGACTCGGAGCTTCTTCGAAGCCACAAATACGAGACTGCGACCGGAGGCCCCGCCGGCCGCTGCGGTCAATTCCAGCACGCCGTAGCGAGCTAAGCCCCACGCCCACCCGGAGAGTTGAATGACACCCTCGTTAGACCGAACGCGCCACCCGGGGAAGGTGGGGAGACGCGCCTAGCGCTTGGCGCCGCCGCGCGCGTTCTTGTTGCCGCCCTTGGGCGCCTTGACCTTGGGCTGGTTGGCCTTGGCGACGGCCTTGTTCTTGATCTTCTCGGCCTTCTTGGCCTTGTTGCGCTCCTTCGTCTCGCGGAGCGCCGCCTCGCGCTGCGCGCTGCGGAGCTCGGGCTTCTGCGTCCGGAGCTTCTTGATGTCGTCCGCCGACGTGCCGACGATCGCGCGCTGCACCTTGACGACGCGGCGCGTGCGCTTCCGCACGCCGCCCTCGGCGAGGCCCTTCTTGTTCATGATGCGCCACCGCTGCGTCCACGTCAGCTTCGCGGGCTTCTTGCGCTGCATCATGAGCGACTTGGCCTTGCGGCTGATGACCATGAGCGGCGTGCCGTCGCGCTTGACGAATTTCATCCCATGGCCGGGGAAGATGTTGAATTCGCTGAACGCGCACTTGTCCGTCTTGACGACCATCCTGCGGGGCGTGGGGGGTCGCGGCGCGGCCGCGCGGCGATCGGCGAGGCGCTCTCGTCTCGGGGCGCGTCCCCGAGTCGGCCCCCTCGAGCGGCGAGGCGCTCGTCGCGTCGCCCCGCCGCGTCCGCCGCGTCTCGGGACCGCGTGGCCGCGTACGGGCGCGGCGTCGACGGCGCGCGGCCGGCCGCTCTCGCGCGACGCTCTGTCGGCTTGTGGCAGGCCGTCGCCGACGGCCCCGCGCGGCTTTCGCGTTTCGGCGACGGCGACGGTGTGTCGTAGTCTCTCTCAGACGTCCGGAATGGTCTTTAAACCCGAAAACACGCCCGCACGTCGGGCTTGATGGGGACGCTGAGCACCATACTTGACGGCCGGCGACGATCGAGATGGCGATTCTCGGACAAAAGAGTTTCTCCTAGTTAGGACTAATCGGCACTCATGGCTTGTGAAGCGGTTAACATTAGCTAGCCCGCTCTCTCGAGACGCTGCCCCGAGCTCTCCGCAGTGGCCTCGACACTCGGCGGACCATGGGCGCCACCTCCAGCAGCCCGACGAAGAAGGAGCCCATGACGCCGCGCTGGGGCGGCGCCGTGCGCAAGACGGCGAAGATGCTCGAGAGCAACGAGTGGGCCGTCTTCGAGCACTGCGACGCCGACTTCTCGGGCACGATCTCGACGGCGGAGCTCAAGGCGCGCTTCGTGGAGGTCCTGGGCAAGGCGGGCACGTCCCTGAGCGACGCGGAGCTCGACGCCTTCTTCGAGGCCGTCGACGCGGACCGCGACGGCTTCGTGGACTACGACGAGTGGCAGACGATGGTCGAGCTCGTCAAGAAGCGCGCGGCCGGCGACGTCAACGCCAAGGTGCTGGGCAACCCGCGGGGCACGCTCAAGGTGCTGCGGCCGGGCTCCATCGCGCGCGACGCCGCGGCCATGGACTCGGAGAAGATGTGCAAGTTGAAGACGGGCACGCTGCTCGTGCTGCTCGAGGAGGCGACGCTCGACGACGGCGTCAGGCGGCTGCGCGTGGACTGGGGCGCGACGCCGCTGACGGGCTGGGTCTCGGCGAAGACCGTGACGACCGTCGCGTCGTCGCCGGCGACGAAGCCCGCGAACGCGAGGTTCGTGCCGCCGCCGCCGCCGCCGCCGCTGGACTTCCGCCGCGCGTCGTCCGCGCGCTGGGAGGACTGGATCCCCGAGAAGGACTGCTGGTCTCGATGCAGCGTCTCGCGTTTTTCGAGAGATTCGGGCCGACAAATCGCGCGCAGGCTCGACGCCGCGGAGGAGGAGGCGTGCGTGCCCGCGAAGGCGTCGATCCAGCGGCGGCCGTCGACGGCGCTCCTCGCGGGGAACCAGAAATTCTTCAACCGCTTCGGCGGCGAGCGGCGGGACCACCTGGTCGGCGCCCTGGAGACCGTCGAGACGCCCGACTCGCCGCTGAGCGGCTTCAGCGACGACTCGGACCTGTCGCCCATGGCGAAGCTGCGCTTCTTCAGCGACCGGCTCAAGGACGACGCGCTCTCGGCGACGCAGCGCCAGCGGCTCCGGGAGGGGCTGCTCGGCGCCGAGGGCGTCGCGTGGCGCCGGGAGCAGGAGAGCCGCATCTCGCGGGGCTTGTTGACGGCCGCGGACGCGCTGCGGGACAACACGGCGTCGCCCGCGGCGCTCGCGCGCCTCGGCCGGATGCTCTACGGCCTGGGCGTCTCGTCGACGCCGGACCCCAAGGCGGCCACGGTGGAAGCCCTCGACGACGTCGACGCGCGGCTCCACACGCTCGGCGGCGCCGACGTGCTGCTGCTGAGCCGCTGGGCCAACGCCGAGGCCGTCGGCGGCGCCCTCGCCGTGCGGGTGGCATCGCCGGAGTCGAATCAGCGGCCGCGACCGAGGCCCATGTCGCGCGTCGCGCTCGACACCTTGGTCCGCGTCGCGACGGCCGGCGCGCTCGAGGGCTCGTCGAACGCCGACCTCCGAGACGCCGTCGCGGACCGGTATAATCGAGTCTCCAAGGCGCACGTCTTCGTGGAGCTGTCGCCGCCGCCCAACAAGGTGTGGGCCATCTCGGACGTGCACGTCGACGTCCACGCGAACCTGAAGCACTGCCTCGGCTTCGCGTCCCACAAGGACGACGCCTTACTCGTCGCGGGCGACGTCGCGCCGGACGCCAAGACCTTCGAGGCCTTCTTCAAGTCGCTCATCCCGAAGTTCCGCTACGTCTTCTACTGCCCGGGCAACCACGACCTCTGGATCCACGAGAAGGACGCCGCGAAGAACTCGCTCGACAAGTTCTTCGACCAGCTCCTGGCCTGCGACAAGCTCGGCGTCATCACGCACCCCGTGCGGTTCCCCGGCGTCTGCAGCGTCGTGCCGCTCTTCTCCTGGTATACTACCGAGTTCGTCGACGGCGACATCGAGAGCTGGATCCGGGGCTTCGACACGTTCTGCAAGTGGCCCGCCTTTCTGCGCGACGACGGCGCCGACGCTTCGGAGGACGTCGACGTCGACGGCGTCATGTGCTTGAAGCTGTCCACGGAGCCCGGCGTGTCGAGGTTCATGGCCCGGCTCAACGACGACGCGCTGAAACGCGCGCCGCGCGACGAGCCCGTGATCAGCTTCAGCCACTTCCTGCCGCGGGCCGTGCTCTTCGAGGGCATGGGCGGCTTCAAGGCGCTGGGCCACGTCATGGGCGACGCGCGCCTGCTCGACCAGATCGGCCGGCTCGGGAGCGCGGTCCACGTCTTCGGCCACTCGCACCAGAACGTCGACGCGGTCCTCGACGGCGTCCGCTACGTCCAGAACGCCCTCGGCCACCCGGACTGCGATGTGCCCATCACGGTGCACCCCGTCGTCGCGTTTGATGCGACGTGGGTGCCCCAGATGACCGGGTCCGTGGGCATGTTCACGGGGGCGGTCACGCGCTGCCCAAAATGCGGGGACTAAGAGGCGTGGGCTCTCTTGGCGTGTATCTGGGGTATTAGGGCTCCAATCGAGCCTCGTCAAGCCTGGTCGCTCGGGTCGCCGCCGAGGCGCGAGGCGCCGCCGTCCGAGGGCGGGCGAGGCCTTGATACGATTCTCACCGGCTGTATCTGGCTCGCCGTCGGCGCCGAGTTCTCGCGAGGCAGGAGCAAGGCGAGAAGAGCAGTGACGAACTCATCGACGCGAGGACGATGGACCCGGTGCTACAAGCCAAGAAGCAAGCCTACGAGAAGCGCAAGGCCCGGACCAAGCTCGCCCTCCACATCTGCACGATCTGCGGCGCAAAAGGCGCCAAAGCTTGCAAAGGTTGCGGCACGACGGCCTACTGTTCGACGGACTGCCAACGCATCGACTGGCGCGACCGGGGCCACCGGAAGGTCTGTAAAGAGATCGCGGCCCGCGCCGAGGCGCCGACGCGCCCGCCGTCGCCGCCGCGGGACGTGTTCTACGGCCCCGCGCCGCGGTCGCACGCCGACGAGGTCCGCGCGCGCATCGCGGCGGAACACGAGGCGGCCCGCGTGCGGCGCGAGGAGAACCCGGAGCGGGAGCCGCTCTCGGCGCGGTACGGGTCGCGGTGCCCGATCTGTCTCGAGGAGTGGGACGTGAATGCGACGCGCTCGCTTCGCGTCTGCTGCTGCCGGCTGGTCTGCAAGTCGTGCGCCGACAAGATCGGCACCGACGCGTGTCCCCTCTGTCGTTTGCCGCCCGCAAAAAACGATGCGGAGGACCTCGCGCGTCTTCGCCGTCATGTGGAGAACGAGGTGCCGGAAGCGATTACGTGTTTGGGAGATGCGTACTGCCACGGTGATTACGGTTTCGTGAAATCCGATAAGAAAGCCGCGAAATTATGGAAGCGCGCCGTGGAGCTCGGCGACGTGGACGCGACGTTACGACTTGCGGCATTGCACGAAATTGGAAGTGGCGTCAAGCTGGACATGAAGAAGGCGATGAAGCTGTATCGCGCGGCCGCAGATCGGGGCCACGCGTTCGGGCAATCCAGATTAGGCGGTTTCCTTTATTCTGCGGAGAACTTCGAAGAAGCGTTCCGGTACTACACGCTCGCGGCGGATCAAGGCATTGCCGATGCGGAGACTGGCCTTGGCTGCTGTTACCACAATGGAGAAGGCACGGAAGTCGACCTCGGCAAAGCCAGATACTGGTTCGAGCGCGCCGCTGCCAAGGGCAACGAGCCAGCTATGAGGAACCTCGCGGCCCTCGACGCGCAAGTAATAGCCTAAGTCTTAACGCGTAAGTCTACTTCGCCACTACACTTGCTCCAGCCCGGTGGCGGCGGGCACAGCCAGGCTAACGTTCTAAAACACGAAGCGCCTCGATCCTAGCATATGGACTGCTCGGCACGCGGGAGGAATGTGCGCGTAAGACTTAGCCACGACGTCACGCTCGGCGCGAACGCGCGGGCCAGGGAGATCGCCGTCTCCGCGGCGCGCGAGGCGCTCGCCTGTCGACTGCGGCCCCGTGCGATGCGGCCGACGTCCCGACGCCGCGCCACTCTGGGAGCGTCCGCGGCCCTCGCCTGCGCGTCTCCCCGGGGCGATCGGCCGCCCGTCGGGAACGCGCGGTCGCGCTCGACGACGTCGAGAGCCGTGACCGGTGGCCGAGGGCATCATAAGTGATAAAGAGGCGGCGCGAGCGTTCAAAAGGTCCGGGATCGCAGCGGATCCGCGCGGCACGTTCCGTTCATTCGATCGAGACAAGTTTCGTCGGCGACGCGCGCGGAGCTGGCGCAGCGGGGCAGCTTCTTCGCGTCCGTCTACACGCCCATGGTCCCCGCCGACCACGCTGGCACGTCGCCATCGCCGAACGATGCCGATGTGCACTGACTGCGAGCGAACGCACGCGTCCCGTGACAAACGAAGCTCTCTTCCTCAGCCGCAGGGCCGAACCCATCGAACCTTTGTGCAACGCGCGACGAGGACGACGCGTGAAGCTCGCAAAACAAGTCAGCGCCCGTCTTCGTTGCGTAGAAGAGGCTCACGGTGCGGAGCAGAAAGAATCACATCGAGCATCGTCTCCGAGCTCCGCGGAGCCCCAAGTTTGGGCATTCCGCCGGCCCAAAAAGACAGGAGCCGCCTGAAACACCACGCGCGTCGTCGGGGGGCAGCGCGCAACGGTGCTCGGGGCGACGTCCGAGCAAAAAAAAGCAAAAAGAAATCGATACTGGGATTCGAACCCAGAATCTCGTGATCCGTAGTCACGCGCCTTATCCATTGGGCCATACCGACTCGCGCCGTCTCCAACCCGCGACCCCGAAGGGCCGCGGAGAACAGAGAGGAGCTCAACTGTTGCAACTTTGCCTCACCACTACGGCTCGGTCGCGTTAGGCGCGGCGCGCGGCTTGGGGACGCGCGCGCGCCTCGCGCGAGGGCCAGAGATCTAGTCGGCCTTCCGTTGGCCGCGGAGGTAGTAGGTCCAGGACTGCTTCTCGCCCGCGGGGTCGACGCAGTCCACGAGCATGCGGGCCGTGACGACGGGCGGCGGCGCGGAGCCGTCGGCCGGGTCCACGGGGGTGAAGCTGACGGACGCCGTGTAGGGCGACCGGGCGTTGATGTTCGCCTTGCCGGTCGCGACGGCGAACTCCGGGTGGTCGACGGTGAAGACGAACTCGCGCGCCTCGGAGAAGACGTTCCTGAACTCGACGTCGCACTTGCCGCCGGCCTCGATGGTGAAGGGCCCCCGGGGCTCGGGCCGCTTGCAGACGCCCGTGAGCGTCGCGCGGTACTCGCCGCGGTCGCCGCCGTCGACGACGAGCACGTCCGAGATCGCGCCGAGGGCCTCGGGCTCGAAGCGGATCTGGAGCTGGACCTCCTTGCCCTCCCACTCGTCGCCGACGTCGGCGTCGATGGACGACGCGACCTCGAAGAACTTGGCCTTGGCCACGGAGCACGCGAACTTGGCCGCGCCGCCGCCGCTCGCTCCGAGCGGGAACGCGGGGAAGGAGAACGTCTCGACCTGCGCGCCGCCCAGAGGCGCCTCGAACTTGATCTGCGGGATCGCCGCCGGCGGCGTCGCGCCCAAAGTCAGCGTGTACTTGAACTCGCCGAGCTCCTCGATGTCGAAGCTTAAAGAGGCCTCGACGCGGTCGTGGGGCACCAAGGGCCGGAACTCGACCTCGAAGACGCCCTCGGGCGAGCCCTGCATCGTGCCGACCTTGGCGAGCTTCACGTGCGGGTTGTCGCAGCGCCACCAGTCCTCGGGGAAGGTCACGGACACGTCCTTCGGTAACGGGTTCTCGATGGTGATCAACCGCCGCGCGGTCTGGCGCACGGGCGCCTCGAGGCTCAGGGCGGAGATGACGCCCGCGGGCGTGACCTCGACCTCGACGGAGTGCTCGAGGTACTCGCCCGACGCCGGGTTCGTGAACCGCGCGACGGCGACGGTCTTGCCGACCTTGTAGGAGAAGAAGCGGAGCACGTACGCGCGCGTCTCCGCGGCCTCGACGTCGAAGGTCGACGTGCCCTCCAAGAACGTCGAGTCCAGGGACGCCGTCTCGTCGTCGAGGCTAAAGGCCACGTCGAAGTGCTGCGGCGCGCCGAGCCAGTTGGACACGGACAGCGAGATCGGCAGCGACGCCTTGGCGGCCGTGGACATGGGCTCGTGGACGAGCGTCTCCGGCGGGCCCGCGGCGCCCCGGAGGTGGTAGAGCAGGGCCGACCCGTCGGGGAGGGCGATGAAGAGCTCCGCGACGTGCTTCCGCGCCTCGCGCTCCTCGCCCTCGGCGGGCGGCTCGGCGTCCTCCGCGGGCGGCTCGTCGTCGACGGTCATCGTCAGCGGGAAGTAGGACACGTCGAGCGCCGCCTCGCCGTTGGCGGGGACGGACACCTCGCCCGGCGCCTTGAAGTGCTCGAGGGCCTCCATGTGCTTGAGCGTCGGCGCGAGGAACCACGGCTTGTTCGTCGGGTTCTTGACGACGACGGACTTCACGTCCGCGCGCCGCGCGACGGACTCGAAGTCCAGGGTCTGCTTCGACTCGTCGGGCTGGGGCACGCAGGCGCCGACGCAGGCGAGCCGCAGCGGCGCCGCGCCCTCGACGAAGAGCTGCATCCCGTCGACGCGCACGTCCGGGTCCACGCGCGTCGGCGTGAACGTCACGTCGAAGGCGACCTCCGACGACGCCCGGAGCACGCCCTCGAGGGGCGAGATCGTGAACAGGTCGCCGAGGCCGCTCCGGTTCCATTGAAACCGCGTCGCGATGTCGCCCGAGTTCTCGAGCTGGAGCCGCCGCGTGCGCCGCGAGCCCTCGCAGACCGCGCCGAAGCTCAGCGTGTCCGTCGACAACGCCACCTCCATGCCCGTCGCCCGGCCGGACACGGTCAGCAGCTGGCGCAGGCCCCCGGCGTAGCGCACGAAGACGGGCTCGCTGAACTCGCGCTGGCGCCGCTTCGGCGAGAACCTCACTTCGATCGTCGTCACGCCGCGCGGCCGCAGGTGGCTCACCGTCGCCGGCGATAACGTGACGTCCGCCTTGGCCAGGGCGTCCTTCTCGTCCACCAAATCGAAGCCTAAAGCCCTCGCGGACCGGTTGATGACCTGGACGTGCTTGACCATGTCCTCGCCCTCGCGGACCAGACCGAAGGCGCAGGACGCCTGCGACGGCTGCACGAGCTCCAACCGCGCGGCGACGCCGCGGCCCTTGACGAGCACCGTCACCGTGGACACGCCGTTGATCAAAAACGGCACGGGGAACGCGTAGTCCTGCATCTCGCGCGGCGTGAAGTGCAAAACGACTTCCACGTGCTCGCCCGGCGCCAGCACCCGCGGCCCGCACTCGACCACCAGCACCTTGTTCCGCGGCAGCGTGCAATCCAGGCTCAGGTGCGCGTGCGGGTCCTGGTTAGACACGCGGAGCACGACGGACTCGCGCGTCGGCGGCTGGCCCGGCACGACGATGAAACAGGGCCCGAAGTCGTGGTCGCTGAAGGAAAACCGTAGATTCGGCGCGACGCCTCTGCCCACGATCTTCAGCACGTACTCGTACTTGCCCGCGACGGCGACGACGTACTGCGCGCCGTCCAAGACGCAGGGAGACACGGGGTGGAAGGTCAGCGTCGCTAAGATGCGCCCGTTCTTGCGCACCGTGCCCGACGACTTGGCGCCGCTCAGGACCAGCATGGGGTTCGGGTTCGCGCCGCGGTCGATGACGTAGTCGAAGTTGAACTTGCCGCTGTTCGCGATCGCGAGCGTCTTCGTGAGCGTCTGGTTGAGGTGCACGGTCCCAAAGTCGACGACGTTGACCGCCGGCGACGGGTGGAGCTCGCTGATGCCGTCGCCCACACTTAAACCGACGCCCGAGTCGAGGAGCTCGCCGTCCTTCTGCGCCTGCGCGGCCGCGACGCCCTCGAGGAGCATGAGCTTCGAGTGGACCGCGTAGCCCTCGCCCTTCAGGTTCAGGTTCAGCTTCATCGTCTTCTTGCGCACCGTGCACATCAGATTCGTGTTCACGAGGCTCTCCTCGCCGGGCCGGAAGCTCAGCTCGATGGCCGCGCGGCCGTTCGGCGGCACGAGGCCGGACAGCGGCGAGATCTCGAGCGTCGGGTGGCGCCGCGGCGCCGCGCCCGGGCCGTCGTTGTCGATGCCGGGCTTCTCGAAGTTGAAGGCGAAGGGCAGATGCTCCGAGTTCACCAGGTGCACCGTCTCCGACGCCATGTTGCCCAGCATGACCGCGTTGAAGTCGACGCGCGTCCGGTCGAAGGTCACGCGCGGCTCCACGACCTGCCCCACGAAGAGGAACAGCTCGTCGATGCCGTGCTCGGGGATCTTGAAGCGGTAGAAGGCCTCGGCGACGCCCACCGTGTTCGGCGTGAACTCGAAGACCATCTCGCCCCGCTTCCCGGAGAGGATCATGCCGCGCGGCGTGCCGCAGCGCCACGCGGCGTGGGGTTGGCCCGACGGCTCCCAGACAAAGTCGTAGGACGACGCCGTCGGGTTGACGACGTGGAAGCGCTTCGTGTTCTGGACCCGGAGCCCCCGCGAGCTCACCTCGACGATGCGGACGTTCGTCGCCTCGATCTGGTCGCGGTGGCCGTGCTCGTTGAGCAGGTTGGGCTGGCGCCGCGCGAGGTAGTCGCCGTCCTCGTTGAGGTCGATGTGGCAGGCCGGGCGCGTCGCGCGGCCCCGGAGGCCCACGCGGACGGGCTCGAGCGGCGTCGGCGCCTCGGCGCCGTCCTCCGCGGGGGGCTCCGCGGCCGCGTCCGCCGCGGGCGGCGGCCTCGCGAGGGACGGCATGTCGGCCTCGAGGGCGTAGTAGTAGTCGTCGACCTCCATGGGCGCGAAGTGGACGCTGAAGGTCTGCGACGAGTTCGGCGCGACGTCGCCGCTGGACGGCGACACGGAGAAGGGCGACGGGATGGGCTGCATGACCGCGAGCCCCGTCGTCGGCCGCCGCCCGCCCGCGGTCTGGCTCGGGTCGCCGCCGGCGTTCGTGAGCACCCAGCGGTAGGGCAGCGCGATCGTCGACGTGTTCCGGAGCTCGAACGTCGAGCAGAGGCTCTGGTACATGGGGATGGTCTTGAAGGTCAGGCCCTTGGCGTCGCATTCGAAGCCCGGCGCGTCGGCGACGGCGACGCACTTGAGGGGCTGCGCCTGCTTGTCCGCGGCGCCCTCGAAGGCCGGCTCCGGGGGCGTCACGACGACCAGCTGCGCGCCGTCGTCCGTCACGGGGCCGGCCGCGACGCCCGGCGGCAGCTCGCCGGCGTCGCCCGCGGGCTCGCCCTTCTTGCCCTTGTCCTTGGCGTTGGACGCGCGCCGCTCCTTGGGCCTGTCGTCCTCCGACGCGACGCCGTCGATGATCGCGCGCTCCGCGGCCGTCGCCTCGCGCTCGACGCGCGCGTCGCTGTCCCAGGCGCCCTCGAGGAGCGTGTCCAAGATCAGGGGCGACTCGTCGTCCTCCGCCGGCGGCGTCAGCGCGATCTGCTGCGTGTCCAGCGACAGCTCCTCGTCGAGGCTCAGCGGCTCGGCGCCGGGCGTGAACGTCGCCGTCACCGTCCGCGACCCGCCGGGGAGCAGGTGCCCGACCTTGGGCGAGAAGGCCACGGTGGCGTGGTCGGGCCACTCGAAGCGGACCGTCCGCGGCCGCAGGTTCCGCACGGTGAACTCCGCGGTCAGCGCGGTCTCGCCCGACGCGAGGTTCAGTTCCCCAAACTTCAGTTCGTCCTCGACGTCGTCGGGCAGCTTCTCGATGGACACGTCCGTCTCGAAGGTCGCGCCCTTGAGCACGACCGTCGTCGCCTCGTACTTGTTGTCGAGGACCTTGAGCGCGAGCTTCGCGGAGACGTCCCGGGCCTCCGTCGCGGGCTCGCCCTCGGGCAGCGGCGCCCAGGGCAGGGCCTTGAAGGTCACGGTCACGTCGCGGCTCTCGCCGGGGGACAGCTGCACGGAGCCGCCGGCGTGGGCGCAGCCGAAGTGGCGGTCCGCGACGTTGAAGTTGACGAGCGCCGTCGCGTTCAACACGCCGTCGTTGCGCACCGTGAGCGTCCGGCTGCGGCTGCGGCCCACCTGGAGGCGCCCAAAGTCCAGGGACTGGCCGCCGTCGCCGTGGTCGACGCCCTCGATGGCGACGGAGGGGAGCGTGCCCCGGCCCGCGAGCTCGAAACTCAACGCGCCCGTCTCGGCCTCGGCGCTGTCCTCGACGGTCGCGGCGAACATGGCGCGGTACTCGCGCATCTCGTTGGCGTGGAAGTAGACCGTGACGTAGCGGTGCTCGTGGGGCGGCACCTCGCAGTTCGCGGGCTGGACCGTGAAGACGTCCGCGCCGCCGACGGACCGCGGGTCCTCGCGGCCGCCCTCGGCGGCCTTGGGCGAGATGGCGAAGTTGACGACGGCGGCGACCTTGTTCGGGTTCGTGATCTTGAAGCGCTCGCCGAAGCCCTTGTCGTCGTCCGTGAGGGCCGTCGTCCCGAAGGAGAAGACCTTCTCTTTGGTGGCGAAGATGGACCCCGCCTTGGCGGCCGCGCCCGGGTCGCCGCCGTCCGCGTCGCCTAACGACGCGATGACGGCCTGCTCCTCGAAGATCTGGTAAAAGTCGGCGCAGTTGATGCCCGGGCTCCGGGATTCCGCGAAGAGCTCGTACGCGGACGCCGCGGCGACGGCCGCGTCGCGGCCGTCGCAGCCCGCGACCGCGATCCGCAAATTGCCCTTGTGCACGGCGCAGCCCTCGGGGTTGAAGGTCACCGTGACCTGGAGCGACTGGCCCGGCTCGACGACGCCGCCGCCCGGCGCGACGACGAACTGGCCCAGGGACACCGCGCCGTCGGGCGGCGCCTCGGCGTCGCCGACGGACGGCGCCTGCGCGTAGAACGCGCGGCGCTCCTCGGCGATGGCCAGGGCGCGCTCGGCGCGGCGCTTCTCCGCATCCTCCGGCGCCTCGTCCTCGACCTCCTCGATGTCCGGCTCCTCGCGCGCGGGCAGGAGGCCCATCTCGACGGCCTCGTCCTCGTCGGCCGTCGCGATGAGGGCCAGGGGCGTCGCGCCCAACAACCGCTTGCGCGCCGTCGCGTCCATGTCGCCGTCGGCGTCGGCGATGGCGAAGGCGAAGGAGAACTTGCCCTCGTTGCGCAGGTCGAACTTGCGCTCCTTCGGCGGGTCGTTGAACTTGACCGTGCCGAACGTGAGCCCCCGGCCCGGCTGCACGCGGAACCGCGGGAAGAGCGACGTCGCGGCGACGGTCACGGGGAAGGACTCGACGGCCTCGCCCGTGATGGGCTCGCTGATCGTGCAGGAGATGTCCTTGTTGTCGCTCAGCTTGACCTCGCCGCGCGAGCAGAACGACACGACGACGCGGACGCTGCCGTCGGCCTCGATGAGCCCCTCGGACGGCGACACGGAGAAGATCTCCGTGTAGGCCGCCCGCCGGAAGCCGAACTTGAAGCTGAAGTCGTACTTGCCGCGGTTCCGGAGCGCGAAGCCGAGCTGCGCGGTTTCCCCCACGCGCATCTGCCCGAAGTCGAGCGTGCCCGGCTGCGTCTTCTCGTCCGCCGGGTCCACCTCCTCCGCCGCCGGCGCGCCCTTGCCCTTGCCCTTGGCCGCGGCCTTGGGGTCCTCGGGCGGCTTGTCCGGGTCCTCGTCCAAGACGATCGCGCGGATGAGGTACGCCTCCGCCTTGACGACGAGCTCGAGCTTGCGCACGCGCTCCTCGGACTGGAGGCCGCCCTCGTCGTCGCTGTACTCGACGAAGAGGGTCGGGTCGAGGGTCAGCGGCTCGACGGCGCTGAAGGACACGGTGATGCGCGCGCTGCCGTGGATGCCCAGACGCCCGCTCGCGGGCTCCACCCGAAGCTCGCGCGCGAAGGGCTCCAGCGCCGCGAGATCTAACCGCCAGGCCACGGGGCACAGATTCGCGTTCGTCAGCGTGAACTCGCGCATCTCGCTGCGGCCCAGCAGCAAACGGTCGAAATCCAAAACGGGCGTCGGCGGCGGCTCGTCCGCCGCGGGCTCGTCGTCCGGCGCCGTGACGCCGTCGCCGTCGCTCCAGGGCCCGCTCAGGGTCAGCTCCGGCTCGACGCCGGCGCAGCGCACGGCGAAGGCGTAGGGCTCCGGGTTCATGGCGACGCAGGCCAACAGCGTGTCGTCGCACGCGCCCTGCGCGCGCGGGAACGCCCAGACCTCCAAATCGCGCGTCTCCCCGGGCTCGAGCTCCATGCGCGGCGGGTCCGCGTAGAAGACGCAGGGCTGCTCCGGGTCCTCGGCGCCGCCGTCCGCCGGCGGCTCCGACGTCCGGAAGTGGAAGTCGACGGCCGTCGCGAACGGGCCGTTGTTGCTCATGCGGAACGTGTCGCAGTTCGTGCCCCGCACCAGCGTCCGCAGCTCCGCGGCGGCCTGGGCCGCCTCGGCCTCCTCCGGCGTGGGCTCCGGCGCGCCCTCCTCGCGCTCCGGCGCGGGCAGCCGCATGGGCGGCTGCTTCCACGTGAGCAGCGGCCCGAACTCGAACTCGTTCGCGTTCAATACGAAGCGCTTCGACAGGGGCTGGGCCCGCGGCGGCGGCCGGTTCTTGACGCGCGTCATGAAGACGTTGCGCGGGTCGCCGTTGATCGTCGGCACGGCGCAGGAGCCCACGCACGGTAACGTGAACTCGTGGCTCGGCAGGCCGACGACCTCGAAGCCGAGGGACGCGTGGCTCCTCCCGACCTGCGTCGAGAGGAAGTTGACGGCGAACTGGACCTCGGACTGGGCCGGGATGACCCAGCGCTTGGGCTTGGCCGGGGGCTCGTCGCCGCCCTCCGCGGCCGGCTCCGGCTCCGCGGCGTCCGCCTCCTCGTCCTCCTCGCCCTCGACGGGCTCGGGCGTCGTCGGCGGCGCCGCGACGATCGTAAAATGCTGCTGCGTGGACCGCGGCGCGCGCGGCGGCGGCCGGCGCACGAGCTGCTGCGTCACCGCGGGCGGGATCGGCACGACCGACGGGTCCGGGAGCGGCTCCGCGGGCCCGGGGACGGCGGCGAGGAAGCGCTCGAGGGGCGTCGCCGCGTCCAAATCCACGGGCTCGACGGCGGCCTCCGGCGCCGCGGGCTCCGGCGCGCTCGGCTCCGCGGACGCGGCCGCGGACGCCGCGTCGTCGGCGGCCGCGTCGGGCTCGTCCGCGCCCTCGGCCGCGGGCTCCTCCGCGGGCACCTCGACGACGGGCTCCTCGACGACGCCAAAGGTCACGCAGCGCGGCGGCGGCTGCTCCTCCTCGAGGACGTCCTCCGCGGCCTCCTCCTCCGCGGGCGGCTCCTCGCCGGCCTCGGCCGCGGCCTCGGCGGCCGCGAGCTTCTCCGCGGCCTCCGCGTCGGCCTTGGCCTGGGCCTCGGCGGCGACGACGGCCTCGAAGGCCGCCGTCGCCTTCGCCGACGCCTCGGCGAAGGCCACGTGGGGCGGCTGGACTGGCGCGGCCGCGGACTCGTCCGCGGGCGGTTCGACCGCGGGCCGGAGGCTCGACAGCGCGTCGTCCGCGACCTCCAGCACGCGCGACTGCACCGTCGCCGCCGCCGTCCGCAGCACGGCGACGCCGCCGACGACGCGCTTCGGGTCGTCGGCCGCGTCGTGCGGCGGCTCGGGCGCGCGCGCGGACGGCCGGGCTTTGTCCACCATCTGCGCCTTGAGCAGCGCGCGCGACGGCAGCTTCGCAGCTTCCTCGCCGTCCTCGGGCGCCGCCGCCGCCTCGCCGATGTTTTGGGTCTCCGCGAGGGGCGGGTCCACGAGGCCTTCGAGCGCGTGCGACGTCCGCGCGGCCTCGTCGTCCAAAGCCTTGAGCCGCGCGAGGTACTGGGCGTCGCTGAGCGTCAGCGTCGCCATGGTCGAGCCGGGCAGGGCCAGGGGCACGGCGCCGGCGACGACTTCCAAAACCGGCGCGCCCGGCGCGGGCTCGGACGCGTCGACGACGAGGCCGCGGCCCGAGTCCGCGCGGCCCGCGCGCCACGCGAGGCACGCCGCGAGGAAGTTGGGGTCGTCCAAACTCGGCTCGGGCTCCGGCGGCACGTAGCCCTCCTCGCCCTCGGCGGGCTCCGCCGGCGGCTCCTCGCCCTCCGCGGGCTCCGGCGGCGCGTCTCCCGGGACCTCGCAGCCGAGCGCCTTCCGCGCCTTCTTGCCCAGGTCGCTGCGCACGGCGCTCAAAGCGTGGACGCAGCCCAGGGGCGTGCAGACGGCGTAGCCGTGGGCCTCGGCGAGCTTCGTCGCGAGCTCGGGCCCGCCCGCGAGCGGCGGCGCGACCAGGCACACGTCCTTCGCGCGGCCGCTGCTCCGGAGCGTCTCGCCGTCCGCGGCGCCGCCCAAGGCGTCGGCGTCGTCCTCGAGGCCGTCGTCGGGCGCGACCGCCGCCTCCTCGGCCGCGGCCTCCTCGCCGGCCTCCTCCGCGGGCGGCTCCTCGCCCTCTTCTTCTTCGCCCTCGGGGCCCGCGTCCTCCTCGACCGGCGGGTCCATGTTGATGGGCAATTTTTCGCCTAAATTGCGCACGGGCAGGCGCAGCAGCCCGTCCTCGCCGAAGGCGTCGTAGGTCGAGAGGAAGGCCTCCTCGGTGACATATTCGTCGTCGAAGTCCAAAGAAAACACCTCGACGGGTCGATCGGACGCGTTCTTCATGGTCACGGTCGTCGCCGTCGTGCCCGGCCGGCCCGTGCCGTCCTCGAAGGGCAGCACGGGCCCGATCTCGACGACGGACGGCGAGAACTGGAGCTTCGCGGTCACGCCCGCGCCCGCGAAGTTCACGAGCCACGTCTTCGTGGACTGGTTCACCTTGAGCGGCAGCTTCAAGGAGCAGGGCCGGTCGTCGACGGGCACGAACTCGACGGCCACGTTCTGCTTGCGGCCCGGCAGGAGCGCGCCGGACCGCGGGCTCAGCGTGAACCGCGCCTCGTCGCGCGCCGCGCCCATGGCCTTCTTGAAGTCCCACTCCGCGAGCACGGGACTCGTGTTGTGGATCTGGACGTGCATCGTGCGGCCGCAGCCGACCCAGACGGGGCCGAAGTCGAGCGCCTCCGCGCTCAGCGAGATGTCGGGCATCGTCACGTTCGCCTGGAGCACGATGCACGTCAGCGGGCCGTTCTTCACGTCCACGGGCAGCAGGAGCTCCTTGTGGCCTAGACGCAGCGACTTCTTCGCGTTGAAGTTCACCTCGAAAGTCGCCGTCGCGCCCTCGGCGAGCCGCACGACCTTTTCGGGCTCGATCGAGAAGCCCGTGTTCGCCAACACCTTCTTCTCGAAGAACCAGCTCAGGGGCCCCGTGAGCGACGAGTTCGTGATGCGGAACGTGCGCTTCCGGTGCGTGCCGCTCACGACGTTGCCGAAGTCGCACGCGTGCCAGGCGAGCACGAAGCCGTGGTCGTGGCCGTCGCCGCCGTGGGAGGACGCGGTCGGCGGCGGGTGCGGGCGCTCCGCGTGGTCGCCCTCGTGCGTGTGGGGGCGGCTGTGGCTCCGCCGCTTCTCCTCTTCCTTCTTGAGGTGGTCTAAAAAGATGCGCCGGTTCGTCTCGGCCTCGATCTCGGCCATGGTGAACGACGGCTCGCGCATCGCGCCGGTCGTCTGGGCCGTCGACGGCTTCGGCGTCGCGGCGCCGGACGGCGGCGCCGAGTCGCTCGGCGGCGTCGTGGACGCCGGGTCGGTCTGGGCGTCGTTGGCCGCGATGGCGGCCGCGGCGCCCGCGGCGCTCGACGCCATGGGCAGCGGCGCGGCGAACGGCTGGGTCGTCGCGGCGGGCGGCGGCGGCGGCAGCAGCTCCGCGGCGTTGAGGCGCTCCTGCTGGAGGAACTCGCGCGTCTTGGAGATGGCCGACGCCCAGGTCGTGCCCAGGTCCGCGCCGAGGTTGTGGGCCATCTTCTTCGCGTCGCGCGGCAACGACACGGACACGGACGCGTAGATGCCCGTGCCCGTGATGGGGAAGTCGACGGGCTCGAAGTGGGCGACCTCGATGACCAGGTTCTCGCGGAAGGTCTCGGGCAGGCCCGGCTTGAGGCGCACGACGATGGTCTGCTTGTCGTTCGCGGCGACGCGGCCCGTCGTCGGGTGGACTTCTAAGACGTCCGACGCGGACCCGACGGCCGGCGGCTCGTCGTCGTCCCGCTTCGCCAGGAGGCCCGCGAGGTCCAGGGACTTGCCCAGGGAGATGGTGAAGGGGAAGGCGACCTTGCCCGTGTTGACGATGTTGAACTCGAGATCCTCCGACTTCGTGTACAACACGTTCCCGAAGTCGAGCGACGCGCGGTCGAGCTTGTAGCCCACCGTCGACGCCTCGCCTAGAAGCACGATGTTGTACTCGGGCCCGCCCTCGACCTCGCAGAGGCACGTGCCCTTGAACTTGCGGCCCGCGTGGCCGTAGTAGATGAAGTCGACGTCCTCGACCTCGCCGGGCTTGAGCCGGCTCCGGATCGGCAGGATGTCGAAGACCTGGTTGATGGGGATGTAGGGCTTCTTCGTCGTCGACGTCGCCTTGGACGCCTCCTCGTCCTCCAGAAAGGCCCAACTGAAGGCCGTCTCGACCTTGGAGCAGTTGGTCACGCGGACGCGCATCGTCATCGTCGTGTCGTTGAGGATGCACCCGAAGTTGACGACGCTGTACTCGAAGTGGAGGTTCGGGAAGTTGATCTCCCCGACGAGGCCGACGGAGTCGCGCTGCGGGTGCTGGTGGTAGGCCACCGTGAGCCGCGTGTCGAGCTTCTGCGACTGGCGGTCGCCCTTGTAGCCCGGGTCGAAGTCCACGCGGACCGTCGTCTCCTCGTCCGGCTCGAGCGTGTGCTCCCAGGCGTCGACGCTAAAGGGCACGGCGCAGCGTAGGGCGAAGACGAGGGGGAGGACGGCGTTGTTCTTGAGCGTCAAGGCTTGGGACTGGGGCTGGATGGGCACGTCGGGCTCGTGGTCGTGCACGAAGCCGAGCGACGGCGAAGAAAACGAGAGGAGCGGCTCGATGACGTCGGCTTTGACCGTCGTGTAGAAGACGGGTTTGGATTGCTTCTCCTTGTGGACGCGCGTCTCGCAGACCATCTTCTCCTCCAGCAGGCCCTTGTGCGTCGAGTAGCCCCGGAACGTGAAGATCGCCGCGGTCCTAGGCCGCAATTCCACCTCCTCGGGCACGACCGTGAACGTCGGCGCGCCGACGTTGGCCTTGGGCTTGGCGACGACGGCCGACGAATCTTTGCCGCCGCCGGGGCCCTTCTTCTCCTTGTCGTCCGCGGCCTTGGCGCCGCGGTTCTTCTTCGACTGCGTCACCAAATGCTGCTGCCAGGTCTCGTTGACCCACTTCAACACCTGGGGCCGGCGCCCCTTGTTCTCCAGCGTGATCTTGCGCTCGAAGAAGTTCGCCGTGAACTGGGCGCCGAAGTCCAACACCTTCAGGTCCTCGTGGCAGAACATCGTCGTGCCGATGCCGCGCGCGGACAGGGGCATCATCAAGTTCTCGCCCTCGGCGACGACGACGTGGAGCTGGTCCCGGTGCATCGTCGTATCATCCAGGCAGGCGACGACTTGCAGGTCCACGGCGTCCATGGGCGCGAGCACGGACTCGCGGACGTCGACGCGAAATTTCGACCGCGCGTTCTTCACGAAGGTCTTGAAGGGCGCGGGGATGCAGCAGTTGTTGCGCAGCGTCACCGTGCGCGGCGCGTCGACCAGACACTCCGTCGCGCCCCAGCTCAGCTCCTTGGGTTCGATCGACAGGTCCGGACCGCAGACGACCGCGGTCATGGTCGCGGCCAAGGGCGGCTGCGCGGAGCCCGCGATGGACGTCGTCAGCGGCAGCCGGAAGTTGCCGAGCTTGTGGCAGCGCACGGTGACCGTGACGCGCACGATGCCGCCCGGCGGGATGACGCCCGCGCCGGGCTCGCACGCGTACTCGCCGACGACCGTCGTCTGGGGCTCCTGCGCGGCGACCGCGTAGCGCGCGGACAGCTGGTCGTGGCCGTTGACGAGCACGAGCTCCCGCTCGTAGGGGTACCGCAAAAAGCAGCGCTCGAAATCCAATTCCTGCTCCGCGACCGTGACGTCGGGCACGAGGCACTCCGCGGAGATGGGCAAAGATAAGAGCGCGTCGCCGACGCCGGGCACGTCGACGACGAGGTAGAAGTCGTAGACCTTGACGGACATGGGCGTCAGCGTCACGGACACGCGCACGGTCTCGCCCGGCGGCAGCGTGCCCGTCCGGGGCTCGACGACGAACTCGTGGCGGCCGAACTGGCCGTCCTGCGGGATCGACAGGTTGAAGTCCATGGGGATGTCCGCCGTGTTCGTGAGGTCCAGCGTGCGCACGTGGGCGAAGGAGTAGGAGCACAACCCAAACTCGATGATGTCAATATCAAAATTGAAGGTCGGCCCGATGACGTGGCCCTTGAACTGGCACGTGAGCTTCTCGTTCGACCCGTCGAGCGCGACGTCGACGAGCTCGCAGAACTCGCCGAGCGTCGTCCCCATGAAGTGGACCGTGAGCTCTTCCGAGCCGCCCACGGCCAACACGCCCGACGTGGGCGAGAACTGGAACGTCGTCGTCGGCGGCGGGAAGAGCTTCCACTCCGCGGGGATGTCGCCCTTGTTCGTGATGCCCAGCGAGTACTCGTAGGGGCTCGAGATGAAGACGTCGCCCATGTCCAAGACGTCGTAGCTCAGCGCGCCCTTGGGGCCGATGCCCAGGCCCGTGAGCCAGATCGGGAGGCGCTCCTCGCGGCCCATGACGTCGAGGTACGCCGTGCACGCGTAGTCCGCGGCCGTGTCCGGCCGGAACGTCACGCTCACTTCGATCTCCGACAGGGCCCGCACTTCCCCGCTCAGGGGCTTGATCTCGAAGTTCTCGTCCGCGAAGACCATGTCGTCCTTCTCGAGCGCCTGCCGGAGGTGGCGGTACTTCGTCGTCAGCGCGGACCGCGCGGCCCGCGTCGCGCCGGGCACGTTGCCCTCGTCCCCGCTCAGGTCGCCGTCGGACTCGTCGGACTGGGGCTGGTTGGAGAAGCCGTGGCCGTGGTGCGCCAACGCCGCGAGCTCGTCCTGGCGGAGCGTCTCCTCCAGGTGCGCCTCCTCGAGCTGCTGCATGCGTTCCAGGTCGCTGTGGAGCCGGCTCCGCTCCGCCTCCTGCTCGGCCATGTTCGAGAACTGCTTCCAGCTGAAGAGCACGGGGATCTCGCTCGCGTTGCGGATGCGGAAGGTCGTCTGGGAGCTCAAAGAAACGTACGCGGGCTCCAAAGCCACAGAGTTCGCGGACAGGTGCACGTCGACGTCCTCGGCGATGCCCTTGAGCGCCACCGTGACGACGCGCGTCTCGTCGCCGAGGAATTCCACCAATAACGTGCCGCTGTAGGGCTCGACCTTCTGGGGCGTGAAGCTCAGCTCGAGCGTCGCCATCTGCCCGACCTGCGTGATCGACTCGCTCGGCGACGCCTGGAAGATCTCCGGCGTGTCGCAGGACAGCTTGAAGACGGCCGTGCAGGCGCCGATGTTCTGCACCAGTAGGGACCGCTGCTTCGTGCTCTTGACGGCCGCGGTGCCGAAGTCGACCTCCTCCGGTAAACTCAGCGCGGCGCGGAGGCCGAACGCGCGCACGGGCACGATGAACTTCTCGCGCTCCGTGCAGCACACCAGATCGACCTTGTACTCGCGCACCTCCTGGGGCCGGAACTTGACCACGAAGCAGACCTCCATGCCCGTCGCGACCTTGCTCTGCTTGAGCGTGACGTCCTTGCCGCGCGCGTGCGGACCGCTCACCTCGAAATAGGGGCTCTTGGGCTGGAGCACCTTGATGCGCCGCGCCACGTGGTCGTTGTTCCGAAAGCGCAGCGTGCGCTCGATGCAGGAGAAGGGCGCGTAGTCCCGGAACCGCACCTCCGTCGGGTACGGCTGGAACAGCGGCGTGTCGATGCCGACGCTGCTGTGCACCTGGGTCGTGTTGTCCTCGAGGCACAGCAGCTCGATGGGCTCCATGGCCTTGGGCTGCGCGAACGATTTCGGGGCGTGGCCGCTCGCCGGCATGGTCGCTACCGAGCCGCCGGCGCCGCCGGCGCCGGGGGGGCTCTCGGCGGCGGCGCGACGCGCCTAGCGGAGGCCGGCGCAGCCCTTGTCGCCGGCGCGGCGGCGCGTCGTCCGAAGGGCTCCGCGCGTCAGCCGGTCGCGAGAGACGGCGCCCCAAGCGCCGCGCCTCGCGTCGTGCTGCAGCCGCTCGGCCAAACACCTCTTATCAAACCCGTCGCAAGCGTTGAGCGCGGATCGGTTGTGCTGGATACCTTGAGGCGAGGGCAACGCGATTCAAGGTGCAGCAATACATTTGTGCCGTGCCCTCGTTTGGCCGCGACATCGACGATCGTGTCCGCGCCGTCCTCGACTGCGCGCGCGCGCCGTCGCTGGCCCGCGCGTCGACGCGCGCGGCGTCCATGACGTGGCCCGACGACGACTGGTCCCTGAGCAACTCGCAGATCACTTGGTGCAGCGGGACGATATCGGGCTTCGCGGCGACGCTGTCGAAGCAGCCGATCCAGCGCGTCAAGTGGATCCGGCAGACGTCCGAGGGGCCGACCCGCGCCTACAGCGCCATCGTCGCGGAGACGGTCCAGACCCGGGGCTACCGGGGCTTCTTCGCGGGCTCCGCGGCCGCGGTCTACCGCAACGTGCCGCACTCCGTTTTGGTCTACAGCCTGTACCCGCACGCGGCGGCCCTGAGCCGGCGATGGCTGAGCCGCGACGGCGAGACCTTTTCGAGCCGCTTCGTCGCGGGCTACATGACCATGGTCGGCGCGACGGTCGTGACGCACCCGCTCGACACGCTGCGCGTCCGCGTGTCCGTCAAACAGTCGACGCCGACGTCGTCGTTCCTCGGCGAGGCGGCGGCGCTCCGGAGGGCCGAGGGTCTGGCCGGCTTCTACGGCGGCTTCGGCGCGACGCTCGTCGGCGCGGGGCCCCGGGGCGCCATCGGCTTCGGCGTCTTCGAGACCGCGAAGCCTTTGGCCGCGGAGCACGAGTGGCTCCGGGAGCGGCCCGCGCTGGCCAAGGTCGTCTGCGGCTACGTCGCGGGGCTCTGCTCCGAGTCCATCATCTACCCGCTGGACACGGTGCGGCGGCGGCAGCAGGCCTTCGGCGCCGCGCACCCGATCAACCGGCTCTCGGTCTTCGCGGCGCTCGCGTCCATCTTCCGCGCGGAGGGCCTCGGCGGCCTCTTCAAGGGCATCTCGCTCAACCTCATCAAGAACCCGGCGGCGACGGCCGTCTCCTTCACGGTCAACGACGTCGTCAAGGACTTCTTGGGCTACCGCGCCGACGGGGACGACGACCTGCGGCGGACGGCGACGCTGCCGCTGCCCGTGGACAAGGACCCCCTCTCGCGCAGCGGCAAGCCGCCGCCCTAGGCCCCGCTTTTATCTGTAATCGTTTAGAACTCGTGGAGCAGCGTCGAAAAGTTCGCGATCTTCCGCGTGTCGCCCGCGCGGCGCGCGGCGAACTCGACGCCCTCCGCGCGGAGCCGGTCCTCCTGCTTCGACCCCGACGTCTCGCCCGCGGCCTCGACGTCGTCGGACCGGTAGCTGATCTCGCCCTTGGCGTTGACGACGCGCCACCACGGCGTGCCCTCGGCCTCGCAGTTGCCGTCGCGCAGCGCCCAGCCCACGTGGCGCGCGACGCTCTTGGACCCGAGCGCCGCGGCGACGCCGCCGTACGTCGTCAGCTTGCCCGCGGGCACCTCCTGCACCTTCAAATGCACGCGCTCGCGGAAGTCCTCCATCGTCGTGATGACCTTCGGCTCGCCCTCCGGCGGCGCGGCGCGCTTCGGCTTCTTACGCTGCGTTGAGCTCGGACTCGCCGCCGCCGACGACGACGAGTTCGCGGCCCGCGGCGCGCTTGCGCGCCTTTTGGTCGCTCGAGTGGCGCCAGTACCACTTACCGACGCGGTCGGCGTTGTGGCCGACATACTTGTAGGCGTAGATGTCGAGACACCCGCGGGCTCGGAGTACGCGCAACCACTGGTCGGTCACGATCAGCGGCTCGAATTTTCCTTCTCTGAGTTCGAGAGTGACGGAAATGACCGGCGCGCGCTCCTTCTTGTTCAGGAAGTCGGCGACGCGCAGCGCGACGGCGTGAGGACCCGCGCTGCCGAACTTCGACTGGAATGCCTTCGAGACGACGCCCGCGAGGACGCGTCGACGCTTGGCTTGCGCGGACTCGGGCGCCAGCGTGCACAGGCGCGACTCACTCCGGACACGGAGAGCAGCACCCAGCCGCACCGTTTTGATTGGACTCAAGTTGCAGTTTTTGCGCGAGCAGGATGAGGCAGCCCGCCGCCCCGCCCGCGCGACCGTCGCCCAGCCAGCCGAGCTCGAGCTGGGCGCAGCAGCAGATGGCGCGCCTGAAGTCGCGCGTCGAGGCGCAGAAGCTGCACCTCGCGGCGACGAGCGACCGGCCGACGGCCGACGACGACCGGCTGGCCAAATTGATGAACCGGGCGCTCAAGGGCAGCGCGACGTCGCCGCCGCCGCCGCGGACGCCGCAGCCCGCCGCCGCGCCGCCGACGCCGCCGCCGGCGCCGGCGCCCGCCGCGCCGCGGGAGGTCGACCGCGCGGAGATCGGCGCTGAAGCCGCGCTCGACCGCGAGGCCGACACGGCCGCGGAGCTGCGCCGGGCCGTGGCGGCGGAGTGCGCCGCCGCCGACGCCGCGCGGGAAGCGCTGGACGGCGAGCGCGCGGCGTCCGCGGGCCTGCGCGCCGCCGCCGCGCGCGAGCGGGCGACGGCGGACGCGCTACGAGCCGACCTCGAGCACGCGTCCGCGTCGCTGGCCGCCGCGCGCGAGGCCGCGGCGGCGGCCGCGCGCGAGGCCGGCGACGCCCGGGAGGCGGGCGCCGCGAACGACGACGTCCTGTGCGGCGCGCTCTGCGCCGCGATCCGCGCGGACGGGGATCGACGCTTGGACCGCGCCGTCGCGAGGGAGCGCGCGGCGGCCGCGGCGGCGCTCGAGAACGCGCGGGACCTCGCCGCCGCGGACCTGGCCATGGCCGTCGCCGAGCGCGACGTCGCGCACCTGGCCTCCCTCGAGGCGTCGCAGGAGACCGCGGCGGCGACCGCGGGCGAGACCGCGGCCGCGCGCGCGGACTTCGAGCGGCGCGAGGCGGAGCTCGCGGCCGAGCGCGACGACGCGCGGCGCGCGCGCGACGACGCCGGCGAGGCCGCCGCCGCCGCCGACGCGCGCACGGCCGACGCGCGCGCGGAGCTGGCGCGCGACCGCGAGAAGGCGCGGCGCCGCGAGTCCGCGCTCTCGCGCGAGGCCGCGGACGCGCGCGCGGCCGCGCGGCGCGCCGAGGACGCGCGGCGCCGCGCGGACGACGACCGCGACGCCGCGGCGCGCGCGGTCTTCTCCGCGGCGGCGTCGCGCGCGGCGCCTCGCGGTCGAGGCCTCGTGCGAGGCGGACCGCGCGGCCCGCGGCCGCGCGCGATTGGCGGAGCTCGAGGCCGAGGCCGCGGAGACCCGGGAGCGACACGCGCGGGACCGGGACCGCTCCGACCGCGCCGCCGCGGACGTCGCGCGGCGCCACGCATCCGAGGTCGCGAAGCTGCGCGAGGAGCTCGCGCGCTGCCCCCACACGGACCTCCCGCCGGACGTCGCGCTCGAGGACGTCGACGACCTCTTCGACGGCGTCGGCGCGGAGATCCTCGCGAGCCGCGAGTCGACGCCGCGGGCCGCCGCGGCGGCGATCCGCGCGCGCGTCGCGGCGCGCGCCGACGACGACGACGACAGCCTCTCCGACGAGGAGCACCAGCTCGCGGGCCACGCCACGGATTTGCAGGAGGCGCTCGCGAACATGGCCCGGGGCCTGCGCGACGACGACGCGGCGCCGCCGGAGGACGCGCCGGGGTTCGGGGCGCCGGACGTGTAACGCGCGTAGTTTGCAACATGCTGGCCGATGCGCGCCGAAGCGCGCCTCGCGCCGGACGAAGGGACTTCACTAAGCACGCGCTAGCGCACCCCCGCGGGCGGGTCGACGATGGCGGAGCGGTGGGGCTCCATCCACGCGTCGCGCTCGAGGGCCGTCGCGACGCAGAAGCCGCCGAGCGCCGGGTAGGGCACGACGACGGGCTCGACGACGACCGTGTGGATCAGCGGGTTGAAGCCCGACGCCGACGCGCGCTCCGTCTTCGCCAGGCTCTCGTCCTCCTTGTCGTCGTCGTCCGCGCCCGCGGCGTCCTCGGGCGCCATGTTGAGGCGGACGACGGCCTTGAGGCCCTCGTGGAAGGCCTCGGCGTGGCGGTCCTTGGCGAGGTGGATCGTCGTCTTCTTCAGCGCGGGCGCCGCCGCGGCGTCGCGGGGCTTCTCGTGCCAGTACGTGATGCGGCTCGGCTTCGACGGGTCGAGGGGCTCGACGGCCTTGACCTGGGCGAACTTGACGTGCTTCGGCGCCGGCTTGGAGCCGTGGACGAAGTGGTAGGGCATGTGCCAGGGCACCTGCGTGTGGGCGACGCGGAAGCCGTCGGCCGTCGCGGTGATCGCGCGGAGCGACTTGCCGCCGAAGCCGAGCCCCGACTTGTGGTGCTTGTGGCCCGGCGCGCCCTCGCGGAGCGCCTCCTTGAACTCGGCGACGAGCTGCGCGTCCTGCGCGCGCTCCTTGACCGCGAGGCTCACGCGGAGCTCCGACGCCTGGCGCTGCATCTTGCTCGCGCGCGCGCGCCGCTTCTTCTCCGCGGCGGCCGCCTTCGCCGCGCGCGTCGCCTCCGCCGCGGCCTCCGCGCGCGCCGCGAGCTTCCGGCGCCAGGTCCGCTGGACGCGGAAGGCCGCGCGGTACTCGCTGGAGAAGCCCGAGAGCGCGAGGGCGCTCAGGCGCGCCGACGCGTCGAAGTAGCGCTCCAAGAAGTAGTTCTGGGGCCCGAGCGCCGCGACGCCTAAGACCCGCGCGAGCACCGCGAGGACGTTGCCGAGGACGAGGACGACGGCGTCGTGGCAGAGCTCGCTGTAGGCGAAAGCCAGGGCGCTGCTCAGGCCGAAGAAGACGGCGAGCGACGACGTGAAGATGGGGTCGAGGTGGCCGTCGAGCGCGTTGTCGACGCAGCGCGCGAGGCGGCAGAAGAGGAAGAGCTGCTTCTGCACGGGCCGCAGGGCGGGCGCGAGGGGGTTCAGCGAGTAGTGGACCCTGGCGCCGTGGCCCGACTTGCCCTTCTTCTCCGCCTCGGCGGCCGCGGCGGCCTCGGCCGCGCGGTCCGGCGACGGCGCCAGCGCCGCGTTGCGCCGGCGCCAGGCCTCCATGCGCTGCGCCTCGACGACCTTCGCCGCCGCGCGCGTCGCCGAGGCCCGGGCGCGCGCGGCGTCGTCGGCCGACGTCGGCGTCGGCGGCGGGAGCCGCAGCCCGCAGACGAGCCGGAGCCACTGGCCGAGCGCGAGCTGCGGCGCCTCGATGCGCGACCTGGGCAGGACAAGAGTGATTCAACGTCGCTTCAACGTGAGTGTTCCGCGCGCGCGCGTTACGGAAAACACATCCACGCTTCGAGACCGTTCCGAGAGATGATCGCTCGTCCAAAAATCAGCCAAAACGAGTGGAAAATGGCCGAGATCGGAGCCTTTGAAGTTTGGAATTTCGCTCTCTTGTGCTGCCCTGTGCGAGACGCGGCCTCGCGGCCCCGCAAGTTGTCGAAGAGGCTCGCGGACGCGAGCAGGAAGCCCCAGCCCCAGAGGCGCGAGCCGTTGCTGCACGTCGACAGCCAGGCGAAGAGCGCGCACGCGCTCCGCAGCGGCCGGCGCCACAAAGCGACGTCGAGCGCCGCCTTTTTGAACGCGTCCGCGAAGCCGTTGCCCATGTCCAGCAGCTCGACGACGTGGTCCCGGAGCCTCGCCGTGGCCACGGGCTCCTCGTTGCGGTCGCCGCCGTCGGCGTTCTCGCCGTAGAGCGCGAAGCGCACGGCCTCGCGCTGCTTCCGGCCGCTCCACGTCCACGGCAGCTCGACGGTGCGTCTAGGGGGCCGCCCGACGAACCAGGACGCGACGGACCGCGCGGCGCCGACGCCGCCGTCGTCCCAGTCCACGCGGATGCGCATGCGCACGGCGCCCCGCGACTTGGCCTGCGTCGCGTCCGCCGACGCCGCGCGGTCCGGCGCGAGCGACGCGACGCGGATCCGCGCGGCGATCGCGTCCTCCTCCTGGCGCGAGTTCTCCTTGCGCAGGGGCAGCCAGGCGTCGTAGGTCGCGCCCGCGCGCAGGGACCGCAGCGCCAGGCCGCAGCGCCCGATGAAGCCGTCGCTCGCGAGGCTCTCGTCGTCCTCGTCGAGCGCGGCGACGAAGAGCGAGCCCCGCGGGTCGCTGAGGTCGAACGCGAAGGCGCGCCGGCTGTCCCGGGGCCACGTCGGCGCGCGCGCGTCGAAGCGCGTGCACGTGCGCGCCACGAGGCCGTCGACGCAGAGCAGCACGTAGACGTCCTCGGCCGTGAGCACGTCGCCGGCGACGGAGGCGGCCGCCCAGCCGCCCGCCTCGAGGACCTCGACGGAGAGCGTGCCCACCTTCTCGCGGAAGTGCTCCGGCGTGATCCTCGCGAAGTGGGCGCTCGGGCCCAGGTCCACGGGCGCCTGCCCCACGGCCTTCTGGACGCCGAGCTTGATGTTGCCGATGAGGGACCCGCCGCTCGCACCGCGCAGGTTCATGGGATTCAGCGCGTTGAGGGCCGCGAGGCCGTCGTCGAGGGCCTTGAGCAGGCGCCGCGTCCGCGGCTGGCCCGACGGGGCCGCCAGCGGGGCGGCGCCGCCGTCGAAAAGCGACGCCATGCGCACGAGATGCGAGGATTGCTCTCGAGCGCGCTATTGAAAAAGGCACGGTGAGATTGTTGAAGGGAGTGAACGTGACGGGCAGCTAATGGGCAGCTAATCTGGGCAGCTCTCACTGATGGGAGGGCCTGCGAGATATGTGGTCGTGCATCGCGGTCCAGCGAAGGACGGCCAGATCGTCAAGGTGCCGGAGAAGGGCGGCGTCGACGCGCTGCGGAAGACCGCCGCCGCGAAGCTGAAGGTGAAAGCTAAGGCCGCCAGCCTCTTCCGCCGCAGCACCGGCGCGCCCCTCGGGAGCTGCGACGCGCTGGAGGCGAACGAGGCGCTCTGCCTGTGCACGCCGAGAGAAGCCGAAGAGCTGTCGTCGCGGCGCGCCGAGCCTCCGCCGCCGGAGCGACGGCACCTCCCGAACGAGCTGTGGACCGTCGTCGTCGAGGCCTGGCTCGAGGGATGGAGGCAGCGCCACGACCCAACCGCCCGCGCGAGGATCACGCAGCTGCGCGACGATCAAGGCGGCGGCGACCTGCTGAGGTTCACGCGGCTCAAGGGTGCGGCGGCCTCGCGCGGCACGCAACTCGACGACGCGCCGCTGCGAGCCGCGTGCCGCGAGGCGCTGGCCCTGGCCTGCGTGAGCCGGACCTTTCACCGCGCCGTCGGGGACAGCGACGCGACGCGCCTCTTCGGTCGTTGGTTCTGGCGGGACGACAAGGCGTGGATCCCGTACACTCCCGCGGCGTCCTGGGACATCGAGATCGCGTACGTCACCCAGACGGAGTCGAGCACCGTCGCCGTCTGCGAGCCGCGACAGGATCCCGGCGGCAAGGCGCGGAGTCGCCACGTGACAATAGATCTGGAAGCATCGAAGCAGAAGAACCTGAACGGCCGCGGCCGGGCGCTCGACATCATCCGGCGGCCGCGGCGCGTCGTCTAAAGCACGGGAGGCGCCGCGTCGTCGAAAGGAGATCCCACAGAAGAACAGCTTACCTTCGCCAAACTAGCCGCCCGCGTTGCCGTCGTCGTCGTCGTCGCTGTCGTCGGAGATGAGGCCGGAGACGTTGCCGCAGCGCGCGATGGCGATCTCCTTGGGCGTGCGCGGCGTGACGATGCGGCCCGCGGGGAGCTGCTCCGACGCGTGCTTGAGCGCGCGGAGCCGCGTCGCGCGGACGCGGGACAGCGCGTCGTCGGCCTCCGACTCGCGGCCCTGTCGTCGCTTCTCGGCGATGGCCGCGACCTCCTCGGCCGTCGGCGGCGGCGCGTCGGGCTCGGCCTCGGCGGTGGCGGTGGCGACGGCCGTGGCGAGCGCCGTCGCCGGGACCGCGAGGGCCGGCGCCGTGCCGGCCTGGTCCTTCGCGATCAGGCGAATCGGCTTCGGCAGTGTCGTGGTCTTCGCGACGTACTTGTAGTCCTCGCTGGGAGGCGTCGGCAGCGTCGCCGGGCCCGGGAGCGACGCGGCCATCGGGCGCACACGGCGCGTTGCCGAAAGCGAGCTTGCTCAGCACCTGCGCGGCCGCTCCGGCGACCCAGCTCGCGGCGCCTTAGCGCGTGAACGATGTTCGAACGACGGGCTGCTCACCACATTGCACTCGACGATGCTGGTGCCGTGCACTTCTCGAGCTCGCGACGGCCTGCGACGCCGTCCGCGGTCGTCCAACCACCCCATGAGCGGCGGCGACGCCGAGGCGCCGCCCGGCCCGGCGCACCTGCGCGCGCGCGAGGTCCTCGCGACGTTCGCGTCGGACCCGACCTACGGCGACCTCGTGCACGACGACTTCGACGCCGCGGCCTTTAGCAACGCCGTCATCGTGCGGGACCGCGACGGCGCCCCCGGCGGCGAGGGCGGCGAGAGCCACGCCGAGGCGACGGTGCGCGAGGTCGCGGCGCGGGCCGCGACCGTCGAGGAGGCCATCGAGGGCCACCTCGACGAGTCGCGCGACAAGCTCATCCGGAGCGCCAAGGGCCTCGCGGCGCTCCAGCGCGACGTCGAGGCCGTGGAGGTCGCCGCCAAGGAGGTGCGGCGCCGCACGCGGGCCATGGCGCGCAAGGTGCTCGTGCCCTTCGAGGCCTGCGCGGCCAAAACCAAGCGCCTGCGCCTCGTCTTCGAGGCGAACCGCCTACTGCGACGGTGCCAGCGCGCCTTGTTCGCGCTGCGGCGCCTGCGGGAGAAGGTCGGCGCTTTGGACCGCGTCGAGCAGGCCGGCGGCGGCGTGGAGCTGCGCGAGCTCGGCGCCGCGGCCGCGCTCGTCGGCGACGTCGAGCGGCTTTTGGACGACGGCGGCGAGGGCCGCCTGAGGGGCCTCGACGTGCTCGCGGGCGAGGTCGGCTTCGTCGCGGCGACGCGCGACCGGCTCCGGGCGACGGCCGAGCGGTCGTTGCGCGTCGCGCTCGACGGCGGCCACCTCGCGGACGCGGCCGCGGCGCTGGGCGCGGCCTACGAGCTCGGCGCGCTCGACGACGCCGTCGCGGGCGCGCTCCGCGAGTCGCGCGCCGCGAGCCGCGCGGGCGCCGCGGCGGTGTTGGACGCCGAGGCGGCGCCGGCGCGGGCCGGCGCCGTCGCCGTCGCCGGCGCGCTCGCGGCGTCGCTCGAGGCCGCCGTGACGCGCGTCGCGCGGTTGGAGCGCGTGCTCCGGCGGAAGCGGGCGGACGTCGCGGGCGGCGAGCGCACCTACTACGACGTCCTAGCCCCCGGCGGCGGCGCGTCGCTCGTGGAGGCGCACTGGGCGACGATCCTCGAGGACTGCGGCGCGGAGGTCGCCGCGCGGCTCTCGGAGGACCGGCCCGCGCCGGCCGTCGCGGAGGAGGCGGAACCCGCGCCGGAGGAGGAGGCGGCGGCGCCGGCGCCGGCGACGGACGACGAGGCGACGGCCGCGGAGCTCGACGCCATCGACGCCCAGAGCGCGGGCCTCCTCGGCCGCGCGGCGGCGTTGGTGGACGACGCGCTCGAGCGGGCCGAGGACGGCGCGCTGGCTTTGGCCTCGAAGACGCAGCAGATCGCGAGCGACGTGACAGTAGAGACGGCCAAGGCGACCCAGGACCTCGCGGCGAAGACGAAGGACCTCGTGGAGAAGTCCAAATTAAAACTCGCGGCGAAGTTCCACGGCGGCGCGGCGGCGACGCCCGCGGAGGCCCTCGCGGCGCACTACCCCGCCGCGCGCCGCGCCTTCCTCGCGCTGGATTTGAGGGTTCTCGAGAAGCTCGCGGGCGCCGCGTCCAAGGACGACGGCGCGGACGCGCTCGCCGCGGCCGCGGCCGCCGACGACGAGTTGCCCGCGGTCGACGACATCGACCCGACGAACGACGGCGGCCTCCTGCCGCTGCAGATGTTGCCGCCGGACGCCGACTACCTCGGCGCCGCGGCCAAGGACGCGCCGCCGCGGTCCGTCGTCGCCCTGTTCGAGGCGCAGTTCCTCGCCGTAAACGCGGAGCACGACGCGGGCCGCTACGGCCCGCCGGCCGCGGGCGCCGGGGCCGCGAGCGCGCTAGCGACGGCCCTCGCCGCGCCGCTGAGGCCCGGCGACGTCCGCTACGACAACCTGCCCGTGGAGGCCCAGGTCGAGCGCTGCGACGAGGTCGTCTTCGGCAATCGCCTCGAGA